>NC_090874.1:47742662-47755162 GCF_036669935.1 Montipora foliosa | reverse complement strand
TAATGAGAGATCTTTTGTTTTCGTCCACCAACGTGGCGGCGATGATGTTTTGTTGGGAACGTGACGTTTATTGTTTTGTCGTAAGCAAATTTGAAGTTTTCGCTGCAATGATTTTTGGCCCAGAGAGTTCAATCTCGTTTTTGTTTTTTCATACCCATCATGCCGTCCGCGACTAGGCAACCATGTGACGCAGAATGACGCAGGCCATGTTTCGAAGGTTGTGCTTGTTTTAGTTGGACAGTGTTGATTTCGTCTTTGAGCAACAATGTAAGTATATTTTAAGATTCACTCTTCTCCCGCAAAAAAATTTTGTTTTATATTCTTGTATCTTAAGTTGAGAAAATTTCTGCAATGTTCTTGCCTAGGTTTTATCGCTAATGATTGAAATAAACCAGAGTTGAAAAGTGAGCGATTTGCCATTGGGCCATTTGCGAGTTGCTGTTTGTTTCGGGGAAATGATTTTGATTTGCATACGAATACGCAACTCATTTACCTTTGAATTAAACCTACCTTAAAAGAAATTGTGTGACCAAAAAGGTCAAATAGTTGTCTTACATTTCGAATAAGATTCACGAAACATAAACCTTACCTTTATTCCCGACACGCTGAAGTTACCATATTGATCCACCATGCATGAAGCGTGCTGTTGAAACGCGTCTACGGATTGGTTCTGCCACCAACTGGCCAGGTTACCATTTTCGTCGAACAAGCGACCTGCAAATGCCAACAGTTGTTAATGACTTGTCTTGGCTTGTTGTTTCCAAATGTCCTGAGACAAAATAAGACCCTGATTGCAATGAATTACTATGAATCAAACTACGCGATAGGCTTTATTTTACATTATGTTTATCTTCAATTAACCAAACCCCAATTGTCAAACTCAATTGACCCTTCCAACTTCGCACCCAGAGTTTTCGCTCTCCAGGGAAGAGAGAACCCTGAGAAAAAAAGTGGAGGATGTAAACTGTAGGTTGCAGGTTAGACTTGCAAGTAATTGTTTCATCATAGCTGAAACAACCCAAACCTTTACTCCCGCTAACATTAGGACTAAAAAATAATGCTTAAGCCTAAGGCCAGCATTTTTGTAAATGTTTAGGTTATTTCAGTTATGGTAAAACAATGACCTGCAACCCTAACCTGCAACCTGCAGTTTTCACCCACCAGGAAAAAAACAAACATTATGCCGTTGACCGAAAGCATAATGTTATTTTATCGCGAGGCATTTCCGTTGTCTTATCAGTTTGCGGGTTGTGCTCTAATCTGGAAAATATGGAAGTCTCCTGTCCAATGAAAAATGGGCGCGTGTCAAAGTTAAGTACAAAAGGTCGGTTATCTCGCACACGCGGCCCCTATCTACTATTGCCATCATCGCAAGAAGAACTTCTCTGCCTTTTAGCGTTCAGTCGTATTGTTCTTTTTCCCTCCACCTCTCCGGTCTCCGACCCGCAGACTGACAATATTTCTTATGTAGTTTTTTACTGGTGGCGAAATTTTTAACCCCACCTTTCCTGAAGAGATTTTAATCTTTGTTTGAAGCCTTAGTTTCAATCAAACTCGTCACATTTGTGGCCATTTATCCCAAACGATTTGTTTCTATTGTCGTCTACCAATCTCTTCAGCAAACTAGTGCGGCGCCTTGCGGAGCTCTCGATGTCTTAATGTTTGCAAATGACTCAAGATAAAAAGGTTTTTGGAGGTCGTTCGAGACCACACGGATCATTGACCACGAACGACCTGGCACAAGAATTGCAGCAGTATAGGGATACTTATGTAAAAGGAAACTTATACCTCGATCATCAAATCCATGAGTGAGCTCATGTCCCATCACCACTCCAACAGCTCCGTAATTTACCGACCTGCAAAGAGGGTTAACCTAAAATCAATCGTTATTTTTTCAGCTAAGGGCTCTGATCTGAAGTAACAATTTTGAAATGTAACGCGCCATTTGGAGGAAAAAAGCTTACTTGTGAAAAAGGTTTAGTTGGTTGAGGCGCTTCTTACCTCTATTCCTTTTCTTTTGAAAACGCAACCAAGCCAGAGGTTTGAGTTCTAATATGCGATTTCTCTCAAGTATGCCTGAGTTTGCGGAAACATGCAAATATTTTGAACGACGGAGCCAGTTAGGACTGGCTTTAAAATTATCACTTCTGAATACTTACTGTGGAAACTCTGGGTCAAAAAATGGTTGCTGTAAAATCCCTGAAGGAAAAGCTGTTAAAAGGAAAAAAAAGTCGCGGGTGATTGTCAATTTGAGAAAATAACGATCGAACCTTCTGAAAATAAAGATTTCACTGGCGACGCAAGCGCAATTCCAGGCCTAAACACAAGAAACATATACAAACACATTAAGATGTCGTCAATTAGTGTCTGTGTGTTTTGTCCTAATCAAAGCTACTAATAATCGAGACGCTACTGAGATACCGTTTGTTGTATATACTTATAAAACCAGCCCTTAAAAGTGCAATGAAATATCTGTTAAGAATACCTTGTAGAGACGAGACTACCGGACATTTCTGACAAATCCACTCCTCTCACGGGTCTCACTGAGTCCACCCCTCATGGGTCTCACCCAGCCCTTTTTTCTGCATTATGACTCTTTGATATCCTCTAAACTAATACTCAAACTCTCTAGATTGAAAATTAAGATGACGTAAATAGTATCTGGGTAGTCAGTAAAGAACTGTCAATCTGAGAAGCCCGTTCGTATCCCATCGAAGTCCTTATGCTACTTGCTACCCTTTCCGTTGTCAAATACTGACATAAATTATTCTTAAATTTTCCCGGTAAATACGAAGATCATTTCCTAGCTGTTAACCGAAACGTTTCTAAAAAAAACATACCTATGTAATTGTTGGGAGAGTTGTAATAAGCGTTGACATCAGCTGGAGTCATATGCCATCTGAAGGAATTTAAAAATAAATGGACGGTAAAGAATCCACGGATTCCGCAAGCCGGTTAAGAAACTGTTCTCAGTGTTCCTTAAAACTATTTAAAAGACTTAAGACCCCCTATTAGTGGTGTTCTTCATTTTAAGAAGGGAGTAATTTGCAATTAAGGTGCTCAAAACCAAACGAAATAGATCACTTTGGCCAAGTACAATAAATGAGCGAAGCGCGGGAAAAGGCGTGAAAGCGAGGCACGATTGGTTTAGCAATTTACCCTTCTTTTTGATTGGCTGAGATTGTGGCACGAAATTTATAAACTAATCATGCACCGAGCATGTTCATGCAACAACAATTTGATAGCGAATTGCGGTTCCGTTATAGAATTAATTCAAAAGCGCCCAAGTGGGGCATGCAGCATTTTCTTTAGACGACAGTGAGAGCTGAGGCTTTGGGTTTAAAATACACTCACTCTTTTCTGTCGACAATCTTTCCTCGTCTGTTCATAGACTTGTTGTGGAAAAACCTCCTTGCTTCCAGGTAATTTTCAAAGCTGTTTTCAGGTCCAATGGTAAGCTTTCAATGGAATGACAACAAATTGGAGTAAATCAACAAGACAATTAACTTTCATCGGATGATGAATCCATCCCTAGATACGGAAAATAAATGAAGAGGAGATACAGGAAAGGTAAATCGATCTATACTCATTTGTGAGCAAATCACAGTCCGTGTGAAAAGCGTCAATTAATAAGACAGTGGAAAACATTCTGGATGTCACTTACATTCTCGTAGTATTTGTCCAGCGCTTCTGTATCTTCGACCCACTTTGGATAGCCAATCATATCGAAGGTTGAGGAGACCTGAATGAAAAAACGACAACAACAATTCAGTGTCATCAGCGTGTTAAGTATCAGGCATGTACGCATAATGTCAATGCTTCATGTAGCAGTACTTTGCTTGCTTGTATACCTTTTTCAAAGCCTTAGCTTTAGTTTCCTCGTCCATCCACGCGACCTTTGGTAAGTTTGATATGAACGCCATTTTTATCTCAGCTATCATATCTTCCGCCTTCATAAAAAAAGAAACCATATTATTAATTAAAAGTAAGTTTGTGCTCAGGTTCGCCTTCATAATTCTAGTTAGCTGAGAAATCAACGTTATTCTCCAATAATAATAATGTCAATCGTCTCATAGAATGGTTTTCAATTGAGTGTCGAAAGTAATTAGCAAATTACTTTGGTTATAATTAGTTGACTCAGTGATTCGTTCAAAGTTCTCGCAGCCCCTTTTTCAACCAATCAGAAGTGAAACCAAAACCAATCGTGGTTCGCGCGTGCACATTTTCCCGCGCTTTATGGGGGCTACGTGTAATTACTTCGAGTTTTGGTTGGTTTACCGGATTGTCCACGTTCTTTCTGATTGACTAAAGTGATTACTTTGATTTTGGTTTTACGACACTCAATTGAAAATCGCTTTAAAAGAAGGATTATAGGTAATTTACGCGAAGACGACGTGGACAACAAAGAAGACGCCACAAAACAATAGGTTTAATGAACAAAAACAGGGGCTCATCAAAGGAGCCTCTGTCTTCCATACTTGGCCCAGGAGTCAAACCTTTCCCGAGTAGATTTATTTATAGAACGCCTCCCTTGGGAGATACAGCACTCCCACGGATGTAAAGCCAATCTCCCTTAGGAGATTCCCGCACACCCACTGTTGAAGCCTATCAAAACAGAGTAATCTCAGCGTCAAGGGAAATATGATACTTTCACGTCCTTACAATGACGTGAAATGGCCAAATTTGAGGTGATGCGTAGTGGACTTGAGCACCCGACGAGAAATTTCCAATTGTGTCTTTTGGAATCAATGTTGCCGGTAAAATCCGTTCTCAGGTTGAATCATTTTAAACCTACAATCGGCGACAAAATTGGTTGAGACAGTTGCCAACAGAGCACACTGACAGCGACACATTAATCTTTTGCAAAGAAAACGTATCCAAAAAGTACTTTTCCGGGATACCCTCCCTCTCCCACCCTAATCAATGTTGTACCGCTGTTGACAAGGCTCGTAGGAAACAGAAAAAAACACAACATTGTCACAGGGGTGCGGGGGAGGGGGCCATTTTCGCACCGAGCTTGAAATCGACCCTAAAGGATAAGAGTGTCTCCACAATTTTGTCGCCGATTGTAGGTTAAATGGGTGATTCTCATTTGACCTCGATTGAATACGCACTCAGATGAATTGAAGAAACTTTTTTGGAGCTTAAATTAAGCCCAGAGAAAAATTAGGGTCAGGTTAGCATTTTTTTGGTTATTATACATAGATATCAATTGATTTATTGTACAGAAGTAAATAATGCATGTTCGTCCCTGTAGTGTAGTGGCGAAGACAGAGGCCGGCCTGGCCACACGTGGCAACAAAAAAATCTTCAGTTTCAGAGCTGATTCAGTGCACTCACCTCTTTCTTGGAGACTTTCCCTGATCTTTCCTTGATGTAAAGATAGCCTGTAGCAAAGCCCATGACGGAGTCAGTTTTGGTGACGCAGGTCTTCCATGATGGAGCATTCCCCTCTACTCCTTTTTCCACTTTCATCAATTCCAGTGAAGCGTCACGAAATGGTTTGGATAGCTCGCTCACCAAGGGTTTTATAAGATGCCACACCATGTAATTTGCCAGGATTCTGCGAATATTGTCATTGGAGAAGCCTTGAAATGCATTTTTAACTCGTAACTAAATGGTGATTTCTAAGGTGATAACAAGAAACTTGCCAGGTCTATGGAATGCAGAAAGACCTCTAAAGCACAAACACCATAACGACATTTGTTGAAATTGAGAGGTCTTATTACTATTACTATGCCAAGTCTTCTTCCACTGAGAGAAGCAACTGATGTTTCTAAAACAAAAGCAGAATAATCTCATCCGAGAGTTATACAGTGACCCTCTGCGCTCATGTCTTTTTGCGATTAAGGTCGCGAGGAGAGGTGACAAGTTTTATAACTTTTTTTTACAACTATGCATTTGCAGGAGTCACGACACGATAACTAAGGTACTGGCGTCGCACCTGAGAATGACCAGGCCATACCATCGACAAGAATTATCTTAATTGATGTAAGACAGAACTTCGCAGTGGAAACAGTAACATATGCAGTTGCGATGGAAGCATGAAAAAATCCAGGCCTGTACAGGAATTGAACCAGTGACCGCGTGCTATAAAGTTACACACTACTCTACTACGGAGCCTTCAAGCCAGGTCGGAGCTGGTCCTGCGCGCCTTCATTTCATATCTCCATCAGAAAGAAAGTACATTTGAATTTGCAGTGTAGAGAAGATTGATGAGAGAGATCTCCGCAACTGTATGAGTTGTTCATTTCGCTGCGATATTCTCTATGAGGTCTTACTACTGGATTCAAGCGTTACCTTCGATCCGTCGTGATGACAAGGTTTGACATGTTTTTTAAGTATTCTGGTGTGTAAACTACCACGTGCTCCTCGTGTGTCACTGGGCTGCTGAACATCGCATTCATATAATCCAACCATGAAATCTAAAAACAGGTGATTCTAGAATTAGACTGTCAAAAGATGAAAACCGTATGAATAATGACTTTCATCCTTTTTCAGGGTATTATTCGGTCTTTTGTGGAATGCTTAATTGTAAAAACACTGTCGTCGTTATATTCATTTCGTAGGACCTAAAAAGCTTAAATTCATTGGTTTTTGTGCAAGTGCAATTGTGTCAAGCAATCCAATTCAAATTTGGGGGACGTCATACTCAAGAAGAGTTAACGGAATGATAGAAATCGACTGTCTGGGCCCAACAGTCTAAATTGTACAGCATGGATCCCCATGTTCATCGTTTAAGAATTCCGTGAAATTTTAGACAGAAAATAAAACGAAGACAATCGGTTGTCGCAAATCTGGAAATGCTCATTTTCTCCTTGAAACCCTGATTGAAAGCAATGAGGTCTTTTCTTGAGGATATATATATACTTGGTGAGACCAGCGAATTCTGAGTATTCATGAAGTTTGCTAAAACTACCGAACTTAGCCTGAGGATTTTTTTACACGACTCATTCCCTTAAGAAAGCTCAAAGTGATGTAAATTTTGCTATTTCCTTGCCTTAAACTAAGAGCAAGAGGAACAAAATGAAAAAGAAAAGGAATCGACGAAGTAAACAGGTACAACTTTCTAAGTTGTAAATCGCTATCCAACAAATCTTCTGTCAGTTTCGACGTTGGCGTGGTTTTTATTGAATATGGAGAAAGTAACCTGCCCTATTCGCTCTCCCTCGCCTTTATATGGGAAAAGTGCCGAAACAAGAGGGCGAACTTGTTGTAATCGCCGACCAAGCATCTTACCGCAGGTGCTAATTGCTGCAATTCCGCTACCGTCATTTTGTGATAAATCTTCTCCATGTTTCTTAAGCGTTCTTTGGGTTCATAAATCTTGGCTAGTTTCTTTTCAAGCTGAAAAATTTCCTCCATCTGTTTTTGTGTTGAATTCATCTCCCCTCCTAGGAGTGCACCAATCTTTTCCCTGAACTCTTTGTACGCTACCAGGACCTACAAACCAAAACAATTTGGCTCTTAAGTCTCTTTGATTGGTGGAATTAAAACCTCTAAAAACGCTTATATGACTCACAAACGGAAAAACATTTAAAACTTGGTCCATGCTTTAGTGTGCGCAGCATATCTAGCTATCATTCAAGTGGAAAGCTTCAGCACGAGATATGAGTAACGTGATATTTTGAGGTGCAAATGGAAGCAGTTCTGGCAACTTGAGAGCTTAAAATCATGCGTTACTTCATTATTTACAAGAAAATGTTATTTTGACATCACTGATGAATGGTGATTTGTAATGAATATATATTCCAACCCGCTACACTGAAATAAAGTGAGAAAAAGAGAGAATAAATTCACACAAAGATATAACCTTATCTGTTTCATTCCTAAAGTAATAATCTCTGTCAGATAACGTGATTCCGGCTTGTTGGATCTGTAAGAGAATTTTCAGTGATAAATTAACAAAGATATAATGTTGGGCACAAGTAATTATATAGATATGACAAAAGTTGTAATTTTTTTAAAGAATCAGCCTAATTATGAACCCATGTATTGCATAAACACTTTATTGAGCCTTTAAATTTGGAAAAAAAATTCAGTAATAGTAAAAAAGTTGAGTTAAGTTTACTTGCGATACGATAACTGAATACGAAAAATAGCTCCTTTACAGCTTAATTGAAGGACTGTAGTTAGATTTATTCTATGTATTCATTGAATATCAATGATAATGATTAATTGAGGTCAGTTCGTAACATTTCTTTCCCTTTTTATTTCTCTCTTTTTTTATTTCGTATTCCCTCCAGGTCCCAGTTGTTCAATCGATGGATAGCGCTATCTACCGGATAAATCACTATCCAGTGGATAAGTCATAGCGAAACCAATTGCGCTATCCAATGGATAGTGATTTATCAGGTGGATAGCCCTATCCATAGTTTGAACAACTGGGGCCAGGTTCTTTACCCAAAGCCTTTGGCGTTCTTGCCAAGAAAGGAGAAAATTTGTACTGACCTCTTGGAGAACGATATTAACTGTTGCCTATTTAGACCAAATGTAGCACATCATACCACATTCCTCAGTAAGTTTTTGTTGTTCGTGTTATTGTTTAATTAACTGTTCGTGAAACTCGTTCAGTAAGATACGACCGAGGTGGAGAATTTCTCTTTCCCTCTCTGCGCCGGAAGCTCTTCATCCTCGGGCTTAATATCCGGAGAAGTAACTGTACTATAGGAGAATGGGCATTTCCTTACCTGTATAATATTCTGGCTGGAGTTGCGGTCATCGGCAGACACAAACATGTAAAATAGAGGCATACTTTTCAATTTATGGATCCTACTTAATGCAAGTTCAAAATTCCAGGACTCTGGTGACCAAGTTACCGCTTGTGAAGCGTTGTTATTAATAGCCCACGATCCTACGTACTGTATGAGTTGCTTCAATGGCTGTGCGCCCCGGTTTTCAACTGCAGTCTTATTCATGCAAGCCGAGAAGTAATTCTTCACTTTTGTGAAAACCTCGGCTGTTTCATTTATTTCCAAGTCAGTGCGTTCAAGAATTTTCTTTAGGATCATGAGGTTGTTATCCGATGCTTGGTGAAATGCCGTCCATTTGGAATGACCCGGGGGAATAGAGCTACTTCTGAACCAATTTCCACAGGCAAAGTTATAAAAATCGTCGCACGGGTTGACTCTGTTATCCACATGATTTAAGATACTGTACGCGGCAGCCACACAACCGGCAGTCTCGCAAATGTCAGGACCATAACGGCTAGTTTTGAATATCATCGGCAGATGGTACTGTTTGTATATGATAACAAAAGCTAAAGACATACTTATCACAATGAATATTATGAGCGCCAATATTAAAGCTTTTTCTAAGGAAGTCCAGTAACTTCTATGTTTCCTCTTCGCGGTAGCGTAGTCTCTCTCCAGTTGAGCAAGCCACTCATCGTCGCTTTCATCGCTGGCTGTTTGTAAGGCTTTCTTTAGTTCACCGACGTGATTGTTTGGTTCTCCGTATTCAAACTGACGAAGTTTAGACCATCGTATATCGGTGGACCATGTGGAGACCATTGTAGTTGTTACACGGATTTAAGCGTTTATATGTGAAAAGAGTCGATGGTTCTTGCACATGAAATACTTCAGTTTCCTATTTTTAACATTTAAACTTGTCCTTTCCCAAATATTATTCTGGAATCAAAGAACGCGAAAACTATCGTTGAAAGCATAGACCGTTCGTTGATGGATGACGCAATTTCTCTCCGCCGACGGGGGAAAAATTCAGTTTTCTCTCAATCTCCCGAAAACACGGGGAAATCTTCTTTGTTCCTTTTATTGGAAATTCGCTTTTACTGAAAAAATCCCGCACGTACAATATCTCTATGGACCTTTTGAAGGAAATTGTGTGATACGCAAAGTGGTGATTGGCTGAAAGAAATCAAACATGTAAAATTGTTAAGATGACAATTGACTTTAGTACCAGCTCAGTGGCAGGTCATCTATTGAGCTTAGGGTAAGGCTTTCACTCGTTGTATGATCAACACAACCACTGTGTTCTTAAGGTTACTGTCGCCGAGGGACACGATGTTCACCTGCGGAAGGTACAGGAGACAAAATAGAGGATTTTGACTCAAGTTATTGGTGGCCGTGTTTTTTAACGTCATTTTTAAGCCTATCCTTGGTAGCGCATCTAAATCAAAACGACGTTTTTTGCTGATGGCAACTGCAAATTAACGACAAAAATGGTTCATTTCATGCACTATTTTTATGAACAGATCATTTAGACCTGCATGATTTTGTCGACGGATGGCAAAGAGGGAGTTGCTAAGGCCGAGGAAAAGCTGGCGGAGTGAAACATAAGCCAATACCCAATCTGCTCACACGCAAAATGAAATAGACGTTTTGAAAGCTGCATATGAAAAAGAGTATGAATTCCCTAGATATGTTGCTTTTACAAGGTCTCTGTCACCCCCTTCCATTGGAATGGAATAAAAGGATGAGATCCGATCCCGCATCAGTACTCATCAAGACCAAACCTCTCAACGATGAGTGTTCCTGTATTCGAAAGATAATATAATTTTTTAGCAAAAATCTTATCAAAGGAAATGTACAATATTCTGACATCGAAACTCTCGATCCCTCCCACATGCAGCAAAGAGGAAATACGACGAAGTGTATGCCCCGATCGCGACTTAGACTGGGAATCTATCTACACTAACGCTTTTAATGCTCAATTGACACCAAGACGCCCAAATTTCAGTATATGATTCTGATTAAAGTATTACCTTTAAACGATTTACAAGATAGAGTCCCTTCGCTGCACTTTCTGCCACTCTTCGGAGAAAACCATGTATCACCTTTTTTTCAGCAGTCCTTTGGTATCAATTTTTTGGGCACGCAATTGAAGAATTATTGGAAGGTTACAAAATCAACAAAAGTGAGGTGATTCTTGGAATTACTTAACCAGTTGAAAATGTAATTCTTAAAAATCACTTAATTCTTCTTTCCAAACAGTATATCTTCAGGTGTAGACGGAACGGGTCTCTCTCCAGGATAGTTGTGTTTAATCAATATTTGAAGGTAGTTCACGAATCAGAAATTTCAATAGCTAAAAGGAAAATAAACTTGATTTCCATCATAAAAAATGGAAAACCCTTACGCATTACCTCTCACAAATTAAAAACGATCCCATCAAGTTAACCCCTACCTTTCTGTCTAGTACCACATTAATAACTATTAATCTTTATGTCATTAGTGTACGGGAACTATTTGTAAGCGCTATTAGTTAAATCAAATTAATTATCAGAGTGGAACAATGTAATTGTAGCGTAATTTATGTCTAGCGTTTTTATATGTTGTAAAATAATTTTTTATTTTTGTAACGATGAATAAAAACCACCAAGTTACAAAAAAGAAAACTATCGTTGAAAACGCAGGCCATTCGTTGATGGATGGAACAATTTCGCTCCGCCGGGGGGCAAAACATAAGATCGGTTTTCTCCCAATCTTGCGAAAAGACTTTAAGGATGGGGAAAACTTCTTTGTAGTTCCTCTTATTGAAAATTCGGGTTTTACTATAAAAAAAACTGCACATACAATTTATCTTTGGGCCTTTTGAAGTCAGTTGTGTGGGACGCAAAGCGGTGATTGGCTTAAAGAAATCACATATGTAAAATTGTTAGATGACCATTGCGTTTAGTGCCAGTTCAGTGGCAGCGGATCATCTATTGAACTTAGGGTAAGACTTTCACTGTATGATCAACACAGCCAGACAGGCGTAGCTTAGTCGGTTAGTGCGGAATTCTGAGCTGGAGGTCGCCAGTTCGATCCCCCTCTAATTCCATGACGTCTACGGTTTCGACTTCCCTCTCATCCGTGTAGCTGTAGCTTTGAATATCCGTAAAAGGGAGCATTGAAGGGGAAAAGAGGGTACGAGGTGCGCAGCGAGGGCCACAGGTTTATCAGTAATTCTACTTCACTGTCACGAGCTACCCTCGTAAAATAAAGACGTTTACCTTTACAACCATTGTGCGCTTACTGTCGCCCCGGGACGCAATGGTTCGCCCGCGGGAGAGGCAGGAAACAAAATAGAGGATTTTGACTCAAGTAATTGGTGGCCATGTTTTTTAATGTAAGTTGTAACATACGTACATAAACTTTATTTCATCTCAAATTTCAGAGTAGCCACAAGAGCTAATATCTTCGACGCATTATATTTACAGCTAAAATACATAAAATAT
The DNA here is from genome assembly GCF_036669935.1 of Montipora foliosa. Lineage (NCBI taxonomy): Eukaryota > Metazoa > Cnidaria > Anthozoa > Scleractinia > Acroporidae > Montipora > Montipora foliosa. Next base: position 47,742,984 of record NC_090874.1, on the reverse strand, counting down.
ACAAATACATAACTAAATATATGATATTTAAGGAAACATTAATTGAAAAGAAGCGGCCTGATACAAAATGGGGCCCTGGGACCCGTCTCTCGAAAGTCCCGAAAACTATTCGGGCCCGAAAAGCCATCTGTGAAATTGCCAACCGCTTGTTTTGGAAAGCCGATTTTTTAACATGTTTTCAAGCTAACAAAAAGGAAAATAACTGTGCAGTTTGACGAATTAATGCTCTCCATTCTTGAGTTACAAAGGGAATTGTGACACCCGAGAATGGCCCGCAAAGTTTCGGGACTTTTGAGAAACGGCCCCCCGGATTCTCCCAAAA
>NC_090874.1:47727662-47737662 GCF_036669935.1 Montipora foliosa | reverse complement strand
ACAATTTCCCTCTGAGTATTAAGATTAGTATTTCCTATGTTTATTGAAAGCAGTTTATACTAATATCATTGGTTCCCGTTTCTTAGCTTTTGTCAGGTTTTTTATATTTTGTTGACTTTTCATTCAAGAACAGAAAGGTTCTTTCTTTGTACAAAACGTATTTAGGTCGTTAAGTAGAAAGATTTACTAAGGAGGTCGTTTTGTCGTCGTTATTTTACCACTGGCCTTGCGCCGAATCCACGATGTTCACCACTCTTCGTTCCGTTTCTCGAATGAAGCGCGCCCTAAAAAAGTTGGATCGCGCAAATGATGGGCGACTTTCAGTTGCGGTGGAAATAGAGGAAGAAGATTCCACGAGTACATTTATGTGGTGCGGAGGTATGTGTGGTCTTAAAAACGGCCATTTTTAAAGGAAAAATCTTAAAAGGCCAGGCATTTGTAAACTTTTTGCGAAGGCTAATGATGTTCAAATTATACGATTATCATGGTAGAAAAGTCAAACGCAAGAATTTTTGTAATTATTATTTGTGGCCTTAATTGAGCCCGGGTTTGCATCGCGCCGGGGCCTATGTCACTCGACTCGGGGTTTTACTTTCAGTTCAGTTTATTTTGCCACAGTTCTCAATGTTATCAATGACGATATTAAAATGACTTTTTAAAGGAAATTTAGTGGCGAGGAAGCTCATAAAGAAACCAGAAGACTTTATGAGCTTCTCAAAAATGAGATTAAGGACGGTGCTTACTAATTCAAAGATATTTTTGCCCCGGTTTATGATTATGCAGAAAATGTAGATCTTAACAAGTCCTATCAAAAATCCAACACGAAAATTGGGGTAACCACGCATTTTTCAAAGATAATTCATGAATAATATTTGTAAAAAGCTTTAAAATGCCAAGCAATGTGTGCCGTTCTTTCTCAAATTTGAAACTTAATTATCTCTCAAAAATGCATGGTAATTAACCCCCAATTTTCTTTTTGGATACCAAGAGTACTTACTAAGATCCACTTTCTCTGGATAGTTTTAAACCATGCAAAAATATCCCTGAATAACAATTAGTAAGCTTCACCGATAGGAAACCCGAGTATCTCGAGATGCGCAGAATGTCTGCGCAATACTAGGCACCGTCCTTAAGCAGTTAAGGCTGAATTAGAAACTAACTGTAATGAATACACTCACACACACACAAAGTTCGTCAACTAAAAACCAGTAAATAAGATCACAAAGGAAGATAATGGCCTTCAGCTTTTTCATAAACAACCCTACACTGTCAGTATTTTTGATTTCATGGGAAAGAGAATTGAAGAAATTTGGTCCTTGAAATCTCACTGAAAATTGCCTTGTATTAGTTTGGCATGGGAATATATAAAAATTACAAGAATTTCTTGTACATGTAGTATAGGAGACTGTCTCTGAGACACAAACTGAATTAGGAAGTAACCCCTTATTAAACCCATTGACGCCTCAAAGGCCCTAGGACACCCCAAGTCAATGAGTAAAATCGTGTGGGGTAAATAGGCAGGCCAGCTTAGTGGTTATCAACCGTGCCTTCTACCTCTGTGACCTGGCTTCAACCCTTGGGCCCCGAGGCTCAAATTGACTCCAAGGGTTTTTCTCCAAGTACTCTGGTTTTCCTCCCTCATCAAAATGGACTCTCAGTCAATTACATCCTGCTGCAGGGGGCAGCAAGGTTAGCAGCCGTTTGCATTGCTTTAATAATGCCAAACGTACATATGTTGAAACCACTGATTAAAAAAAAAAAGAAGCGGACCTGTTATGTTGAATCTGTTAGGTTTGAGTTCAAAACATTTTCCATACTTACGTGTTAGATTTATATCTGTAATGTGGTGATGTACCCTTAAACATTATGAGTGACTAGCCAAGAAAACATTATACCAGTTTGTAGTTGTACTATAATTGCCATTTCTAAAACCTACACATCAATGCGCAAAATAAGAGGCCTGGAACCTAATATATTACAGTAATTCTTAGCTTTTAGTTAGTTAAGCCCTTGGCTCCAAGTTGGAGCATGGGCCATCAACAAAAAGCCTCCAGAGACGTCTCTTTTCTGCCAACTGTTGCAGCTCCTTCCAGTTCTTCCCGAGGATCTTCATCTCTTTTTCCGTATCCCTTCTCCAGCTATTCTTGGGGCGGCCCCTCTTTCGTTTTCCCTGTGGGTTCCAATGCAATGCTTGCCTCGTAATGCTGTTTGAAGGTCTTCTCAGCGTGTGGCCTACCCACGCCCATTTTCTCTTCCTCACTTGCTTGACCATTGGAATTTGACCTTAGCTTTTACTTTCCTATATATTAAATGCGGTTTTAGTTGTTCAATTGCTTTTCTTGTTATTTAAATTGTTACCCTTTCATTTCTGTATCTGGGTTTAAAAGTCAGTGATATTTATATGTGTGACAAAAGTTTGCTTACCCTCTGATTTTAAAGACCTTGTAAAACCTTTTACCATAAAACCATTACATGCATATGAAACAGGTGGTTTCAAGTTACGTGTTGTTAAAGCAATGCAAACGGCTGCTTACCTTGCTCCATCTGCAAAACCTTTCCAACATTCGGACATGACGAGAGGTTGCCATGTGACCAGGTCCAGTCCACCACACTTTTGCATGCTATCTGTTGCAATGTTTTTAAACTTCAAAGAAATAATCTAGGTTTGTTTCTGGAAAAAATGCATTTTTGAAGTGGTTCAGGAGGTTCCGCGGTCCACGGTTCTGTGTTTTAGTAACACCCCCCCCCCCCCCCCCTCCTCTGAGGTCCAATTGGTCAGTTTTGAATGTGAGTAATGCCGTACTGTGAAATCCAAAAGTTACACTCAAAGTAAATGGCCTTTGGATAAAAATCAAAGCTCAAAATTTTGCCAGTCAGGTGTTAAGCAAACACTTTCAAAATCGAAAGAAAGCAAGGTCTGAAGGAAGTGATCTTTCTAATGACCTCCTGAGCAAAATCTTAGTGAAATCATTGGTTACTGATAGTTGAAAGGGATGATCCTGGTCAGGGGTTATTCTTGTACATGTAAATTAAAATCTCAAAGTTTCATCTGTAACACCTGCAACCCAAAAGACTCTTATATAATAGCTTGACATAAATCTTGAAAATGAGTTTTAGATATTTGACTTGATTTCATATAATATTTAAGCTTTCTAAATAGTCTTTTTCATCATGTGTAAGTGCCAGCTGGGAATATTCTTTAATGAAAAAAAGATTATAACAAGTTTCTTCCTAGACAAAGAAAATGTGTTAATTATTTTTCCTTTGTTTGCTGCATTATGTGATTTGAAAGCATTTTTGTTTGCTTCAGTGCTTGTGTTATGCATTTTGTCCAGCCACAAAATCAAATGTCAAGTTTAAAATGGCAGTTGCATAGTCAGATCTTATTCATTTAGGATATTGATTTATTATTGGGGGGTATTCTGACTAATACTTTGTGATGAGGTTGTCAAGAATACAGTGCACAAAATTTGGAAAATAACCAATCTGTTGCCTTAGAGATGTAGTGTGCTTCTAAGAGTAGCATTACAATTCACAGCAGGAAAGGGATAATAAATGCAAATTGACTTATATGCTTTTTCACTATTATGATTTAATGTTCTTGCTAAACACACTCAGAGCCATCTCTGCTTTGTTTTGTAATTCTATACAATTTTTGAATAATTTTCATGAGCTATACACTTATTATTATTGAAATCCATTTAAAGCAGTCAGTAACCCTCTGACTTTTTGAAGTCATGCCTAAGTTGCGAGTTGTAAAAGGTAAAATAATGATTATTGTTATCTTACGTGAAATCTGGCAGAGTTTTAAGCAAGGTCATTCCTTGTTAAGTAGCATCTGTATTTGTCAAGGAAAACAGGCTATTAAACGTTTCTCACATTTTAGTGAGCTTTCTTAGTTTCTGTCAGTCGTAATTTAAAAGAATTTGATTTTAAACTGCATGAGTAATAAGGAAGAGTTGTAATTTTAATAGAGTAAGCAAGGGACCCTAAGGCACTGTGCTTCTACATTTATGTCACTCAGTAGTTTGAGTTTTTAAATCTAGTAACACGTAAAGGGCTGCAAGTATGTGCAAAAATAAGCAAAGAGCATTTACAATGTGTACATACTTACATGTACTTACCAAGGATCAGTATTAGACATACATGTAACTTCAGAGTCTTGTCTTTTTTGTACTGTCATGTTTTTCAGAGCCTTACACACCAACAGGAAACTTTGAAGTGGATTTCTGTGAGTTATGCACAAGGGCAGGTTTTCCCACCATGCAGGTGGTTCCAAGGCCTTCTCGGCCACCGACTCCCAGTGCCATACCACATGATAGTACACCAGTAGGAAAGCAGGACAAGAAAGATGGTAGGGTTTTGTTCTTGTGTGATCTACCGGGGGTATTTCTAAATCCAATCCCTCCTCATTTCATTATCTTAGTTTTTTTTGTCATTTTATCAAAGTGAAAAATCTTTTAAGAATCTTTGAAGATTCCATGAAAGTCTTTGAGAATCCTAAACTAATAATCGGATCAATAGGCACGGGTTGCTGGAAGCATGATGGTTAGTGCTAATCAGTGCTAAATACCATGGAAACCTATAGGTTTTGATACCTCTTAACCTACGGTTAGCGCTAATAACCAGCCTTTGAGCAACCGGCCCCAGATGTCTTAAAGGTCACGGCTTACCAAAATCTTCAACTTTCTGGCAGGTTCTTTGAAGGTTCTTGAAGACTTTGATAAAACTATTTGTGGAGCTTTCCGTAACCCTCAAGCTATTTACGTTTTAACAGTTACTGTATATTTTGTTAACATTAGTCCTTTTATAATGTCTGTTTAGTAGTTTGTCTAATAGAGCTATCCCAAAAAACAGCTGAAGATCTTACTCAATATCTTTGAAGGAATTTAACCTGCAAGGTTTTTACAAGTAATTTAAGGTTTTTAAGATCTTTAGCTCATTCATGTACACCTCAAACGCCCTAGGATGCCCCCCATCAATGACTAAAATCATCTGGCATTTGACAGTGGTCTCAGGGGTCAATGGGTTAAGCTTCTTAAAAAGCTAGGGTAAATATTATATCAATGGCTCTTCTCAAGTTTTTGTGTGCATTATAAATCTCACAGCTGACAAAAAGGATGATAGCAGTAAGACTGACGAAACCACAGCAGTTTCTGGTGGTGAAGCAGATGAAGCACCAACAACTTATACAATCAAAGAAAAATACCAATACTTCAAGCCAAGAGTAGAGGTGGAAGCAGAGGAGGAGGGAAATAAATCACACATCAAAGAAATCTACATTCGGGGTTAGTTAAATTTACAGTGTAATTTTTGATCTGTTATAAGGAGAAAAACTTCTGAGCTGGTTGCAGCTTTAAAACATTTCACATTCCAGGATGTTAATGCCTGCAACAAAGTCACACAGGCAATGCAGGAATGTTTTTTTTGTTGTTCTTTTGTAGTTAATGGGAACAAAAAGTGTACATGTATCACTATAGACCACAGTACTGGTTATCCACTTTTTTGTCCAGAAGTATGCAAACCACAATGTTTTGTGTACATGATATCATGTTTAAAATTGAATGAAACTCGATCATGCTAAAATGATTTCAACCTAGGCTGATTTTCAATTCACCTTCAAATTGTTTCTTAACCCTATTAATTGTGATCATGATTGTAAATAAGAGAACAATAAATTATTGTTGAGTCAAGAATAAACCAGGAAAATGAGAGTCAATTCTAACTTCATTTTGAACTACAGTACGTTTCCTACCTTTTTCTGAGTTAAGATCAACAGTTACTGTTATTATATTTGCTTGGCATTAACTGTCATAATTAAAAATATATTGACTGTCAATTCGTTGTTATATTTAGGCTGGAAAATAGATGAGAGAATTTTAAATATCTTGACTGTAACACTGCCGCCACTGGAGAAGTTAACAACTATTGAGTAAGTTTAACTGATACATTTATATAATTATATGGTTCCTTAATTAAACAGTTGGAAAGGGGAGAAGGCTGGGTTATGATTATAAATTTAAAATGTAATAATAAATATTGTACATTTGAAAGAAGAACCCCAAAGAAGAAGGTGTGATTAATATGGTAACGTTCCATTCTTTAGTTTCACTTAAAGGGTCAGTGGAAATGTTTTGAAGCAAACAGTTTTTCAAGTATCCAAGAGTCACCCTTGAAATAATAAATACATCTCTGCATGCACTTACCAGGGTAAACATTTACTTTTTCTCTCACTACAGTTGCAAGAATACATTCCTTTGACAATTATTTTTCCAAGAAGTATAGTGGAACAATCATTATTATTATTATTATTATTATTATTATTATTATTATTATTATTATTATTATTATTATTATCGTCACCAGAATCTAATTTAATGACCTACAACCAGGGAAAAAACTACTTGAGACACTCCCAGAAAAGAGACTTTGTTGTTCCAGGCATGAATTCTCCGATGGAATGTAGCTCCCACACGTTTTCAAACATTTCTGTTTGCTTTGATCACTGATGAGTTTTACTGGGGATTTACAGAGCCAGTGAGAAGAACTCAAAGAAAAAAAGTGGTAGGGCTAAAGACCCACTATTCCTTGTACCCCTTCAGGGTTCCTGTTACTGTCAATAGAGCACCATCGTTGATATGGCCTCCATTTCTTTGTCAAGGGACACCCTGATGTCATGTGATGTTTTTCCTTTCTTAAAATAGTTTTTGGAACACTGGCCTTCAAGATAATAGTTTGAACACTTTGGCAACCCACATTATTGCACATCTTCCAAACCTCAGGTACATGGATTAATATTATTTGTTGTTCTATAGAAACCATTAGAATTTGAAAATCAAGGCTGTGGGAAATGAGATAATATTTCTTTGGAAATCCTTTGAAATCCGTACATCCCTAATGTTTGGACACATTGTTTTATGTAACAAAATATTAAACAAAATTAATGTGAATGCCATTAATTTTAAAGACTATGGAATATTTTTATTTGTAACTGTTTTCTTGGGGGTTTATTTTGCAGAACACTTTGCCTGGATAACAACCCTGTCACTCTCCAAAGATATGGTGTATTTCTTGGTGAAGAGAGCATGTAAATAGTATCTTCCTTGATTATTAAATTTTAATTTGTAATTACATGTACTGTAAATAATTTTTTTGTATTTTGGTTATTTCATCAAATCCTAGCTTCCTTTCTAACAATTAAAGCATACACACATACACATATGTTACACAATGTTGGAGGCCAAAGGCACTTAATATTATGTTGTTAAACTGAAGACCCACAAAAGTATAGTTAGTAAATTTATTTTTACCTGTCTGTTTGATCCACTCGGGCTTAATGACCCTTGATTTGCTTTTGGAACCTGCAGCTATAAGCTAGCAATTTGACTAAAAATGTATTTTAAATCAGACCAAGTCATAAAGTACTTTCAAGTTTCAAATTGTGGTCAATGGTGTTTAGCTAATTGGCAATTAACAATGTTTGAGGCTACAACTGGTTGCTAAATTCTTGACACACTGCATATGAAAACTTGCATTTTTAACCTAAAATTGTGGATGGCAAATTAGATCTGCATAGGTGTAAATCCAAAGGTCCTAGAGACTTCATTAAAGCTCAAGGAACCCAGATGTGTCTTAAAATGTATGCACTGTGTTTTTCATTACTGTACTATAGTCACCTTTGAAAATTACTATTATAAACAGTAAAAACATGTAAATAACATCAGACTGTTTCTTTTTGTTTTAAGGATACATAACCTCTCTCTGAGGAACTGTTACGTGAATGACATGGGAGCAAAGATGATTGGAAATGCCCTGACAGTCAACAAGTCATTGATAACATTAAACCTGTGTTACAACAAGATTACTTGTGAAGGTGCTGGGTTTTTAGCAAAGGTATTTTAAATACAAGCAGGAATTACTTAGTTAAAATTTTCACGTAGTTCCAAAACTGTCACTCTCTGTAATGAGTTTTATCGCCTCTCACTGCACTACAGAATCAGAGAGTAAATGTGATTCAACACTGATGCAAAATGTTGTACTATCAATAATTATTCATTAAACTTAAGCATTGATGGATTCACATTTTCCTCAATTGAGCCTAAAAATACACTTATCGGGACAGTTTAAGCAATTATTGTCACTTGACACCTGAAAATTCAATTGGCTCCCCAAATTTTTTACAAGATTCAAACCCATGGCTTCTGCAATGCTGGTACAATGCACTACCAACTGAACTATGAAGCCCTTCAGTTGGGAGCAGGTCAATTTGTCAGGCTCATTTATTCCTGTGAAGGACCTAATGTGTTTATAGATGGAAGAGAGAAGTATATACATTCATTTCATTCAACTGTGAGGCTGTGTGGCTTCATACAGCTCAAAACGTTTGGTAGAGCGTTGCACCATCATTGCGGAGTTCATGGGTTTGAATCCCATTGGGTGCTATAAGAGAGAACTATTGCTTAAATTGTCCAGATAAGTAAGAGGATCACTTCTCTCTTTCATCTACCTGTCTACCATCTACCTGACTATGAAATAGTTAAATTGCAGATAGTGCAGAACACTGCGACTAGGCTGCTAACACTTGAATTTTTCAGGTGTCTGTAAGGGCCGATTTACACGATACGATTTTGTCGCATGCGACAAGCTCACGACATGCCTACGACATGACTTACGATTGTTGCAGCGTTTTAAAACATGTTTTAAAATGCTACAACATTTTTTCTGACGTACACAACTATCGTAAATCATGTCGTGGGCTTCTCGCAAGCCGTTGTTGCATGCGACAAAGTTGCACCGTGTCAATCGGCCCTAAAAGAGACTGCAGTTGCTTTAAAAATTGCATGTCCAGATATTAAAGTGCGAGTATCACTTCTCTATGTAAACAATTTTAATAGGCTAATGAATGGGAATTTGTATCAGATGTACAGAAATTGATAAATCAAACTTTTCTTGTATGAATGAGCTTAATAGGTATCCATCAATCATGCAGCTTATTATTAGAATAGTAAAATTATGATTAGATGAATCATCATTAATTGTCCTCACAGTAGAACTCATTCATGGAGGTGATGTTCTTGTAGAGTCCTAAAGTGTGATGTCATAAAAATTATATTTCGTGAAATTATGGGATTCTCAGGGTATTATGAAAGAACAACATTCAAAGACCCTACTAGCCAAAAATTAGCATTTCAGGGCAAAATGTCTTTGAGATACCCTAGTTATGCTCTGATGACTCCTTTCAAATCCTTCTAAATTTGACTCGGTTCATAACATTAGGAAGCAAGTCAAATTTAGAAGCATTTGTATGGAGTCTTCAGAGCAAAACAGGACTAGTATATCCGAGAAAATATGCTCCACAATGTTTTTGCCAACTAGGCCTTTCAGATTTTGTTCTTTCAAAATATCCCAACAAATCCCATAATTTCAAAAATTTAATTTTTATGACGTCACCACTTAAGAACTCTATCGTCGTAGGATGTTATATGACAATATACCAAGAATGGGTCCCAATTTTAGACTTGATCTTTTGTTAAACTGGATTTGATATAAGATATGATATTATGATACAGTGTGGTGTAATATATAATATAATAATTATGATACTGGCATGGCAATTATTGCTATAGAAATTGCTAAGAATCTACATATCCCTTTATGTATAGATCTTTTGTATACATTTTTACAAATTTTCAGGGTTTAAGAATGAACAGGACCCTCTTGTCACTAAACCTTGGAAGTAACCTCATTGGTGACAAAGGAGCATCCAAGTTAGCAGAGGTTAGGTGTAAAATGAATTCAATCTAACAGTAGTATTTATAGAATTGGAGAAAGGAATTTTTAGAGCTGGAAAGTCGTTCAGTTTAAGTATGAGTCACTGAAAATCTCAAATATTGAAAAATTTAGCTTGATAAAGGGAAATGAGGGAGAACAATACACCTGCCATCCTTAAGTGCAGGAATTTAACAAGATTTTTGTTGGACAATTGAAGAGCTTGGATAAA
>NC_090874.1:47712662-47722662 GCF_036669935.1 Montipora foliosa | reverse complement strand
ACACCCATTTCAAATAGCGCTGATAAACAGTATTTAAGGACGTTCGCGCGAAAATTTTTCAACATTAATTTTTTTCTGAAACTTTTACCAATGTAAGATGATGAGTTAGTTATGTCAGAAATGTCAAAAAAATGGGGGTTCACCGACTTCGTTTTGGAGACAACATGCCCGGAAAAACACCCAAAATGTGACAAAATCGGGCTTCGTTAGCGAATAAGGCCAGTGTCTATAAACGCAAATATATTGCAATTAAATCTTTGAAGTGAAATCTTCTCTGCCAAAAATTGTTTAAGTGGACTTATTAAGTGAATTTAGTCAACTGGTGAGGTTCCTTAAAGATCAAGTTCGCATTTAGCGACCACAGTTTCACTCGCCTTGCAGCCGCAAGATGGCAAGATTTGATGTCCCGTGAGCAGAAATCTTGAAATTTTTTTAACTTCCCACATTGATTTTTTGTTCATTTTTGGATAACGTTGAGATAATTGTAAATAAAATCCGTTTCTGGAAAGAAAACTAGGGGTCACCGAACGTCCAAGACCGTTAAATCCAGGCAAAGCTATAGCAATGGCCTTTTGCCCTATCATTTCTCATTTTATTACTTAGCGCGCGCGCTCGTGTATGACGTGGCGTGTGCATTTGCGTGCGCAGTAAGGATGTGCAGAAACAATCGGCGCGAACGTCCTTAAGTCTAAGAACCCATTTTAAAACGGTTAGCTTTCAATTGGTTAATTGGTTAGCTTTCCATGGGTTCTTAGACTTAAACTCAGCCTCCCTCTACGCCCGTGGGAAAGTGCCACCCCTAAAAGCTTCAAGGTCATGACCTTCTGATATGAGACAATTGCTTAAATTGTCCAGATAAGTGCAAGGATCACTTCTATCTTTCGTCTACAACCCGCACTTCAAGTAGACATTTCTTTCAGAGGTTTTTTTTTCAGTCGATTCGTTGTTGTGATTTCCGTCGATATTGTTTTCGTCGGCAATAACATTTAGTCCAGGTGAGGTCGCCTTCTTCTGCAGACTACAGAGTGGATAACTAAACTTCAAGGCATTCATATCTTTTTTTAAAAATATGTAGAAAAGCTATTTGTTTTTGGAATGATCAAAAAAATGAAAGTCCGGTTTGAATTATCAGGGCGTAGTCTCAGTTTTGATAAGACTGTGCAATTGGATTTCGTAACATGAATTTGTTGTGCTTCGACTCAGAGTATTACGCGATTTTCAAAAAAAGGTCCACGTAGTATTATACGTCAGTAAGAGTGTGGGAATAACGTAAACTAAGAGCGATCATTTCTGTATTGTTTTGCAGTTGCTTCAACTGAAGCTGTCAGTAAAGGTCAGGGAAAGGGAAAGAAAACCAGTTCGATTAAAGGAGATAAAAAACAACAGCAACCGGAGCAAGAGGTAAAGATTATGTTGCTGTTGAAATCAGGTTTCCGGTTTAACTTCTACAAGATAGATGTCTCTTCCTATAGCAAACATTTTTTTTTATAATTGGAAGCCATGTTTCACGTGTTTCACGGTTTCCTTTCTCTCTCTGAAGACTGGAAATCAGAGACGATCCCGATCGTCTGTGGATAATTGGTCAGTCATAGGTCCACAAGAATTCATAACATCGACAATTTAATTTGATGGCTGCGTTCAAAATTGTGCTGAACTGGCAGAAAAACTCAGGAAGCTCTTGCCCTTACGCCTACTATGTGTCACAGGGTACCCATTAAATGTCTTCACAACACTGGTTGCTGACGTATCGGATAAAATCACGAATGGGCCAAGCAAGATCACCTTTTGTTGTTTCTTGTTCTTAAAAAGCTTCCACCTTATTTACATGTGGTGACCATGTGTGGCCCTGAATTTTGTAGTTGCACTTCTGTTTTCCTGACGTATCCGAGGTCTCTGCGATGATCGGTGATCATGAAAACTGAAATGTGTTCTTTTGGGGACATTGGCCACAGTTTTAGCCACCGTATTGCTTCTGTCCAGTCCCCCGCCCCGGGAAAACGTCTCGCACTCTCCGGCGAAATCTCTAGATATTATATTTATGTTCCTTATATGACTTCTTTGTAATAATTTTTTCCTCTACAGCAACCAGAAGCTGTAGAATTTCCAAATCCGTTACTTGAAATTCCCCTCAAAGAAGAAAATGGCGAAATTATTATTCCTGGAAACAGAGCCCTTATCAACGTAAATTTGTCTAGTAAGTATCAGTTTTTTCCTTTGTTTGCTTGTTTTCATTTAACTTTATTTTTCCTCGAACATAGATCAATAAATAACTTTAGTCAAGAGAAAATGAGGGGACAGAGAAGGAGGCTCAGGGCATTGGCCGGGATATGTCATGTCCACGAAAGTTATTTTTAGACGAGCGGAAGTCTTTGTTCTGGCGGAAGTCTGTCTTCCGAGACGTCTGCATGCAGTCTTGCCTCGATTTCAGGTTCTTAGTGAAGAGAGAAAATGGCGGCGCACGTGGAAGGCTGATGAATATTTATATTAATTCAAACATCAGACGGAGGTTGACCTGCATGCGGTCGTCTCGGAAGACAGACTTCCGCTAGAACAAAGACTTCCGCTTGTCTAAAAATAACTTTCGTGGACATGACATATCCCAAGGGCCGGACCGGGAGCCTCCCTCTCTGTCCCCTCATTTTCTCTCGCTTTAGTTCATTACATGTTATCACGGACCCCTAAAGTACAGTAGGCTCGGCAAGCAAAATACAGCCATCTATTATTAACCGTAATAAGCTAACAATTAATCTTTATGCAAGGCTATAATTGAACGTACCTAGTCCGTCGTCAAACTATGTCCATCAACGTTACAAAGTTTATGAAGCTTTCAGTTGTTCCCAGGGCTCTGACAGGTGAAGTGCATGGCCCCATACTGAAGACCATAGCAATGTGGATGTTTTCCTGGTTCTAATGCATCTGAAAATTTAGTGGCCCTTTACATCACTAATAGGCAGTTAAAGATCTACGACAGCTACGTCGATGAAAACGTCGTTAAGTGTCGTATTATAGCTTACGCGATTATTTCATCTCGTTCACGTCCTATATTGTGGGCGAGGTATCCTAAAAATAAATGGGTACGAGCTTTGGCCAGTCTGAAGTAAGGAAACAGGAGTACCTTCAAAAACATCTCAGGGAAATCGCTATTTAAACTGCCCGATGTAGTAGTATATCGATCGTTAAAACTGAAAACATATTACTCCTTTGTTACCTTTGCTTATCCTTGCACGTCAAGCCAAAAGCTACAGTTGGAAAGTGAAGCACCGCGAATATTCTTTCTGTCTTATACAATGTCAGTTCTGCGTAAACAAGTGTAGTTCTAAAAACATCCAGTAAATTACAGTGTTTCTTTAATCGGTTACAGGGAATAAAGTAGGTGTCACAGGTGTGGAAGCTTTTCTCATCTCGATACAAAGGCAAGCAGAGGTGACGTCCTCCGCTGGTAAACCAACAGGACTCATGAGATTTTCATTAAGTGTAAGTCAAATATTAAGTTTATTTTTGGTTTATTTTTCAAAGCCAACCTATGTGCGAAGTATTCAGTCTTGTGAAAATTAACTTCTATTTGTATTAAAGGTGGAAGTGATCGTGGTCACACAAATTTGGAGCCCAACTCGCTTTGAATTGATTGTTTTATCTATTTCCGAAGTCGTTTCAATGACAGTATTAACCAATCAACCAATGTCATCTAAATTTGTAACGTCTTTAAAGGCAAAACTTAAGAGCGATTGATGTTTAACCCAGCGTAAAGGTTCTGTCAAGAGGCTCAGCTCCGTCTTAACTGTGCTAGAGGCAGGCCACTGCTTTTGCAGCTCGATTCATCCTTATGTCTTTTTTATAACATGCACATCTCTGCGTTGCCACGAAAACAAACAAATCCTGCTGTATATCGCTTAGATTAATGCGAAAAATAGCGAGCGTAAAACGGTGTGGAAGTTGGAGTTATTTTACTAGCTACAGAAAATACAAGTTAAAACTGAAGGTCCGAAATGGTTTACAAAATATCTTTTTGCTGAGAAAACAAACTGAAATCATACTCTTATTTGCAGAGGAATCTGTTTTCCCCTGAAAATCCATCTTACCAGCGGTTAATGGAACTCATGCAAACCCGGGATCCATTTTACAAACCACCACAGCCAAGCCCAGTGGATGAAACAACCGCTGGCTCAACGAAGGTTAGTCCAGTATACAAGAGTGACGCGTTCTGGCCTGGGTTTTTCGTAACATGGTTAGCGCTAACCTGGGGCTTCGAGCAACCGGCCCCAGCTTGCTAACGCAAAGGGTAGACAGAAAAGGGACCCTTTTTGGGTTCTCGTTTCTGTTTGGGGAAATGTAGGAGTGCTTTTACGTGATCGCAAACGATCGCCGCGGCAGGAGCTGGCACATAAAAAGGAAAGGAAACGAAAGGAAAGGAACTTTAAGTGTCTAGTCGTTCTAGCGCTGGAGCACCAATTGGAACACCAAAACGGCCACCATGAAGTTTTAAGAAAACTAAGAATTCTCAAGTACTCAGCGTTGGAGAAGAGCCCAGTCGGGTCTTCCAGGACAAGTAGATTCCAAGCGACGTTTTCTTACCCACTGGGCAATCACCCACTCATTCATTTAACCCTTTCACCCCTAAGATGTGAATTTTCCTCACTGATTGCTATACATTACTTTTTATGGCAATTGTGCGAATTTGATGATATATCTAGACAAAAAATCTGCGTAGCAATGTATTAAGCTTGCGAGGAGAAAATGCATGTCAATCACTCTTGGAAGTCAAAGGGTTAAGAAACTTAAAAATGTAAAAACGCAAAATATGCACAATGGTTTTCTATTTTCTATTTTTAGCGACCTTCAGATTGGAGTACGAGGACGACTACGAGTTCTCAGTTGTGAGCACGCGCATTTCGAAAGATTTCGTTCTTTAAACCTAATACGCGTGCTCAGTACAGAAAACTCGTACTCGTAGTCGTTCTCATACTCCAATCTGAAGGTCGCTATTAATAAACTGGCAAGTAGGTCATCAAGTTCGCTTGGCCAATGGGAAAATTGGGATTTTACATTGTTGCTGGGCCGGAATTACCGATACACTTTCAAGCTATTAACGGTCCATAGACTGATCAAGTACCCCTAACGCCAGCCAAGTAACGCCTCTCCCTTTCTCTTCCCTGATTACGTCGGATTTGGAATAAGCCCTTTTGGCAACCCTACCTTCTCCCCTCTTATGTCCTTTAAGGATTACACCTAATAAAATAAACGCATTATTGTAATATAAATCAAAATTGGCGCTTATCGCATCGCAGGAAGAGGCTTGATTGTCACTGCGGGAAAACTGAATGTTCATGGAAACAGTGCGGTGGGACGTGAATGACTTGAAGAACTGTTCAGCGCTGAAAAAAAGGAGTCTTAACGCTCGGAGCACCATTTGGATCTCAAATCAATTTTTGCCTTGTCTTAGCGAACTTTAGGATATTTGTGTCGTTGTACTGTACAGAATCTGTATTTTATTGTAAATAAAACATTCTTTTTGAGGCCTGCCTTTGTAAAATATTTGAGGCATTTCGCTTTAGTTCTCATTGACCCAGCAATCACCTCATTTTATTCCTTTTTGAATCAGTTAAAAAAATGAGCCATTTTCCGAGTACATGTCTGCCTCCTCTTCAAAGCGAGTCTAAGTGCGAAGTTTTTCATTATATGTAAAGTAGAACTAATTACCATCACAAAAACTTTGCACTTGGACTCGCTTTCAAGAGGAGGCAGGCATGAGCTCGGAAATGGCATATTCACTTCAATTTTCTCTAGAATTAAGGTCCGCGTCACATCTTTTTTTTTCGGATGAAAATTTATTTTCACTCTTATGAAAAGAAAAAGTTGGTACAATCACAGAATGTCATACCTGGACTATATTGTAATATTCTTACGCCGGCTTTTAAATTACCTATTGCAATTTGTGATTACGTTTAATGTTTTTTTTTACTTTTTGCACCTACCAAATTTATTTTAATAATCCGGAATAGTCCCAAAAGAACGCGCCCTACGTCTGAAGCCATTCATGATAATTTCCAATCAGGGCCCGGTTGTTCAAAAGCCGATAAACGCTAATCCCAGATTAAAAATTAACCAGGTAGTTTATTTGTCTACTCCCAAATGCTGATATTTCGCAAAACTTTACATTAGAGAAAGTCAATCTTGAAAAGCAAAAATAAGCAAAAGGAACTTTCACCAAAAGTTGAAAACATGAAACAAAAGTTTACGCTAATCCTAGATTAAGTTAAAGGGGGTATGTCACGCAAAATAATGTAATTGTATGACACCCTTAATGCCCTAAAAGTAGGATGAAACATTGCAATAACCACCTAAAACTGTTGAACAACATAAAAGAAGTACAGCAAAAGGAAAGAGAAGCATGGATGGACGCAAATGGACAAGATTGAAACGGATTGCATTTGGGTAATCTTGAAAAAGGTCGGCCCTACGTTTTTCATGTTTATGGCAAATCGCCCGGATAAAGGTGGTTTTTTCTCAGAATCATCTTGTTTGTGATGTAACGATAACTTCATCAGTAAAGGAATTCCACATTACCATTTCCAAGTTTTAAACTCGGGATCGTCTCGGCTAAAGATTTCCCCTAAACACATTAAATAACGTGACATACCTTAACCAGCTTTCGAACAATTCACAGGGCCCAGACCTCATTGACCCTTTGGCTTTGCCACTTATGAGATATGGTAATGGCACTACTGAATACAAACCATCATGTAAGTGTCTTGGAATAACTATCGATAACAAGCTATCCTAGCAAGAGCATGTTAAGAATTTCTACGATTCTTTCAGCAAGAAGGTGGCAGTTCTAAAACGGATACAGTTCTTACGGAAGTCACCTTACAAACTAACTACTATAAAACAATGATTATACCATATCAAAAGTGTTCTTTGCCCTGTTTATTTGACAAAGTTTGGCCATGCACGATGAGAAACTTTGATGAATTTGTTGCTCATAGGTTAAGTTGTTATCTAAAATTATTCCGAGATTCTTGGCGCTGGAAACAGGTGTGATCTCTTTCCCCAAGAAAGAGATCACAATTTCATTAGGAAACCTGCGCAGTAGTTGTTGTGTACCGACCATTAGGAACTTGGTCTTTTCAACGACGATAGGAAAACTGTAACAGGTACTAATGGCTTAAATAGAAAGTCAACACTCAACCTTGAGCGAAACAGCTGTAGGCGATCGACAGTTGAAATTCTTTCGCATACCTCCGATTTGGGGAAACCGGCAAACGAAGAGAACACAAAAAGTGACAATAACCATGACATGTGGATGACGTAGAATGAACATGTGGCCACAAAATATTCTGTTTTATTTTCTGTTTACAGAAACTAGCCGATGATAATTAACAATTGTTCAAATCAAGGTGAATAGTGGCAGAATCATAGCGAGGTAAATATTCGAGCGGCAAGGTAAATATTCTGTCACTATTCACCAAGATTGAAAAGAATAATTGTTTTAGTATATACTCACGAAGTGATCTCAACAACATTTGCAGAAGAAAACCATCCAAAGTCGATTTAATTGACATCTCAATTCATGTGTGGAAAACTACCCTGCGAGCAGAGTCTCTTTCGATCTTCCTAGATAAGTCGGGAAGAGGAAAGTAGACTCTGCTCGCCGCTTCCACATTTTGTATTGAGCATGCGTTAAAAATTGAAAATTTATGTATCCGGTGTCAGTCACGCGTGACCAGTAGCCACAAAACGAAGAAGAAGAAGTCGGAATATTTTCGAACAACTCCGGCAAACACACGACAATCAAGGAATCATTTCATTGGAAACTCAAGATAGTCCATATATCTTAAAAATGCCATTTTATTTTTTTACTGAAAAATTTATAGGTTTCTGTCAGGCTAGTTTCTGTAACCGACACATATAGAAAAAACTCATGGGAATTCTAACAGTTAAAATTGCCACGCTGTTGTAAATTTCAAAATATTGATGACTGATCATGCGCAAAAAAAAAAAAAAGACAGGTTTGACAAGTCGAAACTGGACTGACTCATCCAATTCTTTGGATGAGGGGCAAATCAAATAATGTGGAGGCGGCGAGCAGAGTCTACTTTCCTCTTCCCGACTTATCTAGGAAGATCGAAAGAGACTCTGCTCGCAGGGTAGTGGAAAACGTGCAAGCGGCACAAAGCATGCGCGAAAGTGTTTACAGAAGCTTCAAACATGGCAAATCTAAATAACCTTCGTTAAAATCCTCGTCACAGACAGCTAAATGGCCATTTAACACCGTTTAAATCAGGACGCTAAATCGAAAGTCTGCTTGTTAAAACACTTTCACCATTCGATCAAAGTTTTTGAGGTTCATTTGAAATGGAAATTGAAAATGCAGTTGGTAAAGGATCCACATGAAATGGCAGCTGCGCTGTAATTGAGGTGAGCGTTTGTTGTAAAATGACCCGTCTTGTTTCCTTGCAGCCGTTTAAAACGTTCTTAGACATTTTTTTTAATTCCTCGATTTCAGGAACAAATTTGTTTTGGTGGGCGACCAGCCCTACAAGAGAGAATTACTCCGAGTGAAACAAACACTAGTTGGCAAAAGTATGAACTCTTCTCTTACCCTTGAAAACTTTCAGGCCAAATTTTGTGGCTTCCTTTGTCTTCTGTAGCACAGCATCATTTTGTATTCTCAATATTTCCGATTCATAAATGCTGGCGAGTTTACGCCGGCTATTTTGTTTGTTTGGATCAAGCATTATTCACTCTGCAGTGAGTGAATAATGCTCAATTACTCCGAGATAGATACACCAAGATCACTAAGTGAGTATATACATGTACTAACAAACGTTACAATTTGTGGATACGAGGAAAAACGAACGGTCCCCATTTCATAACGTGGTCTGCCCTATCGGGGGCATCTCACGTAATTATAATTTCAGGAAGTCAATTCGGCCAAGATCTGAGATTGGCAGATCAGCTTTTTAAAGCAAGGAGCAGCTTAATGCTAGAACCTTCTCCCTGATTTATTCAAAGATTCTCTTTGTCTAGATTATTTTAAGAGGGTACTCAGAGAAAGCTAACGCTTCCTAAATATAAATTTCGCCAAATCCTCTTGTAGTGTTTCTTTTAAGTCACTGGAAACAAATTCAGCGACTGGGAACTGACAACCAAATCAAGTGAAACATAAGAATAACTACTTAGAACATTGAAGGAATTAAGGTTTTAATAAAACAGCAAATAAAAAAGGAGGCAGGGATGGTCAAAATTGAAGAATATTAAAATGCATTGCAATCAGGGTTCTGTTCGGCCTAACAGTTTTTCAAAGTTTGTCTGTTTTGTTGGTAACTTCAATTATGTATGCTCTACAGACATTTTTTCGCCAGGAAACTTTGCTTTGGTAAAGAACTTTACTCACCCACTTTACATTGCGCGCCCACATTACTTCAGTCGCCATTTTCAGAGCCCCCGAAACTCTGAATTCTATGACTGTGTGAAGTAATCTGTTTCCATCGGACATCAAATGGTTCTATATTTTGTTTTCCATGTTTATTAGAATTTGACTTTCTAATATTATTTATGTATAACTTGCTCTTCGCAACATGTAATCGAGTGGAAACGTAATCTGCTCTTGGAAGACCGAAATTGGGAATTCCTCGATTAACGGCTGGAACGATCAGAATTAACGTATTATCATTTCTGGAAAATGAAGAAATAGCCTCTTGGTCTACATTGTAAGGAACCACGAACAGCAAATCTACCGTTGAATCGATAATTCTGTTTAAATATTTCTGTGCGTGTCTTCCACTCAGGCTGCCGGCACTGAACAAAGAGTCAAGGCAAGTCTTCGGCAAACATTTGAATACTGATCTCCATCACAATCAGTAAAAAGCCTTTATCCATTGGTGATCATTTCATTTTCTCGCTGATAATGAAACTGCGTTTTGTGGAAGCAAACTTGTGTGTGACATTTTTACTGGTTTGCCTATGGGCAAACCCAGTCGAGGTCTACGTTTAGTTTGTT
>NC_090874.1:47705162-47707662 GCF_036669935.1 Montipora foliosa | reverse complement strand
GTCAGGACACGTAGGTGATGGGGTGGACCAGACAATTTGGGGAAGATTGAAATCACCCAGTAAAAGGATATTTAGATTATTACCACTACGTTCGATAAGCGATAAGGATCTTTCAAGCTCTTTTAAGTAGTCGATGTCGCTTGAAGGTGGTCTGTAAAATACACCTACCAGGACTCTTGAATAAGGTTTCATAACAATTATCTCGCACCATAAAATTTCACAATCAGTTTCGAAATCTGTTCTTCTAATGCAGCACAAACCCTGGTGAACAGCCAAGAGAACTCCACCACCATGTCTTGAACGATCTCTCCTCTGAACGTTGAAGGAATCAGAGAATATTTCTGAGCTGTTTATCGTTGAGTCTAAAAATGTTTCTGTAATGGCGACCAGTTCGTAGGATTTCGAAGCAAGGAGACTGCTTAGTTCAAGTCGCTTATTAACAATACTCCTTGAGTTGAAAGAGACACAGGAGAGTTTATGTTTAAAACTTTCCTTCTGTTTCTGGCATGTCGGGCGTAAGTTGCCGTCTCCTGTTGGTCCCGGGTTTGTTTCTATATCTCCACATGAGAGCAGATATTTCAATTGCAAGGTCGCCACAGAATTCGAGTAAATTCTTAATCTTGTATGCAAATATTTCTTCCTCCGTTTCAGTTTGAAACTTTTTACATAAATATATATAAATATATATATTCTTTTTTTCTTTTTTGTTTAACATGAATGCTTTCATGTAACGTTTGCTAATTTAATTTTCTCACATCCCAAGTACTATAAATATGCCTGGCCGTTAATCTTTTAACTTGTTCTTTCGACAATGATGACATGAAGTCGTCGAAACGTCATGTTACTTTGTTCTGGTTAATTTTCCTACTTAAATACTTGTTGTTTCCATTGCGAACTGCTTGGATAAAATAAATATGGGTTGCTTGCTTATTAAGGTTCAGTTAAAAGTTTTTAAAAACAACTAAGTACCACGCGTAGAAACTGTATTTCTCTCTTGAATTCACTGAACAGGTAGCTCCACGCTTCATAGAAAAGCGCTCGAAATGAGGGTATTCTGCTAGTTTTCTGATCGAAATCCATTTAATTTCACAGGATAATCCTCCTCGAGGATCTTCGAAGTGATTTTCACTGCCCTGACAAACTTGTTTTAATTTTTTTCTCGAGTGCAAAAATAACTCAACGATACTTGCCCATATATGGAAGTAGACGCTCCAAATTCCCGGATAACAACAACAAAGGCGCGCAAAGTAAAGCGGGTGAGTACGGATTCTTTAATTAAAAAGTAATTTCTGAGTTGTATAGCCAGTAGAGGCGAGTAAATGGTAAAACGACACAAAATGAACTGCAATGCCATGACACAGCTCCTTCAAAGGGGAACTAAAGGCAAAAAAATAAGCATTTTTTATTTACACTTTAGACCATGTGCATGAAAATCCGAATTTGGGCCATCAGCATTGCGGCTCAGAACGGAGCAGTCAGCGATCATTTTTGCAGCTTATGATGTATAATATGGGGAAGATATGCGAGAAAGCCCCATATAGAAGCGGTGTTCAGACTCGTGAATATTAAAGCAACGAAGAAAATATCCACAGCAGCACTTGTGCTTACCTTGTATCTCTTGATTACGAAATCTCTGTTCCCCATATCATACGTCACACCAGGCTGCTGATTTAGTTTTTGAGCCCGCACTGAAAAGGCCGAAAAAGCGGTAAAAGCCCAACTTCGAACGTAATTTTCTCGCAAAAAAGCAGGAAACGAAAAGAAATAACTCCACAAACTTAACTTTACTTATGTTAGGCTTTCCAAAAAAAAAAAAGTTGGAAAAATTGCTGATTTTGGCATTCAGTTCTCCTTTAAGTATATTTAGATATTTGACTATTGATGAAAATTCTTACCTTTTATAACTTTAGGTTTTATTTAATTTTTATCCATAGAATATTCTTTGTAAATTAAGCACATTAGCTTAGTTAGTGCAGGTCCACATTTGGACCTTTGTCTTGCCTTTTCTTTGTAACCCACTTTTTAAATTAAAAAAAGGAGCCAGTTTAGCTCGGAACCAATCCTTTTAGTGGCTTTACTCGAGTGCCCCGCCCCATTTTGACAAACAAATCTGGGACAGATGTCTCGCAGTTAGTTGAGAAAGTTCGAGTACATGAGCGCTGATCTTTCCAACTTTCATTTTATACTTTCATTTCATTCTATTCTGCAGTCTAAATGTACGCAACCTCATATATTTTACAAAAAAAATCAGTTTTAATAATGATGATGATGATGATGATGATGATGATGATGAGCAGCTAGCCAAGAGAAAACATTAGGAAATGTGAGAGAAACAATTGTGAGACGTATGCGAAGGATCAGGGATAGAGAAACACAGGGAGCAGACGGTGATTTTACAGAACCGGAAGATTTAAGCAACGAAGCGCGACCAAATTTAGAGACGGATTTGCATACTACAACAGCAAGCCAAACCCCAGAGGACCATACTGTTACGCACATC
>NC_090874.1:47642662-47697662 GCF_036669935.1 Montipora foliosa | reverse complement strand
TTGCAACCCTCTTATAATTTAAGGAACAGGCTGGAAATCCCACCCTTCAAATCGAATATCAAAAAGTATTCCATATCTTAAAGAGGTCCAATTTTGTTGAATCACATGCCACTGAATCGAGTGTCGTGTGTCGTGTCGCTTTGTTTCATCCGCATATGCCTTTTGGACGGTTTCACTTTCATTCACTAAATCTGAAAAACAACATGTCACGGCGCTGGTAGACGGCTTCGTGTTCTCTGTTTCTGCCGTAGTTTGTAAGGGAAGTCGTACCGCTGGAGCGGCGGGTCTAATTTGCAGGTCGCAGGTCGCGGGTTGCAGGTCATTGTTTCACCAATACAGAAAGTATCCTAAACATTCATAAAAGCTAACCTTAGGCCTAAAAACTTTTGTTTAGGCGTAATTAGCCTAAGGTTAGCTTTGAAGAATGTTTAGGATACTTTCTGTATTGGTGAAACAATGACCTGCAACCCGCGACCTGCGACCTGCGACTTGCAAATTAGACCCGCCGCCGCTGGAGCCTTTCTTTTTTTTTTCGATGATTCCGGACACCATTTGAACTTTGAGGGCACCACATTATTCTTTACATGGACCCTTCCATTGAGCGACTTTCCCAAATCACTCAATCACTCAGCTTGAAATGTCGAGAGCAGACCTATGTCTTCTTTGTAACGCGAAAGTACTTTCTCTCATCTCTGCTTATCGCCAGCAACCATTGCTTACGTCTAGTGTCATCTGACGGTGTAGGAAATTTGAAATGTGATATCTTTATGTTTTTCTCATCCTTGTGACTTTTTTATTGCATTCAGGCACGCAACAGTAAGAGGGCGTGATCGAAGCCGTTCTTCTAGAGACTAACTAGCCTCGTTCCCGCGCTACTCGGCCCAGGTTGGCCGTGTCGTCCGCCATTTATGTGACCGGATGGATGTATAATTAACCTCTATTGGCCAAAAACCACCCAAATTACTGATTTTTTGACAGAACATTCATCCCGGAGGATAAAATTATTCGCTGGACATGTAATCAAGGTAAACATGTAAGATTTGGAGCGAAAACAAGTGAATATTTTGAGGGAAAACACAATTCTGTGCGATAACAACATCACGAGGCTAGGCGAAGCGCTATCATCAATAAGAAACTAATTTTACCTTTTCAGCGATTTCAAGTCTTGAAATTCCATCCAGTGAACCAAAATCATTTGCTTTATCCTTTCCGATGTATTTACTACTATTTTTTGGCTGAAAAACTTAAATAAAGCCGCTCGGCGACCGAAACAAAAATTTTCCCGGGGCTTCAGAACGGCCTGAAGCGAAATGTCCTTCATGTAGGCGTAATAAAGGCTACAAAGACGAGATTCTAGGAAAACTGGGGCCTTATCTCTCCAGTCAACACGCCAAAGTTCACAGCGATCGATGAAAATGGTGGCCTTCTACGAATCCTACAAGAATGGTACTTGAGCGCTCCATTTTCAGGGACCGATAGGGAAAAAAGTTTTAATCAATGGTTATTTTGAATTTGTTGTGGATTTTTTTTTTCATGTACAGAAAAAAAGTGTCGGTCGTTCGCCGGTTGCAATGGTATTTCTCAAAGTAAAAAAATCCCAAAGAGACCAATGTTGGCTGCTAAAGGAAAAATATGGATACACAAATGGATGAACATTGTATTTTATTAATTAATAGCAAAAAAAGCTAATCTTTATTTTAGTTTCTTGATTCGCTCCCGGTTCCCCTGATGTTGACTGGAAAAACTCAGTAACAAGAAAATATTGACTGTGGGATATTTCATATTTGAATCCGCACAGTCGGTCTCGATGTTGGCCGAAATAGGCCTCTGAGGATTAACACGAGGGACCTTTTCCTACAGTTTTTGATTTTTTACTATTACAATGGGTTTGACTATTTTCCAAAGAAACGAAGCATCCCAAGTGAAAAGGCATTTGGTGTCTAGTTTTCACAGAACTCATAAGGTGTGCTGGAATGGATCCTAAATCTGTTTTTCTCGTTTCACACAATTTCACAACAATTCCTTACATTTTTCAGAAAAGTGCGGGGATCACTACCACGCTTGGTCAATAATCCGCACTTAGATTATACAGTCCTTTCATTCAGATACCTTTGTATTACAATACGCACGGGTGTGCGAATGTTCGCGATTCTGAGCCCATGCATACATGCTTTGTTTGGTAAAGCAGGCTGAATTAAAGGCAGCATACGCTGATGTGGACTTGCTAAATATTTACATGTACATCATTATACAAATGCAATTATCTGAATGCTAAAAAGAATATTAAATTAAGAAGCTATTCACTTGTACTAAAATCACTAGGTTAAAACATTAAAAAGAAGTTGAAGCAAAAAACAAAAAAGTTAAAACACTAAAATGAGGCACGAGGAAAAACTAATCAAATGAATAAAATTTAAAAAAGGTTAATAGAATGAAAAGTCAGAGTGTTTGTTGTTATTAAGACAGGCTTCCTTTGAGAAACTGATATTTGTAACCAGGTCCCATTTTATTCTTTATTTATGACTTAAAGCGTTGTAGTGATAGGAGAGTTTTTAATTGTTCCGTAAGGAGGTTCCAAGCCATTGGTCCTCTGTACGCTAATGTGGTTCTGCCCAAGTTAAAACTGATTAACAACGTGGTACTGTGGAGTTATTTCTGTTACGTAGCGTGTATTTATGAGGTAAACTATAGCTAACCAAACTTGAAATTTTGGCTGGTTAGTGTGCACACTGTTCATAAGCGTTAAAAGCTTCATCTTGTACAGGTCACTGATAGATAGCCAAAGAGTGCCTGCAAAAGCATCCTTGTCAGAAATATCATTATGTAATCTAAATACTATTTTAGCTGCTCCTGCATTTGTGTGATCTATTTCATTGATCAGGGATGGTGAGGATGTACCCCACACTAGATTACAGTATGTAACAGTGGGTACAATACTAGAGAAGTAAATAGTTTTACGTGTGTTAGTTAGTAAACACCTTACTCTTTTTAATTGATTGTCCTTGCTTCGGAACGATTTGCAGAGGGGCTCTACGTGGTTGTGCCTTAATTGTCCCATTAAGGAGCCTTGTGGTGCATCACGTTAAACTGACTTGCCACTAGCCACAGCAAACTGTTTTCTATGCCTTAGCATATCCATTCAAGCCTATTTCCAGTTAGACCGATAGCCCTTTAGTTTGTATCAACATATGGGGTGGACAGTTATCAAGAGACCTATGGATGTCGATGAACACTACGCCAACCACTTCCCATCGTTAACTGCGTTTCTCCAAGTTTCAGTTAAATATATTAGAAGCCCCTCCTCGGCGAGATCCCCATTGATTATCACTTATGTGGCCAATTTCGGTTGTAAACCACACACAAGGCCCCCAGCAATTTACTGGGAGCGTATGGCATCTGTAGGGGGCTATATTTGCTCCTGTCTGAGCGATCACCTTTCTTGTAGATAATGTCCATCCTCGAAGTTTTCCATTGTAAAGGAACAATGGATTTGTCTATGCTACGTTTGCAAACTGAAGCAACAAAGAGCCCTTCAACAGCAGCCTCGCCTATCAAGTGGAGATCCTTGGGAGAGATTGGTCAGGGCCCATTCATGAGCCTCATGCATTTGTTTAATGACGCACACGCAGGCGCACAAGGAAAAAAACTCGCACTCCTAATGCACGTGCTACACTAGTACCATTGCTCTAATCTTACGCTCTTCCTTTGTTTAGGAGAGATCGTGGGAAGAAGATTGTTACGATCCCAAGCGTCAGTCTGCGTCAAGTTCAATTGCTTGATTAAGTTGATTCATCCAGTGACCTCTTGCAGGGGATTCCTTTGATCACCGCTTTCCTAAACCGTTTCATTCCTATGGCATAAATCAATGGATTTGCAATTGAACACGCATAGTAGAGTCCATGGACGATGGTGAAGCCACTCTCAGTTTGGGGCTTGCTGTTCCAAATATACATAGGCTTGATGGCTGCATATAAAGCCCACGGCAGAGTCGTCACCACAGATACAACAACTACTATAAAAAGTGTTAATGATAATTTGGTACCAGTATCAGCAACTGTGCCATAAGGCATTGGAGGAGGATGTTTGTGGACGTTGTTTATGATAATTATGAAAGAGAACGAGACTATCAGAAGAGAAAACACGATATGTGATGCCCAGGCGTAAAAAAAAATTAACCGGCATAAAGACAAAAAGAGCAGCGTCCACACATGAGATCAATAAAGATAAAAGCCAACCGAAAATAATGGCTTTAAAATACACGTTTTTCCCAATTGAACAATGCCGAAACGGATAAACTGTTGCATGAAGGCGTTCTAAGGAGATTAAAGAAAGATTAGTCAAGGTGGATATGGTAAATATGCTCAGAAATATCACGCTACTCAATTTTTGCCAGCTAAAACCAGGATGGAGGTCCGACGTCCGATGCATGTAAAATAATTCCCAGGGTCCTGAAACTGCTCCCGACAGTAAATCCGCTACGGTGAGATTTATGATCAGATAAGTCGTTCGCTTGCACAAGTTTTGGTTTCTTGCAAAGACGGTGATCGTGTAAGCGTTCATAATAAAAATGACGACAAATTCGATGACGAAAATCGCATCGATCCAAGCAAAGCCGTGAAGTTCAGTTGAGAGATCTTTTGCCGTGCCGTTGGCCATCCGGGATTCTGGGTCGTTATTAAGCTTCCTGTAGCCACACTTATTCTTTCTTCTTAATCTCTTGGTTTAACCGTATTCTTCTTCTTCTTCTTATTCTTTCCTTGGGCAATAAACCGTTTGTTATTTTCAAAAAGTGGTTTAATCGGTTTTTCCTTTGATTAGGAATGAAAATCGAATTTTTTTTGTCAACTGGAAGTAAAAAAAACAATCATCTGTTCTCTTTTGGATATAAAGAAAAAGTTGATTTGTTTGTTTGTTTTGCTCTATAATGCGATCGGGGGGCTAAGCACTGGTATGGGGTCTTAGTGGGGTTAGCAAAGGTCACCAATGCTCTCCTCGTAAATGCTGAGAAATGCCTCTCCGTCTAATATAGGCTCTACCAGTGAAGTCATATGTCGCACGTCCTCGTTACCGTAGCCCCTGGTAATGCTAGCGGTAGCTAGCAGCTGAGCGACAGTGGCAAAAGGCGAGTGTTCGGCGCCTTCAAATAACCGGAATATGTGACTAAGGGAAGGAAAACCCTCACAGAAAAACCCTGGCCCTCCAGGTTGGGGGTTGGGCGTGAGGCCAATCACCTCACCCCATAAAACATTGTGATTACGGAAACTGAAATCTCGATTTATACAGGCTACAATGGGAGAAAAACAACGACTTGCCGGACCCCAGACCATGCCTTTATTAGCTGGGTTGACGGAAGTATGACGACAATGGGTGAAAGCCGAAAGGGAGCCCATTCTCCGAACAACTCGTTGGCAAACCCCAAAACTAAAGTAAAGGTGGGATGTTGGAATGTGAGAACTATGTTCTCGGTAGGAAAAACAGCCCACATTACAGCTGAGATGACGCGTTATGGCATTGGTATATTAGGGATAAGTGAATGCAGGTGGTCAGGATTTGGGCGGTTGAAAGCACGAACAGGTGAAACCATCATATACTCGGGCAGGGACGACAATGTACATCAGAGTGGGGTCGCAATAATCATGTCCAAGAAGGCCGCCCAATGTCTAGACAGTTGGAGACCGATAAGTGACCGCATCATAGAAGCTCGCTTCTTCTCGCGCTTCATCAAGACAACAGTTATCCAGGTTTATGCCCCAATCAATGAGGCAGACGACGAGGTGAAAGACGACTTCTATGAACAGTTACAAAAGATCGTGGACGAGGTGCCGAGGCACGATATGCTCTTGGTCATAGGCGACTGGAATGCAAAAGTGGGTGAGCATCAACTAGGAGAGGAAGGCATTGTAGGAAAGTTTGGTATGATAGGGGAGAGAAGCGACAACGGGGAGCGCTTTGTGTCTTTCTGTGCACTGAACAATCTTGCTATTGCATCAACTATGTTCCCACATAAAGAAATACACAGATATTGAAGATGTAGAAAGTTTTGTCTACTTGGGTGCATACATCAGCAAGTCAGGTGGCACAGAAGAAGACATCAAAGCAAGGTTAGGGAAAGCAAGGGCTGCATATAGTAAGTTGGATAAAATCTGGAAGAGCAGTAAATTTACCTACAATACTAAGACCAAAATTTTCAAATCTAATATCCTCTCGGTGTTGTTGTATGGTAGTGAGTGCTGGCGAATGACCAAAACAGATGAGAAAAAACTGGATGCATTCTTACATAAGAGCCTTCGTCGGATGTTTAAGATCTACTGGCCAATGCGGGTAACAAACGAGCAGGATTGGAGACAATAAGTAAGCAAGTGGCAAGGAGGGGATGGACGTGGTTGGGCCATGTCCTCAGAATGGACCATTGCTCACATCTACGAATTGCTCTAACATGGGTGCCTGAAGGCAAACGGAAAAGGGGTAGACCGCGTGAGACTTGGAGAAGGACTATCGAAAGAGAGATGAGAGAGAACGGTTTAGGAACATGGGCAGCAGCAGCATCGGCTGCGGAGGACAGAACAGCCTTGAGGCAGAGAGCCTACAGCCCAATTCTCCACTTGGAGAACGGATAAATGATGATAATGCGATCGAACAACTTGAATGCGTTTTAATCCGTTTGCCCAACTGGTTTTCTATGTGCCTCTACAGACAAGAAAACTTTGCCCTTATGTTATAAATACGTAATCGCAATAAGCTCTCGTAAAATTGTGTTTTAGGAGGTTTGTTCAAAGCACCTAAACGTTATTTAAGTGTTTGAGTGTTGTTGTGGCTGAGGGTGTGCTTGTTTTCCTTTAAAACTCATGCGGTTCAAGAAAAATTCATTGCCAAACTGGTGAATTGCAAAGTAAATTTCACTTAAAAAACCGCTATCGTACTCATCGCTTCGTGATTCATGCGATATTTAGCGTAAAATTTACCGTGGAATTCATTAATTATTAAAGCAGCAGCCGGAAACATCAAAACGTGGACAATTCGAAACCTTTTATTTTCGCTAACCCTACAGGCAGTACGAATAAGGGAGCTCCGCTTTTAGGCTTGGCTAAATCTATATATTTGATAGATGTTTAATTAGATGTTTGGGTATTCACAGTTTCAGCGGTGTCCGTTTGAGAGTGTGCGGAAGCGAGACTTTCGGGTCACATCCGATTAGATTGAGAGAAGAGCATAAAGAGATTCAGCGCGTGAAATGCGAAAAAAATAATGATTTCCTATCCAGAGAAGGAGAAACTACAATTGTCGAATCGAAGCTGCCCTCGATAGTTCCCACATTTGGGGTTGTTACTTCGATTAACACTGCTGTTAGTTTTTCACACGCTTTCATTACGACATAAATTTCGAATTTTGTAGTTTCTTAGGTCTCATGTTTCTTGCGTGTTGTACTCAAATCATCATTTGTTTCCCTTTAAGAGTAACTTAATTATATCTAGCCCTAACAGCACAAGTCACTCCTTTTATTATCTGGAAAGGAAGAGATCATCTCACACGAATCAAAATTTAAGGAATCACTGGACATCTCGGAGATTAAAGTATTTTTAAGTTGAAAATTGTCCAGTTTGATGTACATCGTTTGGTTAAAGTACCTTTTATTTGTTCCTCATTCGATTTTCGTTTATCGCGTGATTCGCCTTATATCAGAGTTTAGTATTTTTCTGTTTATTGTATGTTCAAGCTATAATCCTGGACAAAATTGTTGACCATCTCTCTATTCGTCTCTCCATAGAAAAACAAATTTCTTTCAATGACACAAACCTGCCATTTACGAACCCCCTCCCCCCCCCCCCTCCCCCTCAAAAAAAAAAAAAACAATGTGTTTTGATACCAAGGCTATTTGCGCTTCTTGTAAACAACATTGCTTTGGGTCGGGAAGGGGGAAGGGGTATTTTAGGCCTTTTATTGTAGTTATTGTCTAATGGTCTAAACTTGAGGTATGTCTCAACTACTTTTGTCCAAGGTTGTGGTTTGAGCCACATACAAAGACGGAAGAATACACAAGAACACTCAGCCACAGGGCTTAATTAAGGAATTCACGTTCATAAACTTCTATTTCCTGTTTTGAGTCGAAGAGTTCAAGTTTTTTATTTCTACAACAAGTTACAGGTAATTCCGAAATAAACTGTACGTATTGAAATACTAGTCTCTGTTCGATTACACTGTGGGTTGACTTGGCTCACGAATATAACACTACCTCGTCCCCTACAAACACATCCATATGCTATATTGTGCCTTTCCATACTATTCACGATAAAAATAGTCCAGACAAATCTCAAACTACTCGAAAAAAAAAGCAAAGAAAACAGTCGAGAATCAAGAAATCACACAGTCCTTCGATAAGAAATGCTAAATTCTTGTTTTGACCCGAAAGCCTCGTTTTCGCACCTTCTGAAACTAACACCGCTAAGACGCAAACTCTAGTTTGATTTGGCCACTACACCTCACTGGGTAAATAGTTTATCCTGAAGTCAAAATAGATACGTTGCGTTTCTGAGGAAAGGAAAAAAAAACTAAGTAGTGTTTCGTTTCCGGACTGAGCAGCTCTGAGTATGACGAGAAATATGCCGCATTCGAGCTCGATCCCCTGGCCTGCTTCTTCCATTGTACGAGTTTCCAGAAGTACCTGTTGGGTTCCTAGGCCTTTTTCTCTGTTATTTTCCGATTGGCCCAGCGAGCATTACTCCTGGGAGAATCAAGTTTCCGCGCCTTCAATACCGCCCAAATCAGTGCCAACTGTTTTTGTGTAACATTCACTACAGGCAACCCAGTTTACGCCTACGGGGGTCGTCACGTAGGTTCGACTCCTGCAAAGGGGTATTCAAGTTCTTTTCGATTACCTCCGAGTCAACATCGAAAAGGTAAGTCTCTTTAGTATTGCTTTAAAAGGGACTCCTCCTGATGTTTATATGAGCATTAACCGTTCTCATCCAGCTCGGCTCAGGTTGGCTGTGATTGTCAAATTGCGCTGGCGTTTCGATTTTCACTATTCCCAGTTGAGAACTTGCGGATCAAGGATGGCACAGTCGGTTAGTGCGCGGCCTTGGTGCAAGAGGTCCTCAGTTTGATTCTCGGATCTCACACCTTTTTTTTGACTTCTTTCGTGTCAGTGTTGCTCAAGTAGCTTTAAATACTCGTAAAACGGAGCACTGATGGAGAGGGGGAAGTAAACTGAGCGCACCGTCGGCCTCAGGTTTGTTAGTTGAATTACTAGAGAGATTAAGCATCGCGTATATTTTTCCCGCGAACGGCAGGGAGGGTCACGAGACCTGACATTTCCCGCGTTTTCCGTTTGCCGGCCGCCGTTTCTACTCTAGGAGGACATTTTTTTTTCCCGTTTGTAGGGAAGGCCAAAACGTGAGTATTTGTAGCCCATTTTTACCAACTATTTCTGCATTTTGATCACTTGCTTTTATAGCTAAGCTTTGTTGATCATCCTACTTCTACATGAACTGCTTATAAAGCTAAAAGAGTTTCAAATTTAAGCGGAAAATACATAACTTCTCTGTATCCATTTTCTCTAATCGCAGTGAATGGCGACCGAGAACATTTGCCTTAGGAAAATTAAGAAATATGGGCCTGGCCTGTACTCAACTGTAACTGTATTTCAGTTAATATTTTAAACAATAAGTTGAAAAAGTTTCTTTTTGAACGAGCATTTAGTTAATCAGGAAGCTTAAACAGACGAACATCGCGGGCGGAACGGCAAACAACAAACGGCTAGCCGACGTTCAGCGTTCGCCGTTTTTGCGGTGCTTAATCTAACTACTGTTACGAGTTATCGACGTTAAATATAGTTTCTTTACTTAACTTTACTTTTTGCTCTTTCCAAAGTGGTCACTTGTACTACTGTTACCCAGGGCTTGAGGATCCAGAGATGCTGTTATGCGTGTTACACGATTCATCTGGAGAGACTGGTGTTGTGGTTCAGTACTCTTATT
The DNA here is from genome assembly GCF_036669935.1 of Montipora foliosa. Classification (NCBI taxonomy): domain Eukaryota; kingdom Metazoa; phylum Cnidaria; class Anthozoa; order Scleractinia; family Acroporidae; genus Montipora; species Montipora foliosa. Next base: position 47,687,688 of record NC_090874.1, on the reverse strand, counting down.
ACACCTCATTAGCGCGGCATTCCGAAACTCTTGCATTCTTAAGGTATAAACTATAGGATTTACAAAGGAATTGGCGAAGAACAAGACATGTACGGACTGGCGGATATTAAATATGGCCTTTTTGGATAGTTTGTTGGATTTTGTTTCACGGAGGACAGCGTAGAAAAACCAGGGAAGAATTAAGAGCGTGCTGAGAGCAGTGACAACGAATAACGTGGCTGTCAATTTCCTGTCGGAGGCCCCTGCCCCAGATAGCTGTGGAGGGACATTTCTTTTTACGTTAAAGATAATAACCATATAGGATACTATGACCGTCGAAAGGACAATTATCATAAGTGAAGCCCAAACGATTCTGTAGGCTTTTAAGTCATTACGAAATAGCGCAGCCTCTGCAGACGACAGGACAAGAGCTAATAGCCAAATGCAAACAACAGTCTTTAAATAAATCCGGTTTGTCATTCGAGAGTGTCTGAAAGGAAATAAAGTTGCATGAAGGCGTTCCAACGACAGCAAGGCAAGATGAAGCATGGAGCAATTTGCAAAAAATTTTTCAAAGTAAATGACTGTGAACTTTTTCCAACTGAATGCACTTTCAGGTTTAAAGGTTGGCGTACGGTAAATATGCATGGGCCCTGACACAGCTCCCACCAGCAAATCAGCCACAGCCAGGTTTATGATCAGGTACGTAGTGCACTTGCGTAGATGGTGATTTCTTGCAAAGGTGATGATAGTGAAGCCGTTTATTAGAAATATGATGACAAATTCAAGGATGTAAACTGCAAGCCACGTGGTATTCAACCTTGTCGAACGATCATCTGTTCCTGTTTCATTCAGCATTCTCAAGCTAAGGCAGATTCAAATTGTCTGGCGTTGTCTCTTGCCTGTTCTAATAAGTTGAAAAATCAAAAGATTAAACTTGTTTGCCGATAAAGAAATCTCTGAGTCTCCCTTTTTTAGCCGGGGCCGAGAATTTCAATTGGTTTTATCGGTACGAGTGACTGGCGTCTTTTAAGAACAGTTACTGCGACGGCAACGTTCCATCCTGTTTACGTCGTACAATGTGGATGAAATTAAAATAAATTGGTGCGAGCGGTTTCAAAGTAAAAATAGAGACTACAGGGTTCACAGTTTTACGCTTCCGTTGTCGTTAAAACCTCGAAATTGGTTATTTCTTGTTGTTACGCAGTGTACCGCAAAAATTGTGCTGAAATGCATGCGCAAGTGCAGCACGATTATTTTTTGTGGCGTTGCCGTTGACGTGGCAGGTGGAAATTTGCGTTTTTCTACAAATCCGGGAAACTTGTTTTATTTTAGTTCATTTCTTGCGTGTTTTCTACAGGTATCTAGCTAGCAAATAGCGATGTTTCTCGTAACGTCATCTATTGTTATTAATATGCCAACCAGAACCTAATTGGCTGTTGAAACAATGACTTCTTTTGTTCCGTGGTTGGCAAATTTGAATATCAAAAGAAATGTGACGTCAATGTTTGTAAACAAGAAATATCACTATTGTCAAAATCGAGAGACACTGAGCTGGAATGTACGGTGGCCCACAAGGGACATGATGCATATTAAAAAGTTGCTGTAAATAAAATAAAGTTGCTGAAAATTAAAGTTTCTGCAAATTAAAAATAGATAGTTGTTGCAAATTAAAACATCAGGAGTACGAGCGCGCACTGAAGGAAGGACAGGTACAAAACACAGGTCACAGGTCCCAAGTCACGGGTCATTGTTTTATCAATACAAAAACAATCCTAACTGTTTACAAATGCTAACATTAGGCCTAATTAGGCCTAAGCTTAGCTTTAATGGATGTTTAAGTACTTTCTGTATTGTTAAAACAATGACCTCTGACCCGTGTTTTGTACCTGCCCTTCCTTCATACTTTTGATGTTTTAATTTGCAGCAACATTCTTTTAATTGCAGCAACTCGTTTTGTAAATTTGCAAAAACTATTGTGAACTTGCTTGCGGCAACTTTATTTTATTTGCAGCAACGTTTTATTTGCAGCTTGTCCCTTGTTGGGCACCGTAAGAATAAGAGATATATATTGCATGGATTTATAACAAGCAATATTTTAAGGAGGCTCTGAATCGTCTCCATTTCACCTTTCGGCAACAATTTATGGAGGTCACCGAGTTCGTTACCACGACGCGACCTATATTAACTACAATCGGCGTCAAAATTGTTGAGACACTCTTATCCTTTAGAGTCGATTTCAAGCTCGGTGCGCAAATGGCCCCCTCCCCCGGGACAATGTTGTGTTTTTCTGTTTTCTACGAGCCTTGTCGACAGCGGTACAACATTGATTAGGGTGGGGGAGGGAGGGGTATCCCGGAAACATACTTTTTGGACAAGTTTTCTTTGCAAACAATGAATGTGTCGTTGCCAGTGTGTTCTGTTGGAAACTGTCTCAACTAATTTTGTCGCCGATTGTAGGTTGAGAAACCCAGTCGGAATCTGGGATTTATTTCGTCTTTTTAATAATAATAATAATAATAAGTTATTGCTTATATAGCGCTATTTACAATTACAAGATCAATAGCGCTTTACATAATAAGATCTATAAAATCAACAAATAAAGTAATTAGGATATTTATGATAAGTTAAAAACTTAAAAGTAATACAATTAAAAAGATGATCACAAGTCTAAATGGCAATATAACATTCATATATTTAACTACTAATCAAGGAAAAATTGTTTAAACTTGACTTTGACTTCTTGAAAACATCTACAGATTGATTAGTACGTAATTGTAATGGGAGCCCATTCCACAAATGCGGTGCTGCTGCCTGGAATGCGCGCCCACCCAAGGTTAAAAGCATCTTCCCACTTCGTGGCTTCAACAGAATGCCTGAGTTGGATCTAAGATTATACGAGGGCTTGCATTTAATAGATAAAAGATTGCTGATGTAACTAGGCGCGAGGCCATGAATGGCTTTGAAAGCTAATAGCAGAATCTTAAATTGAATGCGCGCTTGCACTGGTAGCCAGTGTAACTCATAGAGTACCGGAGTTATGTGAGAATACTTCCCAACATCCATTATTACTCTAACGGCAGCATTTTGCACCCGTTGCAACTTAGCTATTTGTTCTTTGGGAAGGCCATGCAGTAAAGCATTACAGTAGTCTAATCTGCTCGTGATGAATGCGTGTACCAGATGGAGTAAGCTGTCTCTCGATAGATACTTCTTAATGCGTCTGAAGTTATGTAAGTGGTAAAAAGCTGTCTTACATACGTTTGTTATGTGGTCACACAAATGCAGGTTGGGGTCGAGACAGCAACCTAGATTTCGAACTCGCGAGCTAGGTCTAATCTCTGAACTACCTACTTTAATGTTCATAGCCTGCAATTTACAAAGTTTCTGCCGAGTTCCAATAATCATAAACTCGGTCTTATCATCGTTAATAAGGAGTCTGTCCTGGATCAGCCAGCGCCTGATTTTCTCGATACAACATTCCATCGAACGAACTGCATCCTCCTGGGACGTGCTACTGTTAGGCTTGAAGCTCAGGTAGATTTGCGTGTCGTCAGCGTAGCAGTGTGCGTGTGGAAGCTGATCCCCAACAACCGAGAATAGCTTGGACGCATAGATAACAAAAACCAAGGGGCCCAGACAGGACCCTTGTGGGACACCACAGTCCAAGCTGAAGCGCTCTGAGAGAGATCCCATGACGGAGACTCGCTGACCTCTGTTGACCAGGTACGACTTAAACCATTCTAAGGCCACTCCACATATCCCAAGCTCCTCGTTCAGACGTTTTAGCAGGATGTTATGATTGACCGTATCAAAAGCGGTGCTAAGATCAAGCATGACCAGCAATGTGACCACTTGAGTGTTCATTTTCATGAGAATATCGTTCGTAACTTTAACAAGAGCTGTTTCCGTGCTATGATTTTGACGATATGATGATTGAAACTCTGGGTATAGTGAGTGGGTCATCATATGGGTGTGTATCTGTTCAAACACCGCCTTCTCAATCAGCTTAGAAACGTACTGCAGGTTGCTAACAGGTCTGTAGTTCTTGTATAGGAGGTCCAGCCCAGGCTTCTTCAGTAGTGGGAAAACGAGTGCGCACTTCCAGTCATCCGCGAACAACCCAGACTCAAGTGATAGATTGATCATTTTCGTCATGATCGGTAAAAGGACGTCGATGCAATCCATCACTAGGGGGGTCGGCATGGGGTCCAGAGTGCTGCTTTTTTTTGCACTGCTTCCGATGAGTTTGCGAACCTTCTCCTCCGTAAGGAGGTTGAATTTGCTGAACGAGGAAGGTGGTACTGTGCCGTAGTCATTGGGAGGGGATGGCAGCCCTTGCGCCATGTTGTCGAGCTTGGAACCTATGGTCTCAATTTTCTGAACAAAGAACGTTCCCAGTTGATTTGCCAGTTTAACGTTATTATTCACAGGGGGGTACACCGCCATGTTGTTCTTCTGGTTGAGGAGCTTCTTCACTGCCGAAAAAATACTGCGTTGATTGGTACTATTATCCTGGACAAAGTCATTATAGAATTTGCATCGAGTTTCATTCATCAAAGCATTCACACTGTTCTTTTTTGCTTTATACGCTAACATATCTTCTCTTGTGCCGGTACGTCGCCACTTCCTCTCGGCCTTTCGCTTTTCCCGCCTTGCTACCTTGATTTCCTCGTTAAACCAAGGGACCAACGGTCTGGAGCGTATCACTTTTGTACACAATGGCGCTTGCCGGTCGAGAACTTGAGCTAAGGTCGTGTTATAGCTGTTGACAAGTTCGTCAAGTGTATAGGGAGTGTTTTGACAGAGCTGTGAGGAGGACAATTCAGCCTCTAGCTTTTTCCTGTCAATGCCCTTGATTTTCCTATAAGACACTTGTTTTACTTTCGGGGGTGGTTTACCCAACTGGAGATCGCATAAGACAGTAACATGATCAGAGATCAAGTAGTCAGTTATAGGCTTCGCACAGAGCAAAGAGTCCGAGCATCGCGTAATGATTAGATCCAGCGTATGGCCAGAGATGTGCGTAGGCTTGTCAACGTGCTGCTCAAGGCCCATCGAAGTCAGTAATTCCAGGAAGCGAGAAGCGTGTGGGTCTCTGGAAACGTTCACATGGATATTGAGGTCACCAGTGATCAGCAGTGGCTCGGGAGACATAACAACAGATTCCAAATAGACCGAAAACTCGTCCAAAAACACGCCACTAGTGACAGGATGGGCAGCAGAATAGGGAGGGCGGTAAATCACAATCACCCTTAGTTTACCAGACCCGTATTTTAAAATCCATTCGCAAAATTCGAACGACCTGCGTTCGCCACTGTCCACTTTCCGCGTATCGATAGTTTCATTCAATAACAACGCAATCCCTCCACCTTTTCTTCCAACTCTCTGTTGTTCTAGCAATTTGTACCCGGGTAGCGTAATCTCCGCTTTATGGGCCATATCCCTTTCAGACAGCCATGATTCAGTGATAGCGAAAATGTCGGCACCAGTAGAATTAGCGTAGCAAGCGAAATCCGCCGATTTGTTTTTGATAGATCTTACATTCAAGCAACAGATCCGTAAATGCCTCCTGGCACGTCGGTATTGTTCGTTGACAGTAGGAATACTAACAAGGTTGCGAGTAACAGGTCTATTGAAGGGTCTTGAATAATTCGAGCGATTCGAAATTACGACAGGAATATTTAATAAGTTGTTTTATTTAAGTAGTGACTTTGTGGGTAGAGTCATCTGCTCGTAAATCGGTAGATTTTATCTGGTGGACACGTTAGAATATATAATTAACCTGCAGTGGCGTCGAAAGTCATTGTAACTAGAATGTCGTTTTAGTGGATCTTTGGGGAAAATATATCGTTATGGATCTCTAGAAGGGAACTTGAATTGGATAAACAACACAGGCGGGGAAAAACAAAATTTCTGGCCCGGGTTGCTCAAAGCACGGTTAGCGCTAACCAGCGTTAAATACCTTGGAAACCTGTAAGTTTTGATCCTTGTTAACCAACGGTTAGCGCTAACCAGGCTTCGAGCAACTGGCCCCTGGAATCGTAAAAGCGACGAGTAATGGTCTTCGACAACAATTGCATCTTTCTCCGTAGGATATCACAAAGTGAGCTTTTTATCTAATATTATTTTACAAACTGTGCTGTTATGTACAACACCGAAACCAAATGGCAAGGAATTGAACGCCTTGAAGGCATCACAGTGTTTACTGAAGTCGCATCTCAGTTGTCTGGCAATTTACATTTAATTTGTACTACACTCTGCACAGTTTTCAGGTAAGAAAAACTAATTGAAAATGTGATAGTGAAGAATTACTGGAAAGAAAGCTTGTTTTCTATTTTGCGCTTTGTTATTCACGGAAAAGGTTTTTCCGAAAAGGGTTTGATCTGAAGTTTATTTAATCACGGATTGTGACACTTGTTTGCACGCACGCAATTAAAATAGGAAGGGTTTTTTTTGTTTGTTTCAATAAATTTTACGCTGGAAAAGGCTTTTGTGACATTTTTCGTCCAAATGAAGGGCCAAAAATAAAGCTTTTTTTTTTTGTACTTTAATATTATCTGTCAAAATTTTGCTTAATGAACTTGAAATAAACACACTCAAGAAATTTAATTGCATTTACCTCTTCGTCGAGTTCTCGTTAACATTGTACTTTCTCAGGCGATAAAAACAATTTATAATTTGACTAATTCTTGTTGGTCAAGAATTTATTTGAAAAAAAGCTTGTTGTCCATTTTTTGCCTCATTATTGAAAGAAGTGGTTCTTCAGTGAAAGGATGGATCAACATTGCTCCAGATAAGATTGCTTCCCGACCCAACAGATGAAATGAAAATATTCGGTTAAATATTACAACAAAATTAAAAAAGTAAAGACGGAAGTGTCTTAGCTAAAAAGTACGTTGTTAAACTCTGAAAGCGACGAACGATTAACATTCTTCCCTGTAGTTCATTCAATGTAAACAAGAACCTTGACACAAGGTGATCACGTGTACCCTTGTGGTCGCCTAGCACGTGGTCAATTTCTTCCTTTTGACATAACATCGTGACCTTCCCTTGATTCATAGAAGTCAGAGACGAGACTGCAGAAATTTTAGTGTCCCTTAGAAAATGGTGAGCTTTTTATTGACTGCTTTGAGTTCGTTTCTTATTCCTCAGATACTGGAATAGTATTGACTTAACCTTTTATCGTTTCGTTTTGTTCGTAGCAAGCTCCAATTGCTTTTTGTCAATGCAAATATCAAAATAAACGATTTTTTTTACCCCACTGTATGTGGATTAAAAGCCATTTTTTATTTGTATTTACGGGAGTAAAATTTGCTGTTTTTAATATTGCTGGTGTCTTTTTTTTCTGCTGGAACTTATTTTTGGGGATCAAGTACCATCCGCAAAATCCGCAAAAACTAAACCCCTCAAAATAAAAATGCTAACCCGGTAACTCCCAGCTTTTGCGATACTATTTGCTGCAAACGTAAAACCAAAAAAAATTGACCTGAAATCAGATTAGACTGAAAAGAAGAGGAATTATGAAGCGGAAACAACATGTTCAGTCCTTGCTTAGTGTATGGCATAAACGTTTGCTTAGTGCAAACGTGCATGCATGACATGCAGAAAAGCGTCCGTCACAGCAATTTGCAGTTAATGTTTTTGCAGACCATTTCACTTAAAGGGGCCATGTCACGTTATTTTAGGGTGTTGTGGGGAAATCTTTAGTTAATCACGAGTTAACTCGAAAATGGTAATGAGGAATAATTCCTTTACCGATAAAATTATCGTTACATCACAAACTAAATGATTCTGAGAAAAAAGACGACCGTTATCCAGGCGATTTCTCTTCGTGCCGACCTTTCTCAAGATTACCTAAATGTAATGCACCTATCAATGTTAAGGCCGAGCCATTTATGTTCATCCGTGCTTCTCTTTCCATTGGCAGTAATTCTTTTATGTTGTTTAACAGTTTTAAGTGGTTATTGCAATGTTTCATTCTACTTTTTGGGCATTTTACGAATCATGGAATTATATCATTTTGCGTGACATAGTCCCTTTAAGGAAGAAACGAGTGAGTTTCACTCAGGAACGTGTCTTTTTATCTATAGACTGAATTTATTACCAAAGCTTAAAAAAATAAAAGACCTCAAAATGGGACAGGACATTACAAAATAATTAAACTTGTGAACGTGTGAGGCAAAGAGCCTTTGCTGGCACGACGTCTGGGTGACCCCTCAAATGGTCTTAATGATCCCCCACTTGAAAAAATTAACTGGAACGCTGCAGTTCAATACTACCCAACTCAGTGGCTTCTGTTTTTGTGTAACACGTACCACATGCAACCCAGTGTACGCTCACGGAGCGTCTAGTCTCACATGTGAAAGATAAAAGCAATATCCTCACTGCATGCGGTAAAGGTATGATTTTTTAAAAAAAGGAAATTCCTAGAATTTCATCAGTATGTATACAATAATGAGTTTTTTACATAGAAAATAGTTATATTGTTTTTCCTGGTGAAGACGAATGCTAAGTATATACCACGCAAATGAATAACTAATAGACCAAATACCGTTCATTACGTACTGACGAAATCAAATGATTCCGACCAAGGGAGTCTACATTTGGCATCCATTTGATCGGACGTGAATAATAATCAGTTTCTAATCACCTCACAGTCAGCAGAGTAAAACGTACTACTGAGGTGTTGTTTATACTAACAAAAGAAATAACGACTTTCGATTTTCTTCCATGGAGACCACTTGTGACGCGATGATTAACGCTATGGGGCTGGATGCAACAGATGTCTAGGAGTATTTCGATAAGAATATCTACTTCACTTCCGAAATCGTTAACACTTTGTCTAGTAAAGTTAATAGCTGAGAGCGATAAAAGTTATGACCAAATAAATTAAAATCTTTTTTGTTGAGCGCGTTTTAAGGCTTTCGATCAGAGCTGGTTCTTTCCACCTGCCTCGTGCTGAACAACAACTCTCTGTCCTTGCCCCAGATCAGAGCTCAAATGTAGAATCCAAATTTTTGACATCATAGAGAATAGCATATAAAATACGAACATCTTGATACTCGTTTGGAAACTCTTTTGTCCGATAAGGTTATGTCTTTCATGGAAACGTTGTCACTCCACTAAGTTTATCGTTCCTTCTTTTTTTTTTTTTCGGTGACCGGAATTTTATGGATTAAATCGTCTCTAAATTTTGGATGCACAGGCCTAACAAGCTGAAGTCACAGGCCCTTTATCTCAAACAAAAAATTATTTTATCCAGGATATACAGACGAAATATACAATCAACTTACTTGCCGTTTTCTTGACTGCAAATTTGCACCGTGAAAAGCTTCCTTTATTCTTACCCTCTTTTTTACGACAATGTCATTGTAAATTTGCATAAAATGACAACCACTTTTCTTTTACAAATTAGTTGGCGAGTCTATGTTTTTTTTTTTGGCCTTTCAATTAAGTTTACATCGGACCATCAATGCTAAATATAATCGAAAAACTCCACCACACACTGTCTGTCATTCATCTCTCTGTATTAAGGAAGACTTGAAATGTGGAAAAACGATTACAATTCAGTTGGTCGACCGTGTCTTCCTTTTACTTTAATTTTGAGCCTTGTATTTATAATAATTTTTTTTATAAAAGAAAAAAGGAAGAAAGAAAGAAACTTCATTTGCGTGTCAAGTCTTGTAGTGCTAGAGTACTAATTGGGGACACTGTAAACTGAACTCAACAAATTAACGCAAATTGTGGCTTCCTCGTACGCACACCTGGCGTCCCGAGGAGTTTCAACAAATCCAGACGTCGTTGTTATTCGCAAGATAAAACAAAACATTTATTTCAGAGCTTAAGATAACAACTTAGTAACACTTAACGGCGGCTCGAACTCTACATAGAACACATCATACATGTGAAGTGTAAAACAACATGGCGGGAAGCACTACTTCCCGACGCGGTTACCTAGCTAATTGGCGAAAACCGCAGACACTTAATTTATTACTGCGGTACTGCAGTAACATGACTCCCCAACTGTGTTTACAGTTGCAAAATATGAAAACTTTGAACTTGCATGTAAATATTACAGTTCATTTTAATTTACTAAGTTCGAGCCCATATAGACTTTCCCCAAAAGATACTGTATATATCTGTTCAAACGTTAAACACCAACGGTGAGGTTTTTCCTTGGACGAACCCATTTGTGTCTAACTTGTAACGTTTGAAAGTATTCTTCACGCTATCTCAGCCAGAATTCATTTGCACAAACCTATACTCTTCTCCATCTTCTACGAGAATACACGTCAGGTCTTTGAAACTCTCCTGGAGGCGGTACTACTCGTTTGGGTTTCATAGTGAGAAGGTGGTTAGGCGTTAACAGCTCGCGTGCTTTTGCGTCAGACAGGTAGTCAATACTGAGAGGCCTTGAGTTGACGATACACACCACCATCATAAATGTTCGCGCAGTTTCATCATCGAGTTGGTTTCCATCAACCATCGAGTTGGTTTCATCAGGAGAGGTTCAAGAGCATTGCGCACCATGGAATGAAACGTTCCCACGAACCTCCCTTGTGACTACAATGTGGTGCATTGAATTTGAATGGGATCCACTCACATTTATTTCTCACCAAGTACTCTTGGAAGTGGTCTTGATTCACCTCGGATAATGCTGTTTTGAGCTCGTTTCGAACACCAATGAAGTTTGCTCCTTAGTCGCACCTCAGTTGTCTCACTGCGCCTCTGCGATTCATAAAACGACTTGTCCAGTGATTTGGTAGTCTCCAAATGAACACTCCTCGATCCCATACACGTTAACAGTACTCCATAACGCTTGACATTGACAATGAAAGGACCATAAAAGTCAACAGCACTATAAGAAAATGTGGGTGCTGGGTTGAGTCGGACTTCTTGAAGACAAACCATTTTCTGCTGTTCTGCGGGTTTACGTAGTCGGCTCACGTCACAGAATTGAATATTGACCTGGCCACTCTTGACGAACCTTTAAGTATCCAATAGCCATTTTGGCGAAGCTCGTTCTGCTTCATGCCTCGACCCATGTGGTTTACTTTCGAGTGGTGGTGACGAATTAATAGTTCAGTCAAATGTCCCGTTCCCGGAATAATAACTGGATGGTTCGTATCGACTGACACATTTGCTCTTCTGATACGACCACCTGCACGAATTAGACCATCTTGGTCCAGAAAAGGATACAGTTTGTAGAGCCAACTGGCTTTACCTAGCATTTGTTTTTTCTTTCTTGATTGATCTCTGCAAACCGGTGGCTCAGTTGGTTGAGCAATCCTGTACTGCAAACGTCAGGTTTTCCTGGCTCTTTGACTTCTCTTGCCAAGAGCTTAGATTTCAGTGGTAGACATAGAGCTATTACTTTCGGAGCTTTATACCAACTGGATACAGCATCTAGTCTTCTCCTTTCAAAATGACCAGGAAACGAACCAACAGTCTTGACTTCGGTAGTCCGCACCGATGCTTTCATCACTTCTGGATCTGCCTCTAGAAAGAGGGACACTTTTCCACGTTCAGGTTTACAAGCTCCACTTTCCCACAGACGTTCGGGACCAATCAAATGAACGCGAACCTTCTAGGAGTTGCTTCGCCGTGAGTCCTCTTGACAATTCGTCTACTGGATTACTGTGAGACTCGACATAGTACCAGGGGCTATGATCAGTCAGGTCACGGATCTGTTATATATATATATATCGTTTAATCCACTCTTTGCAGTTAGAACTATGTATAAACTGAATTATCAAGCGGTATCATTTACAAAACTATTAAAAATAATTAAGGTATACTAATGTAAAATCTACATAATAATTAATCTAGAAATCTAAAAGTTATAAAATCATTAGCTCTCTTGGTTCTTGCCTCCTGGCGAACGGACTTTTCACTCCCAGATCTAAGATTGTAAGGAACATTATAAACATTAGCCTGAGGGCGGAGTTTCCACGTCGCAATGAGCTTCCTACTTAATGTTTCTCGCCTGACTTCTAGACTTGGAAGGCCAGATATGGTCAGGGCTTCCTTATAACCAACACCCGGGAGTATTACCTTAAGGGCTCTCCTTTGTATAGATTCTAATTTAGATGACAAATATTCAGGAATGTCTTGCCAAGCAGCCACGGCATATTCCAAAATGGATCTGACAGAGCACTTATAAATATTTAAAATATTGCTATTCGCTACACCAGCTCTTTTAAGCACTCTTAGGGTATATAAACGTTTGGCGGCCTTACAATAAATATAGTCTATGTGGTCATTCCATTTAAGATCGTCTCTGATTTTAACACCAAGTAATTTAAAAGATGAGACACGTTCGAGCTGGTGATTTCCAATACAAATAGATGGAATTACAGAGTTCGGGTACTCCATAAAATTTATCAGCATTTCATTACACTTCCGAGGGTTTAGCTTCATCTTATGGGCAGTACAAAATGAATGTGTGTCTCTAACAGCCAAATCGAGAAGGCTTATTGAATTGCGAGGCAGGATTTCTACAACTGTGGTATCATCAACGTATTTTACTCTCACATTCCAATCCTTTAGGAGTCTATTTATCATAACTGAGAAAAGGGTGACACCCATCTTGGTCCCTTGGGGTATACCTCCATGGGTATGCTTCCAATCCGATAAGACATTCCCGATGCGCACGGCTTGAGTTCTATTTGTTAAAAAAGATCTTATCCAACTGAAAAGCACTGGGTCCACACAAAGCAGTGATAATTCGTCCATAAGGATCTGATGGTCAATCAAGTCAAAACCCTTAGAAAAATCCGAGAAGAAGATTCTAACACAATTATTTCCACGGTCAATAGCCTCGTGGATTGCTTGTAGGAGGTAAACAAGGGCATGAGTTGTTGAATGTCCTTTCCTAGCAAATTGTTTGGAATCAATCTTATCTCCTATCTGTTGTAGAAGCCTCCTGTTCGTAAATCCCTCCAGGATCTTTGCAATACTATTAGTAAGGGAGATTGGACGGAGATCATTATCAATCTCTTGTGGCAGGGAAATCTTGGGTACTGGTGTTACGATCGACTGTTTTAATGATCCTGGAACAAATGAATCCTGTAATGACTGATTATAAATTGCGCAAATAACAGGTGCTAACTCAGGGGCGAACACTTTGAATATTTGATTAGAAATCCCGTCAGGACCTGGAGCTTTGTTTGATGACAAGTTATTTAGATCCCTCAAGACCTCGAATTCTGACACGAGTAGGCTAGGTGGTACAATAGTATGTACCCTATTAGCGACATACACATGGAAATGTTTGGCGTCATCGTTGACATATCCAAGGACTGCTTGTACTCTAGCTTGTTTCTCACAAAATCACTCATTTTTGCTGAGATGGTTGCCGCAGCCAACTCCAACCTTGGGACGTTGTGTGCTTTAAGGGCGTAACTCGTCCTTTTCCAACAATGAAAGAACAATGTACTTCGTCTTGTTCGTTTATTAGTCGAAGATATGTCCACTGACCATAACCTTCCTCTGAAGCGTCTGAGAAGTAATTTAACTCTACAGCTTTCACTGTGCCAAAGTTCTCTGGCTTGTAGCAACGTTGTATTTCTAATTAACTTCTCCAACTCAATGATTTCTTGTCACCATTTCTCCCACTCTGGGCGTAGATAGTCAGGTACAGGGCTGTTGCAATCCACCTTATCCTGGCACGTTTTCTGGAGAATCTGCTTTCCTTTGAGCGTTATAGGAGCTAAGTATCCATTCGGATCATAAATAGGGCCGACAATTGATAGCACTCCACTTCTGGTTTGAAGGTCGATCGTGAAGCTTGATACGGAACCGGAAGCTGTCGCTTTCGACGTACCACATTACGCATAAAGCTCTCTCGATAGGTAGCAGATCTACCACTAAGTTCAGTTCCTTGATACCCTTCGCATGATCTTCCGCTGGAATAGCTTCAAGAACTTCCTTCTTGTTTGAGACTTCCTTGTGCAATCGAAGACAGGCTTCTTCACAGATGCCTTGACTAGCTTTAATCAGAAGAGATGTATGGCTTCAGTAACGGTTGGCACAGATTTAAGCCCATCATCTACATAGAAATTCTTGCGTATGAATGTAGGTGCATCGACACCGAATTTTTCTTCATCATTATCTGCTGCTCGTCTGATCCCAACATGCGCACAAGCTGGGGAGCTGCTGGCGCTGAACAGATGAGCTTTCATACGGTATTCAGCTAATTCTTTTGACAGGTCTCCGTTCAGCCACCAAAAGAAACGCAATAGGTCTCTATGTTTTTCCCAGATCACAAACTGATGAAACATGCTCTTTACGTCCGTCCTTAAGGCAACACTTTCTTGGCGAAAACGACACAGGATCCCGAAAAGATCATTCATAAAATCAGGACTTTGCAGCAGGTAGTCATTGAAGCTGCCACCAATGTACTGCGCTGAACAGTCAAATACTGCGCGTATCTGTCCTGTTTTCTTGGGATGGTAGACTCCTGTATGAGGATTATAGTTAACTTTGCTATCTTGTACTTCAAGACGATCAGCAGGGACTCTTTCTGCACATTGAGAAGTTAGGTCCCTTATAAAGGTCTGGTAGTCTGTGAAGAACTTCGGATTCTTTTTGAATTTTGCATTCAGTTGGTTCCATCTTTTTACAGCAAGCTGACGGTTGTTGGCAAGACACACATTGTCAGACTTCAAGGGAAGTGGCATTTCGTACCGTCCATCAGATTGCGTCTTCACGCCATTCTCCAGGATCCTCAGAAATCTCTCATCTTCCACGGAATAGGGTTTCTTCTTGTCACTTGTGTCAGTAAAGTCAGTTTCCAACACACGGAAATTTTCTCTGGGTCAATGATCTCTTTAGCCTTTGTAGAGAAAGCAAATCCGCTTGGAATTTCTGACACTTCCTCTGACACTTCCTCTGTAGTCTCTATCCTCTCTGTTACCTGACTTGCAGACTCTTCCGATCAGACACCAACCAAGAGGGGTTCTCAGAGCATACTATTTCTCTCGGACGGATAGCCTTTGGACAATTGTTACCATTCAAGATAGAGATCTCTGCGTCTGGATGGTATGGTGCTAATCTATCAGCAACACTGTTCAGATGTTCTCATTCTCTCGCAACTTCAAGCTTTGGAATTTGTGACCGATTAGCTGAAACATCTCCTCGGCTGAAGGCCACTGGCATCTTCACAACACATTCTCTGCTGTAATCCAGGACTTCCAATCCGGATATCTTGCTGGTTTTCACTCTTGCGTTCTACTCTTGCATTGTCGTCAACAGGAGTTCAGTTGATGGACCTTCCAGATTGAACCGTTTGCTCAAAGTCTGACACAAAACTGTCATTTGAATGGTCGTCAAGGACTGCATATTGCAAGATTTCTTTCTCTGGCTGGCCCACTGGCCTGACCGATACTGGTACAATCACGGTGTGATCAAATCGACCACCTTGGTCAGGAAGCATACATGCCCTCACACAATTGGAAACGACGACATCGACTTGTGATTGTCCCTTTTGAAGGCAGGTGGGGTGCATCCCTGAGCACGTTTTACACTTGGACCTTTCTTTGGAATCTTTCACTTGGCGAGTCTTACTGATTGCACAGCCCATACACAAACGTTCATGAAAGAAATTGTTTCTCCTTTCGCTGAATGGCTTCTTGCAGAAATCTTGACAGTCATCTAACTTATGTCCTTGAATAATTCTGAATAATCCGGTTAACTAAAAGAACACGCTCGTGCGAGAGATCCCTGCTCTTTTCCCGGGCAAAGAAAATGATCTCAGAGCGGAGAGAGTTTTTAAAAAAGTCCCACCAAACTTTAACCGAAGGAAAGTGTTGCAAGCAATTGGCTAAATGATTGATACAATTCGAAATATAGTCGCAAAACATATCATTATTCAAAAGTGAATTATTAAACTTCCAAATGCCAGGACCACGGAGGTTATTCCCAGTGGGCTGGAAGGAAAGACAAACAAAATAATGGTCGGAAAAAACACAAGGGCTGATTTCACAAGAAACAACAGAAGGCATGAAGTTCTTAGAAGCAAAAAATTTATCTAAACGCGAACCAATTGAAAAATCCAAATTAAACCATGTGCACTGGCACAATCTCTGATGTAGCTTGCGCCAGACATCAATTAAAGAAAAGGCTGAACGAAAATCAGTAAGGCACTTAGCAGGCACAAAGTTGCCACCAAACTTATCAAGGTTGTGATCGTAACAATTATAATCACCAGCAATTATTAAGACATCAGAAGATAAAAAGTACTCATGCAAACTTCTGAAAAACACTTTCTTTTCGGCCAAGTTGGTGGGAGCATAAATGTTCATTAAATTAATCCTTAGATCGTCAAGTTTTAACAATAGACTAACAACCCTCCCCGACGTGTCTCTTTTCCAGCGACTGACGTTGCCGGAAAAAGATTCAGAAAGGCAAGTAAGGACACCAATTTGTTTGCCTACAGCAGGGGACCAAAAACAAGGTCCACGCCAGGCACAAGAGAAAACGCGAAAGACCTCAGGATCAGTAATTTGCGTTTCCTGAAAACAGAAAACGTCATAAGAGGTACGAAGACTATCTATGAGATAATCTTGGAAACGCTTACTGAAACCACGAGAATTTAAGGAAAAAAATTTGGAAGTCATGAAGGGTGAGGGTTCTTAGTCTTTTTACTAGAACTGACCGGCATAGGCGAAGTTGATTTACGCGCAGGTGGACCATCTGTGAAGTCTAACCTGGCAGACTTGCATTTCGGTGCAACTCGAAGAGGTGGAGGACGGATAGCAATCTGTGATAGGCGCAGCGGAACTGTAGGGCCAGGATCCTCAGGAATCTCCATCGCAGCAATAGCTTGATAAGAAGCAGTAGAACGTTGCGAATCAACTGCAGCGACAAGCTGTAGATCAGACAAAGTAGGAGAGCCAGAAATGATGCTCGACGGAAGAGAAGGCTCTTGGGACAAAGGAATAGACAGGGACGACGATTCAACAGGCGAAAGGAGGGACTGAGACGATTGCGTAGTTTGTGATGACTGAGAGAACTGTGCAGACTGGGAAGACTGCGAGGACTGCGCGGAGGGCTGCTTTGGGATGTTCTGGGACAGTGATGAAGGTTGACCAGAAGATGGCGACGGTGATGATTGCGATGAGAGGAAAACGCAGGAAGGTGTAGGAGGTACATCAGGAGAAGACTGCGAAGGAGGCTGTGAAGGAGGAACATCAGGTAAAGACTGCGATAAAGGGATTGAAGGAGGCGGGCCATCGGAAGAAGGCTAATCAGGAGGAGGCTGCGGGAGAGACTGTGACGGTCGAGACTCTGGAAGGGGAGCAGGAGCAGCATCATTATCACCAGTGTCAACTTTTTCAGGGCGCCGCCACCAAGATAATTTACAATCAATGGCGTAGTGGCCGTCCTCTTTGCAAATACTGCACTTGATTTCTTCTTTACAGTCGCTGAAGGTGTGACCCAGTTGGTCACAGTTAAAGCATATCACGTTAGGGCACACCTTTGCGACATGATCGGGAAGATGGCACTTTCTGCAAGTAGGAACCTGTTTTTGAACCGTAAACCGACTTCATTTTAGGAATCGTGTTCCGTTGATTAATAACAGCGATGATCGTTTCAAGACTTCACATTCTCTCTGCACTTCAAATATAGGACTTTCATATATTCTTTACTACACATAAGTAAAGGAAAGTAATTTTATTTAAGTGTCTAGTCGTTCTAGCGCTGGAGCACTAATTGGGGACACTGTAAACTGAAATTAACAATGAACGCAAATATAGTCAAATGTTGGTTTTTGAGGAAAGGTGAAACCGGAGTACCCGGAGAAAACCTTTCGATGCAGAGTAAAGAACCAACAAACTCAACCCACATATGACGCCGAGTCAGGGAATCGAACCCGGGCCACATTGGTGGGAGGCGAGTGCTCTCACCACTGTGCCATCCCTGCACCCACATATATTCGTCCTCTACGTGTTTATCATGAACTTACAAAGTGATCAGCTCCCAGTAGGCGTGATAGCTCAATTGGTAGAGCACTGAACCGGTAACGTAGCGGCCATGGGTTCAAATTCTGTTCTAGCCTAAAATTTTCAGGCGGTCAATTCGCTGCTGCTAAAGTAGCGTTCATCTCTGCGATGATCATTTCAAGACGTAAAAGTCTACCCTCAAGATCCTTCAAATATATGACTTCGAATTCACGATAGATTATGCCCGACAACAACTTCTTACAACTTATTGCGCATATACGCATTAAATAATGAATTGGAATTTTGCGGCCGTCAAAACGATTTCTTAAAGTTGGTTGACATCTTCGTCTTTAAATGGAGGTTGGGTACCCGAGATATCCTGGAGTTTCCACTATTGGCAGCCAGATCCAAGATGAAGACTACACCCATGGCTGGCAAAACCTGACAACCCAGCTATGAGCCCCCACACAGCAGAGAAGATAGGCACCCGTCACACTGATAAACAGTGGAAAGTAGAAGGAGGGGACAAACCGCAAAGCGCTCTACACAAAATGCTCCTTCTTCCCGCCAAACCGATAAATAAGCTCTACAACCCTAAGCAAGAGTCATCAGATGCATGCTGAAATATAACAAAAACCACTGACAACAATTGACGCAGTCGCTCCTAGTTGTTAACTCTGTTAAATTGCATTTCATTTCATTTAACCTCAAGAAGCAGAGTGTTCAGCCAAAAGTGCAAAATCCCTCTTTTAAAAAGTTAAATTTAAGCGTACTTTTATAGAAGAATTTTTCATTTTCATTTCATTTCATTTTTGTAGATGGTTTTCAATCACTTGATGAGACGGCCATGTCCGTGCGCAAAACAATAGCAAATTATGGCTCATCTTTTGCATTATAATAGAGTCAAATTCCCATGATACTTTTTTTATCTCTTGTCCTGTGCACCAACATGGTTGCTGTGACGTCAATTGAAAGCCATCTACAGTAGAATTTTTCGTAGAACTAGATGGTGGCGATTTTTCCATGTGTAAGGAAGGAATCACACCTTTAACTTGTTGTCTTAACTGCTCGGATGAATTTGGCATTTCGTACCTTTTATCTCATCCGTGCGTTTTATCATGAGAGCGTTTTCTTGGCTGTTTTTGTAGGAGAACAAAAAGCAGGAAACGGAAAAGGCCAAAAAAAGGTGAGTTCCACTGATATCACCATTAATCATGGTAATCGAAATCCTGGGAGAGTTTTTTTTTTCAAAAGATATAGGTGATCCTCTCACTTATCTGGGCAATTAATTGAAGCAATTGATCCCAACTGTGTGGCTTCATAGCTCAGTTCATAGAGCATTGCACCGGCATCGCAAAGGTCATGGGTTCGAATCCCTTTGAGGCCTCCTGGGAATTTCTCAGGTGTCTATATGAGCACATGACGGCATGAAGCGTGTAACTTGCGACTCTTTTTCTTGGAACAGAGCTGGGGATTTTATGCCCAAATATGGACAAAACGAGATCGAAGTTGTACGCGCGGGAAAATGCAGGAGCTACGTTACATCCAAATAAGGAAATTTTTAAACTCAAAAACCAGGTCATGAGCTTCTGATATGACACAATTGCTTAAGGACGGTGCCTACTAATTCAAAGGTATTTTTACGCGGTTTACGGAATATGCGGGAAATGCAGATCTTAACAAGTGTTATTAAAATCCAAAAAGAAAATTGGGGGTAACCACGCATTTTTTTGAAGATAATTAATCAACAATATTTGTAAAAAGCTTTAAAATACAAAGCATTGTATGGCGTTCTTTTCCAAATTGAAGCTTAATTATCTCTGAAAAATGCGTGGTTACCCCCAATTTTCTTTTTGGATACCAAGAGCACTTGCTAAATTTTGCTTTCTCCGCATGGCTTTGAAGCGCGCAAGAATATCTCTGTATAAATAATCAATACCCATATGAAATCCGAGGATCTCGAGATGCGCAGAACGTATGCGCAATAACAATAGTACGCAACGTCCTTAAATTGTCCTGATAATTGCAAGGATCACTTCTATCTTTCGTCTACAACCCGCACTTCAAGTACACATTTCTTTCAGAGTTGTTCTTTCCAGTCGATTCGTTGATGTGATTTCCGTCGATATTGTTTTCGTCGGCAATAACATTTAGTCCAGGTGAGGTCACCTTCTTCTGCAGACTACAGCCGGAGTGGATAACTAAACTTCAAGGCATTCATATCTTTTTTAAAAAATATGTAGAAATGCTATTTGTTTTTGGAATGATAAAAAATGAAAGTCCGGTTTGAATTATCAGGGCGTAGTCTCAGTTTTGATAAGACTGTGCAATTCGATTTCGTAACATGAATTTGTTGTGCCTCGACTCCGAGTATTAAGCGATTTTCAAAAATAAGTCCACGTAGTATTATGCGTCAGTAAGAGTGTGGGAATAACGTAAACTAAGAGCGATCATTTCTGTATTGTTTAGCAGTTGCTTCAACCGAAGCTGTCAGTAAAGGTCAGGGAAAGGGAAAGAAAACCAGTTCGATTAAAGGAGATAAAAAACAACAGCAACCCGAGCAAGAGGTAAGGATTATGTTGCTGTTGAAATCAGGTTTCCGGTTTAACTTTTACAAGATAGATGTCTCTTCCTATAGCAAACAGTTTTTTGTTATAATTGGAAGCCATGTTTCACGTGTTTCACGGTTTCCTTTCTCTCTCTGATGACTGGAAATCATAGACGATCCCGATCGTCTGTGGATAATTGGTCAGTCAGGCCTACTATGTGTCACAGGGTACCCATTAAATGTCTTCGCAACACTGGTTGCTGACGTATCGGATAAAATCACGAATGGGCCAAGCAAGAACACCTTTTGTTGTTTCTTGTTCTTAAAAAGCTTCCACCTTATTTGCATGTGGTGACCATGTGTGGCCCTGAATTTTGTAGTTGCACTTCTGTTTTCCTGACGTATCCCAGGTCTCTGCGATGGTCGGTGATCATGAAAACTGAAATGTGTTCTGTTGGGGACATTGGCCACAATATTGCTTCTGTCCAGTCCCCCGCCCCGGGAAAACGTGTCGCACTCTCCGGCGAAATCTCTACATATTATATTTATGTTCCTTATATGACTTCTTTGTAATAATTTTTTCCTCTACAGCAACCAGAAGCTGTAGAATTTCCAAATCCGTTACTTGAAATTCCCCTCAAAGAAGAAAATGGCGAAATTATTATTCCTGGAAACAGAGCCCTTATCAACGTAAATTTGTCTAGTAAGTATCAGTTTTTCCCTTTGTTTGCTTGTTTTCATTTTACTTTATTTTTCCTCGAACATGGATCAATAAATAACTTTATTCAAGAGAAAATGAGGGGACAGAGAGGGAGGTTCAGGGCATTGGCCGGGATATGTCATGTCCACGAAAGTTATTTTTAGACGAGCGGAAGTCTTTGTTCTGGCGGAAGTCTGTCTTCCGAGACGTCCGCATGCAGTCTTGCCTCGCTCTCAGGTTCTTAGTGAAAAGAGAAAATGGCGGCGCACGTGGAAAGCTGATGAATATTTATATCATTCAAACATCAGACCGAGGTTGAGCTGCATGCCGTCGTCTCGGAAGACAGACTTCCGCCAGAACAAAGACTTCCGCTCGTCTAAAAATACTTTCGTGGGCATGGCATATCCCAAGAGCTGGACCGGGAGCCTCCCTCTCTGTCCCCTCATTTTCTCTCGCTTTAGTTCATTACATATCATTATCACGGAACCCTAAAGTACAGTAGGCTCGGCAAGCAAAATACAGCCATCTATTATTAACCGTAATAAGCTAACAATTAATCTTTATGCAAGGCTATAATTGAACGTACCTAGTCCGTCGTCAAACTATGTCCATCAACGTTACAAAGTTTATGAAGCTTTCAGTTGTTCCCAGGGCTCTGACAGGTGAAGTGCATGGCCCCATACTGAAGACCATAGCAATGTGGATGTTTTCCTGGTTCTAATGCATCTGAAAATTTAGTGGCCCTTTACATCACTAATAGGTAGTTAAAGATCTACGACAGCTACGTCGATGAAAACGTCGTTAAGTGTCGTATTATGGCTTTCGCGATTATTTCATCTCGTTCACGTCCTATATTGTGGGCGAGGTATCCTAAAAATAAATGGGTACGAGCTTTGGCCAGTGTGAAGTAAGGAAACCGGAGTACCTTCAAATGCATCTCAGGAAAATCTCTGTTTAACCTGCACGATCTAGTAGTTTTTCGATCGTTAAAACTGAAAACGTATTACATCTTTGTTACCTTTGCTTATCCTTGCACATCAAGCCAAGAGCTACAATTGGAAAGTGAAGCACCGCGAATATTCTTCCTTTCTTATACAGTGTCAGTTCTGCATAAACAAGTGTAGTTCTAAAAACAGCCAGTAAATTATACTTCAGGAGGTGTGTGTGTGGTAAGATTATAGCAATGTTTCTTTAATCGGTTACAGGGAATAAAGTAGGTGTCACAGGTGTGGAAGCTTTTCTCATCTCGATACAAAGGCAAGCAGAGGTGACGTCCTCCTCTGGTAAACCAACAGGCCTCATGAGATTTTCATTAAGTGTAAGTCAAACATTAAGTTCACTTTTGGTTTATTTTTCAAAGCCAACTTATGTGCGAAGTATTTCTCGTGAAAATTAACTTCCATTTGTATTGAAGGTGAAAGTGATCGTGGTCACACAAATTTGGCTGCCCAACCCGCTTTGAATTGATTGTTTTATCTATTTCCGAAGTCGTTTCAACGACAGTATTAATAAATCAACCAATCTCATCTAAATTTGTAACGTCTTTAAAGGCAAAACTTTAAAAGGATTAGTTTAGTTTAGTTTATTGAGATTCGTCACAAGAAAATATATACATAACATATAATATAAGAAAAAAGAAACATAATACTATGACGAGTGATGTTTAACCGGGAACAAAGGTTATTTCAAGAGGTTGAGCTCCTTCCAGACTGTGCTAGAGGCAGGTCACTCCGTTTGCAGCTCGATTGATGCTTGTGTCTTTCTCGTAACATGCACTTCTCTACGTTGCCACCAAAGCAAACAAATCCTACTGTATATCGCTGAGAATAATTCGAAAAATAGCGAGCGTAAAAGAGTGTTGAAGTTGGAGAGACAATCATTTTACTAGTTACGGAAAAGTACAAGTTAAAAATGAAGGTCCGAAATGTTTTACAAGATATCTTTTTGCTGAGAAAAATACTGAAATCATAATTTATTTGCAGAGAAATCTGTTTTCCCCTGAAAACCCATCTTATCAGCGGTTAATGGAACTCATGCAAACGCGGGACCCATTTTACAAACCACCACAGCCAAGCCCAGTGGATGAGACAACCGCTGGCTCAACCAAGGTTAGTCCAGTATACAAGTGTGAAGCGTCCTGCTTGCTAACGCGAAGAGGAGACAGAATAGAGACCCTTTTTGGGATCTTGTTTTTATTTAGGGAAATGTAGGCGTGGTTTCATGTAATCGCAAACGATCGCAGAAACAGGCAAAGTATTTTAGAAATGTTTGTAATCGCAACAAAAGAAAAAACAGAAGAGGAGTAGTTTGGAACACCAAAATGGCCACCGTGAGGTCGTAAGAAAACAAAGAACTTTTAAGTACCCAACGTTGGAGAAGAACTCAGTCCGGTCTGCCAGGACAAGTAGATTTCAAGCGACTTTTCGTTACCCACTGGGCAAGCACCCACTCAATCATTTAACCCTTGTATTCCTAAGATCTGAATGTTAATTCTCCTTACTGATTGTCATACATTACTTTTTATGTCAGTCAGTTATGGGAATTTGACATCTCTAGACAAAAAAAACCCTGGTGATATATTTCTTTATTCTCGTCACCAGTCTGCGTAACAATGTAATGAACTTGTGAGGAGACATTTATTTCAATACTCTTGGACTTCAAAGGGTTAAAAAACTTTAAAGATGTCAAGAGACAAAATATACAGTTTTCTATTTTTTGCGGTAGTGCACTGTAAGTGCACTGCACACCATGTCACCGGGTTGTAAGAGTGTTAAGAGTGTCCGTGGTGCCAATAGGCCCGCAGCGCGTGCATAAGTCACTAAAATAAACAGGTCTGTTGGAAGCGTGCTTGAGTTTCAACAAAGAGCCCCAAAATCGGCAAGAATTTGTAACGCTGATGAATAATAAAGCAGCAGCTATTTCCAAAACGATGGAATTACCTGGTGATAAATGACCTCGCATTTGAGGGTAAACTTTTGACTTTACAGAAACAATGGTCAACCTCAAGAGTTAGGCGATTGTGATGTTTGTGTTGAATTCGCACATTTCTTGTCAAACTTTAAAACACTTGAAAGAAAAAAAAACCAAACTTACAAAAACAAAAACAAACCCGGTGTCTTGCCATCATTTTGACACAGATGTATCCTTTGTTTGGCGAGTAAACACGCAAGGTGACTTGATCACGGTGCCCGCTGAATTCGATGTCACTTTCGATTTTACGATTTACTTGTGCAGCCAAAAGTACAATAAAAAAATTGAACGTAGCAAAAATTTCCCAAAATGTTTTTCGCTGATGGTAATTTTTTATATTCTCGGTTAAAAATCATGTTTTCATGTCGCAAATTTTGTTGCTGATGGCAAAATATTTTATTCTCGATCAACACTTGCTGAAAACTTCCTTCTGCTCTTCCTAAAAACTGTGTATCAAATTTTATTTACTTTTGCATCAATATTTGTTCTGCATAAAGCAGGCTAACAAAATCTGTACCTTGCTTAGTTCGCATTTTTGAGCGCTAAAATAAAATTTTCTGTGTTATGTTTCTGGCACAAAGTGGTATATTTTGAGGTCTCCCATATAGATACTAACCCCGCCGGGCAGGCAGGGAATAACTTCAGTTAACAACTTCAGTTAACTCTTGTCTTAGAAAGCTGTCAGACGCTTAGAGTACACGCGTAACCTTGTGGTGAAAAAGAACTTGTAAGGGAACTTGAAAATGATCAACATGTCAACCTCGAAGCCAATGTTTCTCGATTCACTTTGATTTTCTTCAATCTTTGTGGGTTTAGTATTTTACTTGTAACCACATGTCTTCCCAGGGGGCTATTTACCTAAGACATCTACCATGGCTCTATAATGATTTAAGATACCAAAACAATATGGTGTACTATTAGGGCTACACATTACGCAAAGACAACTTGAATCTCCTTGAAGACAAAACGCAGTTCAGTTGACAATATGGAATACAGCGCTGTGTTATGTGCCTATTTTTTCTATTATTAAGAGCAAGTGGCAAGTGGGCCATCAAGTTCGCTTGCCCATTGGGAAAGTTAGGATTTTAGGTGTTGGCACCGGAAACCAGCAATTATTCAAATGGTTACTGATATCAAGTTTGCAATAATGAACTCATTAATCCGCTCGTCTGAGGAACGGTTGAGTTGTTTTGACTGTAAACTCGTACAGAATTTGCCATTTGGTTTCAGTGTTGTACATAACACAGCAGTCAGTAGAATATTAGAAACACAGCTATCTTTGATACGGAGATGCAAATTGTTGGCGAAGGCCATTACTCGTCGCTTTTAAGATTCCAGATATTTATTTTTCACCGCCTGTCTTGTTTATGCAATTGAAGTTCCATTCTTAAGTCCATATGGGTATATTTTGTTCAAAGATCCACTAATCCACTAAAACACCATTCGCGCTGCAATGACGTCGACTGCATATTCCGTTAATATTCTCCTGTGTCCACCGGATAAAATCTACGCATTTCTACTACCCCCTGAAACCTACCAAAAATATGCGCAGAAGACTCTACGCACAAAGAGAATACTTAGCACGGATGTGACAGGAAAGACCTATTGTGCAACTTTTCCATTTTCTTGACACGGAAAAAAAGGAAAATAATAATTTGGCATGGCAACGACGCAGTAATAAGCTCTTTTGGCAACTCTACCTTCTCCCCTCTTATGTCCACTAAGGATTACACCTAATAAAATATTGCAATAAAAATCAAAATTGGTGCTTATCACATTGCAGGAAGAGGCTTGATTGTCACTGGGAAACTGCCTGTTCATGGAAACAGTGCGGTGGGATATGAATGACGGGCGTCAATGTTCAGGGCTTAAAAAAAGAGGTCTTAACGCTGGGAGCACCATCTGGATTTCAAAATGAGTTTTGCCTAGTTTTGGCGAACTTTAGAATATTTGTGTCGTTGTAATATACAGAAACTGTATTTTATTGTAAATAAAACATTCTTTATAAGGTCTGCGTTTGTTAATTTGGCATGTCTTGTTTTCACAGAAATTATTTGACGCATTTCGTTTTGGTTCTCATTGACCAGAAATAATTTTTTCCTTTTGTAATCAGTCAGTTTAAAAAATGAGCCATTTCGGATAGGACATTTCCGAGTTCATGTCTGCCTCCTGTTCAAAGCGAGTCTAAGTGCGAGTTTTTGTTATGAAAATTAGTTTTCATTCATATGTAAAGTAGAAGTTATTATCATCACAAAAACTTCGCACTTAGACTCGCTTTAAAGAGGAGACTGACTTTAACTGGGAAATGGCATATTTACTTCAATTTTCTCTCGAATTAAGATCCGCGTCACGTCATTTTTTTTTCAGATGAAAGTTTATTTTCACTCTTATGAAAAGATACAATCACAGAATTTCACACCTGGCCCCAGTTGTTCGAAGGGTAGACAGCGCTATCCACTGAATAAATCACTATCCACTGGATAACTCAATTGCGTTCGCTAGTGTTTATCCACTAGATAGTGATTTATCCCGTGGATAGCGTTATCCACCGTTTGAACAACTGAGGCCTGGACTACTTTGTAATACTCTCAAGTCGGCTCTTGAATTACCTATTGGAATTAAGGTTTTTTTTTTCACTTTTTGCACCTTCGTTTACAGTTTTTATTGCCATGCATGTAAAGAATTTTTACCGTCCTTGTCCACAGTCTGCACGTGCCTGGCAATACTTAGACCCATCTTGTTTTCGGTTCGGTCAAAGAAATATGCAATTCTTGTCAATCTTTCAATCACATAATTAAATTACCAAATTTGGTTTACAATTTGACACAAGCATTATTTTTCAGTTGTAAACATAGATAGTCTAGACTTCTGATAATATTCGTTGTGAGCGATTCTATTTTTGCCACGTCATAACTTTTAGTCTGTTCCTGGCGGGTGTTTATATCGTGATATAGCAGCATCAACTAACATACATCCACGGGGAAAAAAATCAAAAATCGGTTACTTATTTTCATATAATCCCATGAAAGTCAGTGTTCTATCCTTTTTTCCAAGACAGAGGTTACAGTTTTGATGGGTCGGTGTTTGCCAGCCATATGTCAGAGGAGCAATCTCCGCCTGGATAACGCACTTCATGGGCAAGGGAGGGGCCGTCAGGTTCATCTCCAAAATCAACGCAAAAATCAGGATTCAACGTAAGACCGCCATTCACGGAGTCTACGTCTACCTGAAGCAACATGGCACCTTTCCTACATAGAGAAAAAAAGAACTTTTTACTGTGTCAGTGTTAAGTTGTTGCCATTTCGGTTTATGATACTCACCAACCCCCTCACAAAAAAAGAAAAGGTCCTTAAGCCAACAGTGAAAAGTTTGGAAAGATCATCGCAATTAGTTGGGCATGCGCAACTTAAGCAGTTGCAAAGAATTGTTGCAAAGCGGGAATCCCGAAAAAAATGCAGACTTGAACGGGATCCGAACCCACAACCTGAATAAGCGACAAAAATAGTTGAGACACTGAACTGGGAAGACAACAATTAGGGAAAAATCACCTTAACATTGCATTTTCCTCTTGCACTCCCCCCCTCTTCCCCCGCCTCCCCCCTTCAATGTTGGAAACGGAAAAAGGAAGAGTTCCGATAAGAAAACAACATTATTCGGGGGGGAGGGGGCTAGATGGAAAGACTTTGGGGGAGGGATTTGTCCGAGATTCCTTAAAAGGGAGAGTGTCTCAACACTTTTGGCGCTTATTACATGACCGTCCCGGCAATTATGGCAGCAATTGCTCCACCGACCGACCTACCATCCCGTTGGGAGCTGGCAATGGAAGCTTAAGCACGTGCGTTTTTGAAACGCGGACCGCAACCGGAAGAGAACATTTCGTTTGCCGGGACAGTGGTGTCTCCCAGATTTTAATACTAATCATCTCTAATGGAGAAAAGATACTTAAAAGGGGCTATGTCACGTTATTAATCACAAGTTTAAAACTCGAAAATGGTAATGTGGAATTCCTTTACTGATAAAATTATCGTTACATCACAAACAAGATGATTCTGAGTAAAAACGAGCTTTATCCAGGCGATTTGCCATAAATCAAATACAAGGTGTTACAAATGAACCCACTGGGAACTCGGAAAAAATCCGAGCCCCAGATAGGATTCGAACCCACGACCCTCCGTGTTCTAGTACGGATGCTCTAACCACTGAGCTACTGGAGACTCTATGGTGAGCAAGGGTGAAATGTGGGTAATTGACTCGAGCTGCATCACGCAGCCACAGAGTCAAATATCGACTGACGGCATAGCTCATAACTGCCTCACGCAGTCACACTAGAGCATCATTGAAATACAGTTGCCTGCATTTCCGTGAACGATGCGGCCGCAGTTATGAGCTATGCCGTCAGTCGATATTTGACTCTGTGGCTGCGTGATGCAGCTCGAGTCAATTACCCACATTTCACCCTTGCTCACCATAGAGTCTCCAGTAGTTCAGTGGTTAGAGCATCCGTACTAGAACACGGAGGGTCGTGGGTTCGAATCCCATCTGGGGCTCGGATTTTTTCCGAGTTCCCAGTGGGTTCATTTGTAACACCTTGTATTTGATATATGTTAACCATTGTCTACATTCGCTCGATTTGCCATAAATTTAAAAAACGTGGAGCCGGCTGTTTTCAAGATTACCTAAATGCAATCCGTTTCAACCTTGACCATTTGGGTCCATTCATGGTTCTCTTTTCTTTTGCTGTATTTCTTTTATCTTGTTCAACAGTTTAAGTGGTTATTGCAGTGTTCCATTTTACTTTTTGGGCATTTTGCAAATCATGGAATTACATCATTTTGCGTGACATAGCCCCTTTAACAATGCAAATGTGGTTCTGTGAAGACGACTTAAAAGGGAAAGACAAGTAGCTCACTTCTGGTTGCTGTCCGCGTCTAACAAACGGGCGTACTTAAGCTCCCTAATTTCGAGTTCAAGTTATATGAAACTTCACATATTCGAAAAAGATCATTTAGTTACGAGTTTTTCAGCGTAGCTCACAAACCATGGATTGTATGCGAACGTGGCTTGAAACCTTTGTTACTATGTGTACCTCTGCTAACAGATTTATTTTATGATCGAAACCATGAAAATCGTATATCGGAACTGCAGAAATGAAATGATTTACTGGGCGAGAAGAGATCATTTTTGTTAAAAAAGTGACTCACACCAGTTTCAACAATTTGGAGGTAATGTCTTATTAGAAGGATTAACTGTTTCACGAAACGGCAATGTTGTGGTACAAAATGAAACAGCAATAACTGCTTAACAAGACGCATTCATTGACGTGGCGTAATAGGTCACCATGGCAACAATGAGGTCATCTAAAAACGCCCTAAATTTTGTCCTTAAACGCTTATATTCAAATGGTATAATAACTTAGCTAAGTTTTAGGCCCGTTTTTAACGTTGCATTTTACATGAGCCGAATCTAATGCAAATGAAAAAAAAATTGCGACGTTTAAAACGGGCCTAAGAATCACCTTTTTTTGCTCTCAAATTTCGCGGCCGCCGCCATCTTGAATAATTGTAACTTGTAACGGTTGCCCTATTGTTATTAGACACAAACTCTTCGTGTCAGAACAATAGGGCACCCGCAACACGTCACAACTATTCAAGATGGCTGCGCCCGCGAAATTTGAAATTGACAATAAGCGATTGTAAAATTCACTTTTCTTTATATAAACGCTGTTTTAAAAATAAATTTCGAACAAATTTGTTTGTAAACATAATTTCCTTCGGTTTAAGCTTATTCTGTAGTAAGAGTGGAGGTTTCCTTTAAGCAGTTGTGAAGAGGCATGAAACAAGGCAAGGGAGTTAAGTTTTTCTTGTCAGGCGGCGATGATCTTTCACTAAATAACAGAGATTTATGAAACTAACAGCAAATTAAAAGCAGGACATGAATTGTAAGAGCCTCAATAATGTTGATCATCTTGTGTTGCTGCTAATTATTGACCCGAGTCTTAAAATTGGGACTGGGGTAGGAAAAATGAACGCTGGAAAATCCAGGCTTAAACGGGATTCCAACTGTGAATCGAGCAAATGCGCTGCACACTGGTCATTCAACTGGGAACTGCGGTTGTTGAGCCTAAGAGAATGCATTTGCCTACGTACTTGTACCGCTATGGACTGTACAAGAGGTGAATTTCTTGTCTGACTACTACCATCACTATACTTGGCTAACCCCTTTTTGTAAGTACTGTTGCCTTCGCCTACCACAAAAACTTCAAGCCTCTGAATTCCAGAGAATTTAATATAACTTACTTTGCTAGATTTGGGTAGAACTGGTTGTCCCACGCACTGTATAGAGATGTTGTAACGTAAAGCCGCTTTCCATCCAAACTGAGTTGAATCATCTGCGGTCCTCCTTCCACTCGCTTTCCCTTCACGTAACATGGCGCAGGCTGTCCACTAAGCTCAGAGTCCTGAATTACCTTTACTGGACCGTCGCTAACAATACTGCCACCAATGAACAGCTGATAAAGATAACGATACGATATGTTTTCCAGCCTTGCCACCGAAAACAAAGGTCACAATCCACAAAAAAAAAAAATTGCCCATTTGCCCAAGGATCCGCTTCAAATTGACAACTCCTACAGAGGCCTCTCAAGGATCAATTGAGGAACGGACTTGTAAGAATTGGAGAGAGAGGTCGAGTGATCAGAGAAGCAATAGCCTGCGTAGCAAGTGTTCCTGCTCGAGAGAAGTGCTTCGAAACGATTTTCCGCAAAATGGCCGCGCGAAAGTTGGGGCAAGAGACTGAGGGAATGCTTGCAAGAAGACCCCCTATTTTTGAAAAACGCCCCCCTTTTAATGGTTGACTTGACACACCTGATTGACGTGTATTAACAAATTAGCCAATAACAGATAACCATGTTAACGAGGAAACACCAGCTTCTCAGCCAGGTACGACCGATTATGTTTCTTCCGAGAATTTGTTTAAACAATCGAAAAGAAACTTATCGACATCTGAGAAATTAAGCTTTTTCCGAATCCTGTTTGCAAAACGGCCATTACATCTATACAGTCAAAGAGATGGCACATTGACAGTCCTTGTTCCCTTTTTAACGTAAAACCGAGACCCGATTCGCTCAGCCTCAACACACGATTCAAAACCTTCCACATCTTCTGCCATTGTCTTTGTCACGCTAGAACTAACATATTTTGCTCCAGAATTGGTCACCTGTGAATCATTGTGACTGTGCCGCACCGTTCGTGGGCGAACGGGTTTTTCAAAAATAGGGGGTCTTCTTGCAAGCGTTCCCTCAGTCTCTTTCCCCAACTTCCGCGCGGCAAATTTGCGGAAAATCGTTTCGAAGCTCTTTTGTCGAACAGGAACGCTTGCTACGCAGGCCAGACAAGCAAGGGTCTCCCCTTTGGAGGTTGGAGGGAGGTAGACTACTCGGGGTTTTAGACGGCAACCGAGGCATTAACCAAAGACAACTCAAAACATTTGATCAGATTAAGCGAAACTACACACAAGGACCTCCGGATTTCAAGTCTGGACCAACGACCACTTGGCTTGCTTTGCCCCACTTATTTTGCTTCCTTGTGTCAATCGTTTTGTCATTTTTTCATGACATTTTCTTAAAACGAACATTACCTGTGCAGCAAGTCGTGGGTTCTTTGGATCTGTAATGTCATACTGTCTAAGATCACCATGCAGCCAGTTACTGAAATACAGGAACTTGTCATCCAGTGAAATCAGAATATCTGTTATAAGACCTGAAACAAACAAAATTTAACTTAAGACTGGACGTATGGGGTTTCACAGCTGATTCGATTATATCGAGATGGTGAAGAGAAGGCGCAGTGGTCAGAACACTCGTCTCCCGCCATTTTTTTCCGAGTTCGATTCCAGTCGGTCAATCAATCAATCAATCAATCAATCAATCAATCTTTTATCAGTTTACCTACATAACGTCCTAGAAGCCAAAAAAGGTTGTAAGGTTAGGCCTGTTTGTTTGTTTTTTCCCATTAGTCAGTGTTTGACAAATTCAATTTTTCTTAATTTGTTTGGTGCCAGAATGCGCCCTTTGTAAGTTGGAACGGCTTTACAAACCTGGCATATCTGGTAGGGCCCAGCCCTCAACCCTTTTAGGTGGAATTCTGATCACCGTCTCAGCACTCCAAGTTTCGACCTGCAGAAAATAAGAAGGCCTCACGATAGGCGCTACAAAGGTGAATGGATGACAGAACATAATACGCATGCTCTTGCTTATTCGCTCTTTTAATGGACAAAGCAACACCCAAGAAGTGTGGGAATCTACTAGCGAATTCCATCTAACATAGAACAAGGAGTAGGCAATATGCCAAATTTAAGGCCCTTTTCAGCAAAGCGTTTTGAAAAACCAAAGCCAGAGTGAATTCGCTGGGTGCAAACAGGGAGATGAACCAATACAAATTTGAAGCAGTTGCGTGTTATTTGCCCAAAGAGCGGGAAAACACGCGTGGGCAAGTTGCGAGAGTTGTAAAAGTGGCGCAAAATTAGTTAGCTTATTTTCTTCCCCTCGACGACACAACAAAGAAACCTCCTTATAACCAGTAAAATGTCGAAATTTCACAACGGGCATCCCGCTCTAAAAGAAACGTTTTCCAATTTCTTTTCTGTGTGACAATCCGTTGTCGTTCCCCTCAAAACACCTCAGTTGAAATTAATTTTGGTTTGTTCCTTTTACGTTAGCTGGAACATGTTTTAACTGAGGAAATCCGTGCAGTACTGTCGAAATTTTCAGGGGAAGCTATACCCTGGCTCCACTTGAAGCCTGTTGCTTAAAAATAAGGAAAAAACCTAACTTTAAAGTAGAGAGCAAGGTACCACGCCGGTGAAAAAATCATGAAGGCGTGGAAAGGGAACTAGAAATGCTCAGCATCGAGTCCCAACATTTTTACCTCATTCAGAAAGAATCTAACGATGGTGCTGCTCAACGCACATCCCGTGTATCCTTGCGGTTTATCAGGGTCGTGCAGAAATCTGATCTCGAGGGGCACGGTACCGACACCTAAATCGATTGTCTGCTTCAGGGTGTGTGAGGTCCAGTCCCATACGTGCAATCGAGATCCATACTTCCCTGAGGAAAGACAAGAATGAAACCACCGTCTACAATCATCTATGCCTTCGGTTGCAATAACAGCACGAGTGAAAATCGTAGGATACTTCGGGCATATTCTAATTATCCCTTCCTTCCATGGAAACGAGATTGTTTCGGACGGTTTCAGATAACTTGAGGGAACTTTACGTCTCAGCCAGTGCAAGTGATCATCCTAGTTATGAAGCAACTATAGCAGTTATGAAAGAAGCCGTAGAGAAAGTCCATGGGTGGAACCCATGACCTAAGAGATTAGAGATCGCGTTAACGTGAAACGACAAACAGGAAACGTCAGGCTGCTGTTTGCCATAAAAGCGTGAAAATTCTCTCATCCTAACTCGTCTCTCTCTTTTGAGATGTTTCTTGATATCTGGAGCTAACAGGAAATAAATAAGCTCATATCAAACGAGTTTCTCCCATTTTTGGCAAAACGCAAATTTCAGTCTAATTTATGCCGTTTGTCGTAAGCACGATGCTAATCCTCTCTATTGTAATTTCTTTATTTGTAATTTTTTGGCGTACAAGTCACCATCATTTTACGAACGCCCTGATCATAAAGGCGTGCATATAAGAGATCAAAAAGTAACATGCGCGTACTTTCTCGAGATACAACATACAGGTCAATTAAGGATATCAGCGACTCTTACCCTTTTCAACATCCTCTAATTTAAAGCCATCAATTAGAGCTTTAGGCTCTCCCCACTCCGTGCTGATCATCACATTGAAACGAGGCTGGTACCAAAAGTCATACCCCATGGGAGCAGGCTGCCCAGACTCCCAACGGCCTTTCACGTCAAATGTCTTTCCATCGAGGATAATAAAACCACCTGAAAACAAACAAAAAGGGATTTTCTACTCATGACATCCTTTATTCCCGCCCAAGACGAAACGAAATGATATATGAAATGAATCATGTATTAAACTGCGGATATGAAATCAAGTGAAATTTTTCAGGATTCTCTACGCAATTCTCAAATTGCGTTCATAACTGTGAGGATTATAGCTTCATTTGATTCCATATCCGCAGTTCAATATGTGATCCATATCATATGTAATACTCCATTTCCGAGTTCTTGTCTGCCTCATCTTCAAAGCGAGTCTAAGTGCGAAGTTTTTGTGATGGTAATTAGTTTTGCTTAGTTAATTAGTTTGAATGAAAACCGTCTAATTTTCATAAGAAAAACTTTGCACTTAGACTCGCTTTGAAGAGGAGGCAGTCATGAACTCGGAAATGGCCTAAAGTCGTTCGTTGATTCATTCATTACGGGAAGATTTGAACCCACAAATGACCACTCCCAACATCGGCCACTTCATAGCTGAGTTGGTTAGGGCATCGCACCGGCATCGTGAGGTTACGGGTTCAAACCCCTTTGAAATCCTGAATTTTTCAGGCTTCTCTACGCAATTGCTAAAATTGCCTTTATAACTGCGAGGATCATAGCTGTACTTGTTATCTTAAAAAAGCAAGGGATATTAATTTAAGTGATTTAATTTAAGGATATATTTCGTGCTAAATAACACCAAGCGCTCATCGCGCTTTACAATCAATAGAATTAATAGAAAAGTCAATTAACAGTCCAGCAATAAGTAATATGATTAAAACATTTATTACATTAAGTCATCATCTTAAAAATTTATAAAGTAGAATTTATATTACCTACAATTAATATCAATACGTAAGATGCAATATATATCTACGAATTTGAAAAAGTAAACTAAAGGCGTTAACATTCGATGCTTTCCTTATCTACTCAGCCATCCCTGGATTTACCTTGATCACGAAATATGTTCCTAAAGAATTTAATCAGGTCTCGAGAAGCACATTACCTTCTCCGTCACCGTTAGCTTTCCCCAAGGAGCTAATCATCACCTCTCCATTTGCCAGACAGTGCGTTGTGTGTGGATACCCAAGGCCAGTTTTCTGAGCAACCTCTTCTGGTGAAATAATCTGGCCCAATACAAACGAATTTAGCAAACATTACAAGAGCATAATGGAGTTTCCAAACGCTAATTTAATGGCATGTACCACAACGCAGTTTTGCAGAATGTCAAAAAAAAAGCAAGAACGGATAAGAAACCACAAGTTCAACCATCAAAATGTTAGCGATAACCTTTGAGATAAATAAACCTGCCCCTCAGCCCTAAAAGGCAACCTCACCTAACAATCTGTTCCACCTTAATAATGAACCCGCAATCCAGAAGATTGGGATCAGATGAGTTCGTTACCTTGTGTATCCGTGGAGCTCTTGGGTCTGTTTCCACATCAAAAATGTAAATACGACTTGAAATCAACGATGGCATGATCAGGCGATTGCGTTTTTTACTCGAGTCATCAAAACAACTGAAAAAAAAAAGCAGTTTAAATGGGCAAAAAAGGGCATTTATAGGCCTGGATCTACTAAAATATTAATTAACCCGAAAACGTCCCCGAGTTTTGGAGTTATGAATGCCAGGGCCAAGCTCTTCTACGGATTAAGTTCGATGTTGATCCTAGTTAAGCTCTAGCCCAGCATAGCAGTGGCTCAGAGGGCCTCGAATTTGCATTCGGCTGCTGTGACCTCCAACTGCCGGTATTTCTCTTCGGTGGCTTCAATTTAATCCGATCGATCCACATTCCAAGTCCCTAACCCTAACCCTAAACCCTGACTCGAACCAACCAACCCTGAATTCTGAGAGAAGAACCTGTTCTCGTTACGACAACTGTCTTTAAACAATTGTGCCGAGAATAATAGATGATGAATAACTAAATTCAAACGTTTAATGAAGCAGTTTGAACGTTTAAGTTATAAAATTAATACGGTACACTCTTTCATAGATGCATTTGAGAATTTTAAAAATGCAAAATTACAATATTTTGAAAACGGCACGATTTTTTGTTTTTCCTTTGGATTTCAAAACTATGTTAACTAAACACTAATTCACCCAAGTTTTAAGTTCTGATTTTAAAAAGACACCTGTTTATTTTAGCTGGAATTTTCTTATTTATTGGTCCGCCATTACTAACTTCAAAATCTTGAGAGAGCTGCGTCGAGGAGAAAATGACGTCAAACACTCACTAGTTTAAGAATGCAATGCGTGTGTACGCGGCCTAATTAATATGCAGCACGGGAGTTTCGGGCTTTCAGACTTTTCATCCCGTGTTTTACATATATAATAAATTGCGTTTACACGCTGAAATTTTAAGCTAGTGAGTAAATGACGTCATTTTCTCTAGATCCAACCCTCTGATGTCCAATCGGCCAGTTTTGAAAGTGAGTAATGGCGGACCATGAAATCCAAAAGTTACACTGAAAATAAACAGCCTTTGGATAAAACTCAAAGCTCAAAATTTTGCCAGTTAGGTGTTAAGCGAACACGCTTTCAAATTCAGAAGAAAAAAAAGGAAATGATTTTTTGATCATAGTACCACTTTAAAGGGGTTCGGCTCCCCGACGAGTTTGGTGAGCCGGCCCCGTTTAGGGGGTGCTCCCTCTCCAAGATGATCCATTTCATGTTGTTCCCTTTTTCTGTTGCAAAGACTTCCGGGACTTGAACCTTTGAACCTCACCAAGGGGATCGCTCAATTACAAAAAACAAGTTTACCTAAATGGTAGAAATGCTGCCGAGCGGAAGAGAGATGTTCAATTATGCTTGCGGTAATTTAACGACGTTTCGTGGGTGGAATTCAAGGGAGGTTTTAATAGGTCTTGGGCAGTGAGGTCAACACTCATGGCCATCCCTCAAAATGACATTGGACATTTCGTAACAATTATACGACACAATATCCCATCTTAATATGACAAACTTACCGCAGGCAGAATTAGAGCTTTAGTTCAACAAGAAATAGCGTTTCTAAGCAAAGCCGCGCTGATTTACAGTATTTAGGTGAAGACGGTTAGCTTTTACTTGTTTTGCTGGGTACTACTATGTCAATACTCTAAAAAGTTCGATTTTCCGGGAGCTTGTCTCGTTAGTCTTGTGGATATTGGAATATGCAAGGAGAAGCCATCGATCCGGGCAGAAACCCATAAGGGTTGAAACGTGTAACGGCCCCTTGTGTGTTGGGAAACAAGCTTCTGAATATTCGATTTGCTAAGTACCATATTTGGAACAACAAGAGCGAGGGGTTTCCAAATAT
The DNA here is from genome assembly GCF_036669935.1 of Montipora foliosa. Lineage (NCBI taxonomy): Eukaryota > Metazoa > Cnidaria > Anthozoa > Scleractinia > Acroporidae > Montipora > Montipora foliosa. The sequence continues at coordinate 47,650,305 of NC_090874.1, read as the reverse complement.
GGTACTTAGCACTGAAACATTCAACCAATCAGTTCGCACTGAATATTCGGAAGCTGTGAACGCGCGTTACACGTTTCAACTCTTATGGGTTTCTGATCCGGGTTAAACTCTTTGCCTCGCCTAATCTGAATCTTCTCTGCACATTGAAATGTTTGTTTCTTTGAAGTAGATTGTACGTCGTGTAAGTTGAATAAAAAGGGAAATGTCAGTTAGAGGGATGGCCGTGAGTGTTGACCTGCAGGGACGGTACAAAACGTGAACCCCAAACTGGACCCCCAACTGGGCCTCATTACGGATATCCCTTCTGGACCCCACTCGAGACACGAAAGAAAACAAAAGATGGTTTTCACAGTGACACGCTCAAATTCTAAAATCAAAATCGCAAGGTCTTCTGAATTTTCATCTAAAGAAAGTTAAAGGTGACCAAGGAATAAATCTTTTTTCGAGTTTCCAGTTCCGTGACGTCTTTCGTTTTGAAAATACAGCATTTTGAATTTCGAATTGTCACCTTGCGTGACACCAGGATACAAAGCTATTTGTTTGAAAAAACAAATGAATATTATCATAAATCTCAGCAGTTTGAGCCTTTCAAGTACATTAGGAGATCATTATTTTATCACATACGCGAAAAGTAAGTGCTTTTATCGCAAAGTGAACTCCAGAAGTTTTCGTTGATTACCGGCCGCCATATTGGTGGACTACATGGCGTCTCCATACAAATCTCTATGAAGTTACGTGAAACGCTTCGACAAATAACTCAGAAACGATATACCGCACAGATCTGAGATTGTGGGAGGTGGTTAAAAGGTTTCTTTCCTACAACAACATTCCAAGTTCTTGGCCTTTTTCGTTGAACAATTTCGCATTTATTTTTCTGTTGCATGACAGTGAAACCAGGCTTTAATGATCATACCCGCACATCTTAATTCCTTCATTCGTGCATAATCACAATTCCTTGCGCCTTTGACCACAATCTCTTGCGTTTCGAAGAAAAAATGTGTTCGTCTCCCGATTAGAGAGCTGCCTCGTTCGTTCGCTTCAGGATCACTCACTGCGGCAGCAATGAGAAACTCCATGCTACTAAATTTCCTTAGTGGATCTCCGCGGCGCGCACGCGGAAGGCCATGGTTTAGAAAATATGGTAAGCCATCGATGCGAGAACTTTTTTGGTTATGACGTCATCGTAAGCTACAGTGCGCAAAATGTCGCACTGCTGGAATCCCTGTTTTTTGGTGGAAAGGTGCATGGCCAGCGTATTGCATTTGACACTGCGTTTTAGTAAAACAAGCAAATCTTTTGAAGACACCAAAAGCAAGCTAAGTATTTATTTAATATATCGTTATCGTACAGCGAGGAAAGAAAAGAAAGAGAGATAAAATAGAAAAATTTGTAAGCAGGCGACGAGAAAGCGATGCTCAACCTTTGAGCATCGCTTTCTCGTTACGTGAAAAGAGATCGATTGACAGCACGAGAAAACAGGCGAAATATCAGTGACAAACAACGAGAGAGAGAGCAAAAAAGACCCAGAATAAAGCAGTGTAAGAAAAAGCAAGCACGAGAAAGCTGAATAATGATGACGAAAAACGGCAAAAAGAGCAAGAAAGAGCACTGGAAAATGGACTCAGTAATTTATGGTAATAAGCAGGGAGGACTTGTCGTATGCTAAGCAGACTAGTTGTAAAAATTTAACTGATTAGAGTGTAATGTGAAGTGCTAAGTTTCTACCCCATATGAAACATGTGTAGGTCTAACGCTCACATGGTTCATATGGGGTAGAAACTTAGCACTTCACATTACACTCTAATCAGTTAAGTCTGTTCAAATATAACGAGTGCTACACGGCCAACGTTTGCAAAAACGTAATCCTTCCTTGTAGTTGTAAAAATATCTACAAACAAAAACATAAAAAGTAATAATTGAGGAGCTCCACTTTTAGGTTTGCCTTAATATTTATACAAAGTTCTTATTTTTTATATAAACCCCTTTGACTTATTCTCATCAGTGTCTCATATTGACCTTTATGTCAGTGATTAATTTTCAATGATTTTTCACAACAGTAAAGCTCATTGGACAATTGTCGTTATTAGCCAACGTGACCTGGTTGTTCCTTTATTAACGCTATTGTATTTGTTTGAATTACTGCTTCCCGTAAACGGTCACACAACAATGAAAGATTAAAGTAATACCTTGCATAAATCTGCGAACTCAACTTTTATGTTCTTTTAATGCAGGGTTTTTAGAGGTGGCTGGAGCCAGTTTCACCGCTTTTAAGATACCTTCTTAGAAGGGTCATAACTACTATACTGTATCACGTAACTGCAATGTTATGGTACCATATGAAACACCAATTATTGCTTAACAAAATGCGCCCACCATTGTGACGCAATTGGTTACCATGGCAACATGAAAGCTCTCCAAAAACACCTCATATTTCGGCTTTACTTGACCCCCATCTTTTATTGTAGAATAGTAATGAGCAATTTGAGATAAAACTATCGTCCAAGGTTTTATAATAGTGGGCGCATAACCGATGTTTCATGTGGTACCATGATATTGCTGTTAGGTGATACAGTGTTGAAGTGACAACCGTTCTAATAAAAAGGTCTCTTCAAAGAAGTGAAATTGGTTTCAGCCACCTTAATGCTATTTTGTCATAGTTTGGTTAGAAGAACGAAGATTGCAGGGTAAAAACCAACTGACCTACTGCAGGCATTCCAGCCACTGTGATGCAGCTCATCTCCCTTGTAAGGAACAGGCAGACGATGAATGACCTGTAAAGGTGATTTATGAAGGTATATATTTAGCCTGCGTAGCAAGCGTTTCCGTGCTGTTTCGGAGCAAAGGTCGCGCGAAAAATTTTTTGCCTCTCGTTTCATTTCTCGCGCGGCCAAAACCGAGAATCTCGTTCCTCGGTCTTTCTTTGCTCCGAAACAGCACGGAAACGCTTGCTACGCAGGCTAGTATATATTATATAATTTGACCTTTTAAATGAATAAGTCATTGTTATCACGATTTGCACATCGTAACCTTGCGCAAAGCGAGATGACGGGGTGCAAGCCTTGGAAGACTGGGGCGAAAAAACTTAAAACATCGCGCACCTACCGCACACCTTAGCATGAACTACTTTACGTCAGTCGTAGTAATTTTTATAGCAAACTGTTAGGATTTTACAATTTCGCATTTATTCGATCAGACATGGGAACTTTCTCTTCTTTTCGTGGCTGTAGCCCCACACAAACAGTTATTTCTAGGCAGCGGAAAAATCATTCGTAGTAATGAAAGCGTGTGACACAAATATATGTCTGTGTTTTTTTCTTTCGAATTACCTCTGAATCCAACATCCTCAGTGAATGAAAAATGCCAAATAGAACGGTACCTCAAATTTACCTGTGAATACGTTGGAGATCGAGGATTGACGTCCACAGTAGCAAGATAATCGGGTTTGTCCACTCCAGTGTTGTTGCGAATACAAGGCAGGTAAACTATCTGTTCTCTGGGTCCTCTCATTGCGTCCAGTGGTGTGGCATAACCCGGCCCGCAACTGCAGTGACCTAACAAACAGGATTGATAGTTGGGAACTTAACTAAGAGCTGGCAGCATATGAAAACACAATGAAAACAGATCCAAACCTTTTAGGAGAAGCCGAAGTAGAGAATATAAGAGAAAATGCTGACAGCTTATCACTGAGAAGTATTTCACGTATTTCAAATGGGAGCATATTTTGTCACAACTTCATTTGTAAATAGCCAGGGCTTTATAAATCCCAAACTGATTAAAATGTCCCGGGTGGGGGGGGGGGGGGGTACTCGATGTATCCCTGGTTGGGGAGGTGCGGCGCGGCCCCTCATACCCTGACCCTGTTTAAGACAAATATCGCTGATTTTTCTACTCATTTTAAGAGAGAATTCCGATTTTTGATACCCTGTTTAAGACATTTAACCCAGTTTAAGACAAAAATTGATAAATCGATATCCTAATTAAGACAAAAAATGATAAATTCGATACTCTGTTCAAGACAAAAATCCCGAAAAACATACCCTGGCTGGCCTCACGTCCCCATTAAGCCCTTATAACTGAGTACCCCCCCCCCCCCCCCGGGTAAAATGTCATGTTTCTCTTAACCAGAATGCAAATTGAATGAAGCGCCGCGGAAAGAGGAGAGATTTCCTGAAGGCAGAACAAGCGAGAATAAACAAGCAAGGGTGAAAATTATCGAACTCACAAATCTTGGGCTTAGAATGCTCAGTCACTCTTAGAGCAGACGAAGATGATTTGAGGGATACTTTCTTCTGCGAATTCATTCTGGAAAAGCAGTAATTCGAACAAGGGAAGTGGTGTGTGTGTGTGTGTGTGTGTGTTAAGGGGGAACATTTTGTGTAACTAAAATTGTGTAGTTTAGCAAGAACAAGGTAATTTTGAGGTTGCTACCTGACTACCACGAAAAGCCGTAAAATAGCAATAGTTTTCAGACATCGCATGCATCACGCTCTGATATGGCGAGAAAGAGGAATGAAGTATCTTTCGGTAAAATTCTGTTGAGGATACGGCAATTGTAACCACGTTCGTGGAGATATGGGATGAGTTCAATTGCGCGAAGGGTTAATGTCTCGTTTGTGGAGCAAATGAGGCGTAGTCTGAGAGCTAAGTCAGAGGGAATGGAACGTTTGGTGTATATGGGGTGACATGAAGAATGTAAAAGGTACTGATGTTTGTCAGAGGTTTGTCAGAAGGCTTGGCGGTAATTTGACTTTTATTGAAAAGGATATCATGTGAATGAATCGATTGCATGTAAATTTGATGGTGGGATGAATTCCGTTGAGGTAAGTTGTCAAAATGTTGAAGTTCTCCAATGAGTGTGTCCATATCCCTGGATATCGTAAATTGAGATGTCCTTTATGTAGCGCCACCATATGAAAGGACGGAAAGGAGCTAAATTAACTCTTCCCTGTCCGAGGGGGGCCCCATTGACGAGTGAAATCGTCTGGCGTTAGACAGAGTAAAATCTATAAGTGTCAATCATGGGCAGGAAAGGGTTAGCCTCAAGGAAAACAAAGCATTTTCTTCAATAACAAATGACACATTCTAGTAGCCACATTTAAACAAGAGTTGGGATATCTGTGCTGTAATCGGAAAGCGCTACATCCCCTTCACTGAAGACACTACTAAACTATACACGGTAACGTTAAGAATGTATCTTGTTTTGCTCTCAATTAATTGCGCTATCCAATTCAAAAGGAATAACAAATTAACTAAATTTTCGGGGGATCATTAAGTGCCATTAGTACTACGGTAGTTTCGACACGTTGTGTGACCGATACAAAAACCCCACAAAACACCAAATACCTTTCATGAAACCGATTACAACGACGACATGAAAGTTGAAACAGGTACTAATGCCTTAAATAGAAATTAACACTTCACCTTTAGCGAAAGCGGGCGATCCACAGTAGAAATTATTTTGTGTACCTCAGATTTCGTGACGTTAGTATGGCCATGATACTGCAGATGACGTAAAATGAACATGTGGCCACTAAAATATGCCGTTATAATTCCTATAAATTTACGCTTTTTAGACCTTACAGAAACTAGCCAGTGATAACAAACGTTACAATTTGTGGATACGAGGAAAAACAAACGGTCCCCAATTTATAACGGGTGCTTTTTCTCTTGCTTTGCGTTTTACCATCTCGATTTGGAATGAATGAGTTCGAATGGAATAATCCTCACTTTGAATACACAAACACAACTTACAAATAGTGTACCTGGTACCGCCATGCGATGGATACCTGAATGATCCCTTCATATGCCAACCTTTTTTCTAGCGAAGTAACAAACCAACGCCTTAACTCTTAAAACGCAAAGGTACAAATTCCAACTCAACGGGAATTTCATATTTCGGCAATTTTTTTCTTTCATTGAGTATGTCACCCAGAAACTCAAAAAAACGATCGGGCCTTTCCTTGATTCGATCGCATTCAAAAGTTACAGAGCACTTTTTACAATGCCTGCGAAATTCTCGCGCGCTCATTAGTTAATTTTTATTGTCAATAAAAGCGGACAGACACATAATTTTATAATTTATGAGAGGATGACGTGATATTGCTTGCGTCAGATTGAAGTTTCTCCCATTTTTGTCTCGCGTTCTTCTCGTGTTTTGATTTAATTTTGACCCCTCTGCGTTTTTGTTATTGTAAAAAACAAATTGATGTCAGTTTTTCATGCGTCTGTCCTGTTATTGACAATGAATTTCGTCATAACATTCATGATCAACAACAGGACAGACGCATGAAAAACTGACACCAATTTGTTAAATCGAAAGTGTTAGCTTAAAACTTGGACGCAGAAAAGGCTCGGAGCGATTGCAGAATACCCGGCCACTATTGTTTTCTTAAAGCGGCATCGTTTGAAGAACGAGGCCTTTCTGGCCCTGAAATGCCCCCAAAGGTTTACTCTTCATTTGTAATCTCCAAGGCAAAAATCAAAGTTTATTTTTAGCAAAACAGCGCCTCAAGAGAAGCCTTTTGTGTCAGACGACCAAGCCCTGCCCCAACACCTTTCCCCATAATTGGCCAAGCAGAGGACGCCACATTTTTTGCGGTCACAGCTATCGGTCTCTCACAAGTTCTAGCTTTCATTGTGACCAACATTCCTCGGATTTTTGACGCATATTTTCGGAGCAGTTCGGCCTTCATGCTAAACAGAAAATTCAAAAAGGACGCGCATATCGAGCTCATCATCTCTTCAAAAAAGTGGAGGCGTTCCAAAGCACCGTTTTCTCACAACAGGTATACATTTAATAACACGCTCTACAACTTATTCGTACACTGACTTACAACTGGTCAGAACTGTAAAAATGAAAGAAGAGGTTTGAGCTGATACAACACCCGTAATATCTATAACAACTACAGCCTCGAACAAAATTGCTGCCTTTCCATAACGGTGATTTGTCAAAGGGGCTCAAAAACTCGCGTGCAAACAACATTGCGAGGAGACAGTGAGCCGCGAAAGTTTCAGATCTGTATATTCGTTTATAATTCCAAGGAATTTTGTCACAGAATCTAGAATTTTTATTACAACCGCTGCCAGTTGCTTGCTTTGATCGGAGCATCCCACGTGAACGCCTAATTGGCGTCTTGTTTACCTGGGAAACATACTTGAAGCTTTTTGTCCAGAGACGACAGATGAAATATGATTCATCCTCTCCCTGTATATTTTTTCATCATTACGATTGATATCATTTTTCCGTTGTTGCTTTATTTCTTATTATTGTATGGCATACGCTAAGTCCGTCAAATTTTCACCATTCCGTTATTTATGCCCATCGGGACGAGACATAAAACAACACACGCCATTCACATGCAGATATTAAAGGGTATGGCGTTCCATCTCCGCCAAAAATCGAAGTTGTAACGCAACATCCAACTTTACACATCGACATCGGACTGTGTCATGTCAACAATTACGTTCACGAAAACAAACATCGAGCTTACCAACACAATGTCGGTAAATACAAATCAACTTCCAACTTAAACGATCAACTTTTCATTTTACGTCGCTAATACCAAGTTTTTAGGTCAACTTTACATTTCATGTCGTCAGTACCAAGTTCGTAAGTTTAAACTTCATACTCATATACATCGACC
>NC_090874.1:47590162-47637662 GCF_036669935.1 Montipora foliosa | reverse complement strand
CGAATCGAACACCTTACGTGGATCTGTAATCAACTCTGCACAGTCTTCAGTAAAAACAAAATTGGAAATGTGACAGCCAAGAATTATTTGCAAGAAAGCTTGTCGTCTATTTTGTGCCTCATTATTCAAGGAAAAGGTTCTTCATGGAAACGGTTTGATCCTGAAATTTAGTTTGTTGCAATATTGCGCATATTTGAGTTTCTTCTCTTCACGCACGTAATGAAATAGAAGGGGTTTTTGCCTCTCATAGCAAATATGTAGTTTGCTTCAAAAAAAATTTTCGCTGGAAAAGGTGGCCTTTGTGAATTCATCATGTTTTATGATATGCGAGCTTAACTGGATAGCTTTTATGGCAATAGAAAAATCATTTTCTTGTTATTCAAGGAAAAGGTTCTTCAGGAAACCAGAAGTACATGGTAATTTGACACGATTGAGTTTCTTGTCTTTACGCACGCAATGAAGAGCAAATATGTTGTTTGTTTCAATAAATTTTTCGCTGAAAAAGGATTCTGTGGTATTTTCTGCCTTTGTGAATTATAATATCGTGTTGTGTATTGAATTTTCGAGCTTAAGGTTGAAATGTGATATGGGAGAATTTTTTTAGTATTGCCCTGTAAGCAGGAAGGGTTCACAGGCCTGTTGGAAGCGTGCTTGAGTTTCAACAAAATGAGCCCCAAAATCAGTGAAAAATTGTGACGCAGATGAATAATAAAGTAGCTGCTATTTCCAAAATGATGGAATTACCTGGTGATAAATAACGTCGTACGCGTCTTGGAAAGTAAATTTTGACTTTGCATAAACAAATGGTCAACCTCAAAGAGTTGGGCGGTTGCGATCTTTGTTTTGACTTCGCTCATTTCATTGTCAAACTTTATAGTACTTGACAGAAAAAGAAACTTACAAAAACCCGGTATCTTGCCATCATTTGACACAGATGCTTCACTGTTTGGCGAGTAAACATGCCGCGGTAACTTAATCACGGCGCCCGCTGAATTCCGGCCATGTCACTTTCGATTTTGCAATTTACTTGAGCGTAGCAAAAATCTCCCAAAATGTTTGTCGCTGATCGTAACTTTTTATATTCTTTATTCACGGTTCAAAATTAATGTTGTTTTCATGTCGTAAATATTTTATTCTCGATAGACCGTCCCGGAAACTTCCTTCTGCTCTTTCTAAGAACTGTGTATCAATAGTTATTTACTTTTGCATCAATATTTGTTTTGCCTTAAGCAAGCTAACAAAATCTGTTCCTTGCTGTTTTCGCATTTGTTAGCGTTAATAGTATTTTTGGTCCGATGCTTCTGTTTTATGAGGGGTATATTGTTTTGGTCTCCCATCCTGATTCTAACCCCGCCGAACAGGGTTAACTTCAGTGAACTTTAGTATTACAAAGCTGTCAGATGCTCAGAAGGCACGCTTAAACTTGTGGTGAAAAGAAGTTGTGAGGGAATTTGAAAATTATCAGCATGTCAGCCCAGAAGCCAATGTTTCTCGCTTCTCTTTTATTTGTTATTCTTCAGAGACTGGAATGCTGTAGTTCAATACCACACAATTCAGTGCCTTCTGATTTTCTGTAACACGTACCACAGGCAACCCAGTGTATGCTTCACGGAAGCATCTCGTTTTTCATTGTAGTCACAAATGTGCATAGCCCACGGATAGTAGATTAGTCACTCGATAAGAACCCGTATGCTACAACCGGAACCATCGCGCCTCGAACTCGGGCCACGCGCATTTGTCTCGTTTGTAGTCACAAATGTGTCCCACAGATGTTTTCCAAATCTCCCGTACGGCGATTAGAAATCTCACTCTTCTCTCTTCTTCTCTGAGCGCAGGCTATACCACTCCTTGCTCACAATATAAGCTATAGCAAATCCTTTTCGCCCGCGATGATTAAACCTCGCATCTGAATTATTTGATGAATTGGACAGACGATATTTCCTGGGCAACCCTAAAACCAGGAATCCGGAATCTGGAATCCGGAATCACAGGTCATTGTTTTACCAATAAAGAGAGTAAAAACTATCCTAAACATTCATAAAAGCTAACCTTAGGCCTAATTAGGCCTAAGGTTAGCGGATCTCTTAGCTTTTATGAATGTTTAGGATAGTTTTTAGGGTTGGCCATTTTTCCTTGAGAACGGGAAGCTTTGAAGGTAAGGAGAATTGTCTCCGGTCTCGTGTGTTTCACTGCATGTAAGCATTTGATATTGCATCGAACGAATACTCCAATGGATCTGTTTTTCTTGCGAACCAGTTTGTTCAGTCGTTCCAAAAGATTTTGTGAATTGAACCTGTGTGTTCAACTGGCGATTGTGTCAAACATCTTGCGAATCGAACCAGTGTGTTCAATCGGCCATGACGCCATCAAATTGTAAAATCAAAGCTGCTAGGTTTTCTGATTTTTTAATCCATACCAGGTAAAAAATTACTTTAAAGTAAATCTTTTACCAGTTTTAGGCACCGTAACGTTTTGCGTTTTGAGAATACAGCATTTGGAAATTTCAAATTTCGCCTTGCGTCTGGTTCAAAAAACGGTTTTGCCTTGTCGTTTTTGGCAAATTAAGCATTAAAAGCTGTAGAAGACATGTTTATGCTCATTTAGTTCAGTTCACGAGCAAAGAGAGAGGGCTTTTATCGCAAACTGAGGTCCAGATGTTTTGTTGATTCGAGGCCATTCGAGGAACAACAACTTAACATGGCGTCTCCATATAAAGCTCTGTAAAATTGAGTGACATGTTTCGGCAAATAACTTAGAAACAATGCACCAAACAGACTTTGAGACTTGGAGCTGTAACATTTCATTTCCTTGGCTTCTTTCTTTGAACGGTTTCGGATTTATTTATTTTTACTACGTGACAGTCTACAGACACTCTGAGTGTGTTGTGAGTCAACACCCGCTATTAGAAAGTAATAAATCAAGTATAAAAAAAGGATTAATGTCTTCGTTACTGAGATTTTGCGATCCCAGTGTCTTTTATCTCCTACCCTCTCGGGGAGATGAAAGATTGTAAATTAATATATATCTAAACGGTTGTGTAAACAACAACAACATAAATCGTGAAAAGAAATATAGAAGTGGCAATCAGCCCTGCAGAGCGCTCACAAGCGACCCACTTAGCAACGACACTGCTTGAGTATTCCATCGATATCGCCATTCCTCAAAGTACAGGAATCAAAAAACGGGAAAAGAAGATTGGAAAAAGCCTTTAACAACCAAAAACACCATTGAAATCAAGCAAAGAAAAAGAAGTTTATGAAAATATAAGATTAGAAGTCTTCTGCAGGGACAATACTCAGATCTACTCAGTGGTCTCTCTCATATCCAACGCACCCTCGTGGAATAATTGTTGAGTAGACAATTAGCCGAACATCAAATTTAATGGTATGTGATAGGTTAAGTCAATGACATTTGACAACAAAAAATAAATCCATTCCTCCTAGTACAGGAATCAAAAACGTAAAAAGAATATTGGTTAAAAAGCCTTAAGCAACCAAATAAAAAGACGTACACTCTATTTTGTTTATAGACAAACCAAAGCAAACGAATGAAGCGGCCTATCTCCAGTCAGTATTCTAAATAAATCTCACCTTTTTATCTTGGCAGTCCTCAAAAAGCTTTAGTAAAAGTAAATACTAATACTAATACTAATACTAATACTAATACTAATACTAATAATAATAATAATAATGATAATAATAATAATAATAATAGTAATAATAATAATACCTTTATTTTATATAGCGATAATTCCAAGGCTCAAAACCGCTTTACAATGACAATAAATTAAAAACTACAATACTCGTCACATTTGTTGGAACACATATCCCCGTTTCCCCCTTCCTCCAATGTTGATTTCCACAACTACTAGTAGTCGCCCGAAAAATTCTCACACAACATTGAATTGGGGGAAGGGGGATGTGGTATAAACTACGATCTTGTAACACGATGATTCTGACCATTCGCTAAGTCTTCCAACTGTATTGTAGGTATCGGAGAGGCTGAACATTTATGCACACATGTGCTGACGGAATGTTTGAAGACGAGACGAGAAAAATATGCAGTACCTCCAGACGTGGCGCTGGAGCGTCGTACCAAACGAATCATCCCGGGATTTAGGCCCGTGCGATCGCTTTTGGACGCAGTTGGCCCTTCGCTGCTTTCTGCTACCGACCTCGCCTCCTGGTACGGCATTGAGGGAGGGATATGTCGGCCCCTAAACCATATGAGACAAATCCCACGCCTACTCACAGCTCCAAAGCGCCCTTGTCATTACAATTTAACGTAAGATTTCAATGGCTTATATATTCAAGAGAAAGGCATTTTATCTGTCATATGGTAAGCACTGGAGTCGCAGATTACAAAGTGCACGCATGCGCCCTGCCGAAGGTAACATACATGCACGCATAAAACTTTATTTCATCTCGAATTTCAGAATAATATCTTCGAGACATACAGCTAACATACATGATATATACAGATACATAACTAAAAATTAAATAACATTTAAAGATATATTAATCAAAACGAAAAGCCGCTGTACAAAATCCGGCCCTGGATTAGTTAAAAACCAGTAAACTCAGTGGTACGGGAAAAATCAGGTAGCGCATTTCGCAACGTACTTAGTAAATACGTAAGAAAAATGAACTAAGACCATAACTGGTTGTTCTAGGTTTATTGAGGGACAGAATGTAATTTCCACGAAGATCATGCATAAGAAGAGAACGGGAGAGAAAACGTATTTTTCATTTATGCAGGACAAGCCTTTTCTTTCTTTAACTACTTTTATACAATAATATGAAGAATTTTGAATCGCCTATTGCATAGAGATGTAGAGTTTGACTTAAGTGGTACGTAAGAGGACAGGTAATCGCAAATACAAATCTCATTACTCTCTTATTTACATTATACCGTTTCTTTGACAAGAAAGTACTAAAGGCCAGGCCGAGTTTCCTATGATAAAAAGTCTACGTTAACAGCACGCACCTTGGCTACTCCTTAGTATCCGCCTAAGAATCGTCTTCTCGCTACTTTTCCCTCATTTGATGAGGACCAGTCTCCGCTTGCCTTCTTCATGCCCAAAAGGAATTCTGGGTAATTCGGCCGTTCCATGACAAGGGAAGACCCCCGATTCTCATTTCATAGATTTTCTTATGAGTGTGGAGCCACCCAGTCCACCCAGCATCGATTGAAGTTTTTAGCTTTCAAAACTTGGTCAAATTGTATAGGCAGCTCCTGGAATTCGTCCACAGAAAGGCCAGATAGACGACTTCACTGGTGCTGTGAACCGCCATGTTTACAACAGAGCAATTTAGGCGTTCCAGTCTGCATGAAATCATCTCTCACTTGTCTCGAGAAGACCAGACACGCATCCTTGTTACGTTACGTTTATGCCCCTCTAGAATCAACCGAAATCTCAACTCCTTGTCAAAAGTTAACCAGCATCTTAATATTTTTGGTAGGCTACAATACTCGTCGCATTTGTTGGAACACCCATCGCCGTGTCCCCCTTCTTGAATGGGGGAAGGGGGCTGTGGTATAAGCTACGATCTTGTAGCACGATGATTCTGACCATTCGCTAAGTGTTCCAACTATATATGTTTAATATTGTAGATTATAAATTATGTGTAATTGAGTAAAAGTAAATATTTACAAAGAATGTATTTATAAAAAGGGTATAGTCAAATAATTAAGAAAAATATCATGATTAATAGAGAAAAATAAATACAAAAAATAAATACAAAAAATAAAACAATAAACACATAAACGATAGAATAAACCCATGAGATAACACAGGTTTTGTAATCTTATTTCACATATCATAAAATCTTGCACCAACTCAATGGCAATAACTAGTCCAGGTGTGCTTGTTTGAAAAGCCAGGTTTTAAGTAAGCCTTTGAATATAGCTATAGAATGACGTGATCGGATGTTATGAGGGAGTGAATTCCACAGCTCAGGGGCTGCGCTGCGAACGCTGATTGGCTCAGCATAATTGGCTTTCAAGTAGGGGGCGGAGCTATTCAGCAGACCGTGAACTGCACACGAAATCTTCAATCTCCATTTTTAGGGGTTTGTTTTGAAACCAAAATTATAACTTCTCGGACCTACTGTCCCAACAGGTTTTGAGATATCGCTTCAAAATTTTCAGTTTTAATAGATGTTTGTACTACCCCACTGTAAGGAATTTTTCTTTCGTCTTCGGAGACATATTTTATGGCACTTTTTCTTCCCGAATTAGGAGAGTTTCGACTTTGGTGCGTGGTATTTTCGCAATAAAGCGAAGGGGCAGGAGCTTCTGCGGCAGACTCGGTCGTTCTGATTTTTGAGGACTCAAAACTAAAAGGAAATATATTAAATAGCAAAAAGCTAAAACCTTCTTCAAATAATTTCATCTATTAGCTTTGTAATGGTAATTGAACAGAGTGGAGTGCAATTTGGTCTGAAATCATACTTGTGATTTCAAATTTGAAAATTACAAGTATGATTTTCAAAAACACAGACCAAACCCACGAAGACACGAAGTTCAATTACCACATTATTACACGTTATTACACGGGTTCAAATCCCGTTGAAGTCCTGAATTTTTAAGGCTTCTCTACGCAATTGCAAAAATCGCGTTCATAACTGCGAGGATGATAGCTTCACTTGATTTCATATCCGCAGTTCATATATGATCCATTTCATATATAATTTCATCGTTAAATAAATATTGATACACAGTTTTTAGGAAGAGCAGAAGGAAGTTTTCAGGACGGTCGATCGAGAATAAAATATTTCGCCATCAGCAACAAAATTTACGACACGAAAACAACATTAATTTTGAACCGCGAATATAAAAAGGTGCCGTCAGCGAAAAACATTTTGGGAGATTTTTGCTACGTACAATTTTGTTATTGTACTTTTGGCTGCACGAGTAAATCGCAAAATCGAAAGTGACATCGAATTCAGCAGGCATAGTGATCAAGTTACCGCGGCGTGTTTTCTCGCGAAACAGTGAAGCATCTGTGTCAAATGATGGCAAGATACCGGGTTTTTGTTTTTGTTAGTTTTCTTTTTCTTTCGAGTGTTATAAAGTTTGACAAGAAATGTGCGAATTCAACTCAAAGATCACAATCGCCCAACTCGTGAGGTTGACCATTGTTTCTGCAAAGTCAAAAATTGTACTCTCCAAGACGAGGTTATTTATCACCAGGTAATTCCATCTTTTTGGAAATAGCAGCTACTTTATTATTCATCAGCATCACATTTTTTTGCTGATTTTGGGGCTCATTTTGTTGAAACTCAAGCACGCTTCCAGCAGACCTGTTTATTTTCGTTAACCCTTCCTATTTCAATTGCGTGCGTGCAAACAAGACACAATCCGTGTCACAAAGCGTATGCAATGAAATAAATTTCTGACAGTTCAAACTGATCAAACCCTTTTCTAAAGAACCTTGACCGTAAATAATGAAGTACAAAAGAGACAACAAGCTTTCATTCAAATCATTCTTCACTGTGACATTTCCATTTTTTTACCTTTGCAGAGTTGAGTACAAAATAAATGTAAATTACCAGACAACTTAGATGCGACTTTAGTAAACAATGTGATGCATTCAAGGCGTTCGATTCCTTCAATGTTTGTTGAATTCATAAAAAATTTGCCATTTGATTTCATTGTTGTATATAATACCAAGTTAGTAAAATATTAGGAACAAAGCTCACGTGATATCCAACGGCAAAAAATGAAATTGTTGTCGAAGACCATTACTCGTCGCTTTAAAGATTCCAGATATTTCTTTTTCACCGCCTGTCTTTTTCATCCAATTGACGTTCCATTCTTGAGGTTCCTGAGTGAGGTTATATTTTGTTTCAAGATCCACTAAAACGCCATTCGCGTTACAATTACTTTCGACGCCACTGAAGGTTAACAAGTATTAGTGAAAATTTCCAATTGTTACCGGAAGACTGTGCAGAGTTGAAATAAATAAATAAAAAAACAGAGAAATATTACTCATTTTCCGGCTGGGATTGCCATACGGGCAACCCAGTAATTAACCTGCAATGGCGTCGAACGTCATTGTAACGCGAATGCTGTTCTAGTGCATCTTTCAACAAAATATACACTTATAAAGCTTAAGAATGGAACGTCAATTGGATAAACAAGATAGGCGGTAAAAAAAAAATATCTGGAATCTTAAAAGCGACGAGTAATGTACTTCGACAACAATCTTTCGCACTTCGAGACGTAATCAAATTGAGCTGTATTTCTAATATTTTACCAAGTGTGGTGTTATGTACAACACTGCAACCAAATGGAAAATTCTTTGGTAAATTATGGGTTCAACAAAGACAGAGAAGGAATCGAACACCTTAAGTGGATCTGTGATCTCTGTTGTCTGGCTATCTGTATTTATTTGTACTCAACTCTGCACAGCCTTCCTTTAACAATTGGAAATTTAACTAATTCTTGTTAACCTTCAATGGCGTCGAAAGTCATTGTAACGCGAATGGCGTTTAGTGGATATTTAAACAAAATATACCCTCTTGGAGCTCAAGAATGGAACGTCAATTGGATGAACAAGACAGGCGGTGAAAAAGAAATATCTGGAATCTTTAAAGCGACGAGTAATGGTCTTCGACAACAATTTCATTTTTCGCCGTTGGATATCAAGTGAGCATTGTTTCTAATATTTTACTACTTGGTATTAAATACAACATTGAAATCAAATGGCAATATTTTTTATGGATTTAACAAACGTTGAAGGAATCGAACGCCTTGAATGCATCACATTGTTTACTAAAGTCGCATCTAAGTTGTCTGGTAATTTACATTTATTTTGTACTTAACTCTGCAAAGGTAAAAAAAAAAATGGAATTGTGACAGTTAAGAATTTTTTGAATGAAAGCTTGTTGTCTCTTTTGTGCTTCATTATTTACGGTCAAGGTTCTTTTGAAAAGGGTTGGATGTGAACTGTCAGAAATTTATTAAATTGCATATGCTTTGTGACACAGATTGTGTCTTGTTTGCACGCACGCAATTGAAATAGGAAGGGTTTTTTGGCCTCTAACAGCAAACATGTTGTTTCAATAATTTTTTTGCTGTAAAAGGTTTTTGTGGAATTTCCAGCCTTTGTGAATTTAACATGTTGTGTAATTTGCATAATTCGATGTCACTTTCGATTTTGCAATTTACTCGTGCAGCGAAAAGTACAATAACAAAATTGTACGTAGCAAAAAAATCTCTCAAAATGTTTTTCGCTGATGGTAACTTTTTATATTTGCGGTTCAAAATTAATGTTGTTTTCACGTCAATAATTTTGTTGCTGACGGCAAAATATATATTCTCGGTCGACCGTCCTGAAAACTTCCTTCTCCTCTTCTTGAAAATCGTGTATCACTATTTATTTACTTTTGCATCAATATTTGTTTTGCATAAAGCAAGCTAAAAAAATCTGTACCTTGCTTAGTTCGCATTTGTTAGCGTTAAAATAGAGTTTTCGGTCCTATGCTTCTGTTTCAAAGTGGCATATTTTTTAGGTCACCCATCCAGATCCTAACCCCGCCGGAGAAGGCTTAACTTCAGTGAACTTTTGCATTACAAAGCTGTCAGATGCTCAGAGTGCAAGCTTAAATTTGTGGTGAAAAGAAGTTGTGAGGGAACTTGAAAATGATCAGCATGTCAGCCTAGAAGCCAATGTTTTTCGATTCCCTTTTTTCTTCAATCTTTCTGGATTTAGTACTTTGCTAGTAACCACATGTCTTCTCACTACCATGGCACTGCACTACAATGATATACAATACCAAAACAATATTATGTACTGTTAGAGCTACATATTACGCAAAGACAACTTGAATCTCCAGGAGGACAAAACGCAGCTCAGCTGGCAATATGGAATAAAGCGCTGTATTACCGCACTACCACACGTACGCAATGCGTGCCTATTTTTTCTAAAGATGACAGGAATTTTTTTCTTACTGACAAATGATTAATAAGCTGGTAGCCAGGCTTTTAATCTCAGGAAAAGATTTGTTTCGTCGTATGAACGTGTGAGCCAAAGGACTTCTGCTGGTAAGACTTTTGGGTGACCCCTTAAATGGTCTTAATGACCCCCGACTTGAAAAATTTGCCTGGAAAGCTGCAGTTCGATACCACCCAACTCAGTCCCTTCTTTTTTTGAGTAACACGTACCACAGGCCACACAAAGTACACTCTTTCGAATGTTTGGCATCTTTCCTTCATTTATGGTGGAAACACCCGGAAGCTCTTAGTTTGTTTTTCGAAATTAAGAGAATTTCCGACTGAAATTGGAGTTTTTGTGGGAAATATACGCTAACTCCTAGAGACACCGAAGACTCGTTTAGCTCCACATTTTAAAACCACATTTAAAACGAAACGAAACATGGTCACAGTTCCACGATGGTCGTCACTGTAAGTTCTCATTTGCTTGTTGTCAATGTTGTTGTGTTTTTTGTCTTCGATTGGATTAGATCCCTTGACGTTCGAATAGAATTGGCTAGCAAGTTCCTGTGCAAGTCAGACTATAACATTGACAACAACGCGAACAAACAAGCAAATGAGAGCGTGACTGCGTGACGACCATCTTGGAAGTGTTATTCATTGTTACAATGCGATTTAAAGTGCGGAGCTCAGCGAGTCTTCGGTGTTTCTGGCAGTTGGCGTTTATTTCATTAACTCCAATTACGGAAATTCTCTTAATTTCGAAAAACAAACTTCAATTTTTACGAATTATCAGAAAGATAAAATCAGATGCTCGCAAAAACCAACTTCGATTTTAAAACACAAAAAAAAAAAGTCCAATCTATTTAGAAAAAAAAGGCGAAGATGTCCCTTGAGAGCTTCATAGCTTCCGTAGGTTCCTAGCTAATTAACATTTTTTTTCCATCATAAATGAAGGAAAGATGCCGATCATTCGAAAATAACAGCACAGAAGCCGGTTGCTCGAAGCCTGGTAAACCGATAGGTTTCCATGGTATTTACCGCTGGTTAGCGCTACCCATGCTTCGAGCAACCCGGGCCAGGAGAATAACGAATAAAATAGACAGAAAAAGGGGGACAAAAGACACCCCAAACCCGGCTACTAACCAACGTTTCCAGCATCCTTTGGAAGACGTCGATTAGAATCAAAGATAGAAAAAGGAGCCCATTTCGAGCAGTAAAGTGAGCCACAATTTGCATACATCTACTAGTAATGAGAAAATTCGTAATATTCGAGTAACAAACGAGTAAAACAACTAAACTTCACCGCTGCAAGCAAATTCAAACAAACAAAAAACGTAACTTAGCTTTTATTTCACTGATCAGTATTTGATTCTATGTACATCATCGACTACATCTAGTCTACGTCTGGAAAAAAAGCCAAAGATTTTTTTTGTAAGATATCTCCCAAACACACCCATTGCAATGCTCGCACGTTCTTAGCTCTGCAATCCAAATGAATAAATACAAAAGTCATTTGTCTTGATGCATTTTAGGGCGCTAAAACAATCCAGCTGGCCCGTTTAGATGCAAGTAGAACAAAGACCCAATCGTGAACACGCCACAAAATTTTGTAGGAAGCTCTGTTTTTCCGCCTTCAAAGATGTCGCATGAAAAACGCGGACATTCGACGGTTGCGCATTTTCGTGCTAAGAGGAGGAATGTGTTTGGGAGATACCAGCATTCTAAAATAATGACCAGATCTGCATTTGCTTCTACTGCTATTCTACTGCTATTGTAAATAGTAATTCATAAAAATATCATCTAAATTGTTTAATAGTCTACCGAAAGTGTATATGGATTACTAATTGTCAAACAGGAAAGTGTTCTGCTCAGCACGACCAACGATAATATACACCTCGTGAAGGACGGTGATCGGTGTTATCTGATGAAACTTGTCACTGGATAAAAAATAAACCGAGCACTGACAAGATTCCTAAGAATAAGTTGACTCTGTAGTTGGGTTAACTTGACCTGTACACCGTAAGCAGAACACGTTCTCCACCCGACAGGGGCCACTTAACAAAGAAACTGAGCGAATGTTTAGACAAGACTTTGTAACTACGTTATTTACAACTTTATAGAGGAATTTTGTACGACTTTCGGAACAACTTGAAAAACCAGCTCCACGAAGGAATTACGCGTGAAGCTTACAATACCCGAAGGGGGGGGGGGAGGGGAAGTTGTTTGGTAGGGGAGGGATTTGCGGGGGAGGGAGGGGTAGCGGCGGTTGTTTCGACCAATCCAAGGAAACCCTTCGGTGGTTTTATGGAAACACATAAAAAAAAAATACTTCGTACACTGATCAAGAGTATTGTCTTTTACACTTAGTGGCAAGGATGAGTCACGACAGGCGAGCGTGACAGTCACCGAACAAGCCCGCGGCACGGTAAAAAAGCCAACACTGAAAGATTTTCCGTTTTCTCTGATAGATTTTGTTTCTGTTCTCTGATTCTAAACTAATTTCGCAGCATTTGGTACCCTTATCTGTAAATAACATAAAATTCTGATAGTTTTTTTTTAACATCTCCATTTAAAACTATGTTGTTTGACTAATCCTGTCACGCATTTAAGGAGGGTGGTTCTCCATGGTCCGTCGGTTCATATCCGTCAAGTGGTCCACAAGGCATACCTCGGCCTCCACCATTGAACGCCCCTGTTTAGAAATCAGAAATGACATCAAGCAATGCATACCACCACAACCTCGCAACGGATTAGTTCTTCCTTTCCGCTTGGCCGCTCCACTTTCATTGGTGTTCAAATATTCGAAAAAAAATACAAATTTATTAAGGACGTTCGCGGCCATTGCTACTGCGCATTTTTTGGCACATGTCACGCACACGTCATGCATCGCAGACCACGAAGGTAAACACGTGCTAAAGGTGCAAACATTTTCCACAAGAATGGAACGTGAAATCATGTGGCATTATGGGATAGCTGTGGACACAGGTCTTCTCGGAAATGTCACGCAATGGCGTAACTTGAGAACTTCGCAGCGATTGACCCCCATTTTTCTTTCCGCAGATCACTTCCTTTCCTGATTTTGTCCACTTTAACAAAAAACAAATATTTCGCCTTTTATGCAATCGTGCGACCGAAGTTTTCTTTCTTAGACTAATACGTGTCGTTTTTCAAGGTCTATTTCACTTCAGAAAAAGACATCAGCTGCAAAAGTTTGTTAAGTTAGACTAGTTATGTTGAATTGAGTACGTTTACCTGATCTAAATTTCACTAATGTAGCTTTTTTATTGCTGACAGCTGTACGCTAAGATCGTCTTAAAATAACGCAAGCTTCTAAAAGTGCACCTCATGATATCGAAAACGAGCAGGGTGACCCCCCATTTTTTTTTTTTTTTTTTTTGCCTTTTTGGCAAAAGTAGATCATTACCTTTCTTCGTGGCAAGTTTACAAAAAATCTGTCCGTGGGAACGTTTTGGGCGCGAACGTCATTAAAAACTGAACTACGGATACCAGATTTCCAGCATTTTCATTGGTTCGCCGGACACAGGCAATCAGTTCATATACCAGTTGTATCTAATATGGTGAAGGAACGCGTCAGCAATAAAGCGAACTGAAAACATTGTTGCAACTTTGAGAAAAATGGCCGACAAAGGCCGTTTTGGACCGGAATTGTCTGAGGCAAAAATTGATGCTTCAGTGGAAGAGTTGTTGATCCTGGAGTTTTTAATAGCGCAACCTCGTAGAACAATTGTTAAATAACCATTTTACTAAATTCTGGATAACGCACTCGAATACCACTTGATCTCAACCTTCAGTAATTTCCAAACATATTTTCTCACCGCTCAAGAAAGGAATCAGGAAACATTCTAAAAAGTTTATCCTTTCCTTTTGATATCCATTGTCTAGTAAATAAATGCCACCAACAATTTGACTACATCCGTAAACCTGAAACTCACCTCTTGAGGATCTCCGTCCGCGTCTGCCTCTTCCCCGTCCAGCCGCAGCTCCGGTTGTGTCAAAAGGTTTATCCACACCGGGAACCGCTCTTTTCTCGGGGGCCTCTTCCTCTACCTTCTCCTCTTCACGCCTTTTCAGACACGCAGCCTTGGGGTTTAGGTTTCGTTCTGTAAAAAAGTCAGGAACACTAAATAACCTGTTACCAGAAGAAAACTTCGGAAACCACCTTCATTTAGATAATATTCGGCTACGCCTTGGGCACAGGCAGTTGATGTGAACGCGTTTTCGCTAGTTCCCCAGCCTTTCCGAAAGTGCTCAGTATGGCCAACATTTCACTATCCTCGAAAGGTGCTGTATCAAGTCTGGATGGAGCCACCTAAAACTCGTCAGTTCGCAATTCGATAACTGCGCTTGTTAATAAAAGCTAACTGACCGATGTCGAAAGTTATACAGTGTATATGCTTACAAAGCGGGCAAAATGTTACACCTCTTATCTAAGCGAGCTATTTTTGCTCGTGACTAGCTCAACGTGCAATAGGAGCATTGAGTTAGTTTCCTGTTCGCTTATAACGACTTCGGAAAAAGTTGAGCGCATTGTTGGGTTTGAGGAAAATACAGTTACATAACCTTTTTTTCAAAAACAGGAAGTTAAATAGGTAGGTACACAGGAAAAAGGGAGACCAAACCCCAGAGATCTGGATCTGAAAGATTGTTCGAACGGGTTAATTACGTTTGAGACCGTTAAGGATGGTACAGTGGGTTAGTGCGAGGCTTTGGTGAAACAGGTCCCGAGTTCGATCCCTGGATCTCACACCTTTGTTTCAACTTCTTTCCTTCAGTGTAGCTTTAAATACCAATAAAACGGAGCACTGATGAAAAGGCCTGAGTAAAATAAGCGCACCGTCGACCTCTGGTTTTTCAGTTGAATTGCCGTTACGAGTTATCGACGTTCCATATGGTTGTTTTACTTTGCTTGACTATACTTTTAATAACCCACATGTAAGTGGTCTTGACAGCTAAGTACATTTGCACTTCCTATGAGTATAGTCCGCTGGAATGTCAGGCCCATCTTAGAGAGTTACAGGGGTGGAGGGAGGCGATGACAAGACCTTAAGGGCGGCCATTTTGATTTCTGTTGTTTAGAATGACATTATGGGATGACACGGGGGGAAATTAATATGTATTTGCCGGCATCCCATAATAGCTATTTGAAACAATGGAATCAAAATGGCCGCCGTATCTGCAAAAAAGTGCACATGTGCAAGCGTACAAGGACAAGCAAGGGGAAAACTCGCCTTACCTCGTACTTGCGACTCTAAACTTGTAATAACTGATACTGCTTGATGAAGGATAACAAGCTGTGGAACAAACAAGACAGCAATAAGAGATAAGAGGGAACCAGACTAAGAACGTCATAAATTGGTAAAGTTCAGCATAAAATGATTCGTTTGGAAAGTTAGCTTTCGGGGATAAGTTTTGGTAAAGAACAAAAAGCAAGGGCAGAGATTGGAGACAACATGACTGATAACGTGCCGTCACAGAATAAATCAAAGGAGAAATGTGACGAGGTCGTGGATACATTGTTTGTTTTGTTGCGATCAGTTGCTTTCTGATCTTGTTAGGAAATAATGACTGAATTCGTGTTTGATTTTTGTCCAAAAAGAATGCGTTATCATTGGCAGGCTACTCCAGGTCATTTTCACATATCAGAAGGGTCCTCAACTATCAGTTTGCGATAAGTAAAAACAAGGATTGTTCCCAAAACTTTCCAACCTTTCAAGAAATCTGGAACGGATCATAAAATATACTGTATTTAGTTGCATTTTATAGATGCAAAAGAGCCAGGTGAAAACACTCGCCAACCAGTGTTTTTGGCTCCTTTAAACTTTTTACGAGGTTGTTCAAAGCCTATAAAGAACCAGAGGATAGCCATTTAGAAGGCATTCGTGTTTGATTCTTATCGTAAAGGAATGCTTCACTGTGCAACTACAACAAGGTGATACTGAAAACACCTGGATATTTCTCAACTTTGTAAACACAGCCATCGAGTGGTTTTAACCCCGTCTTTTGCATTTAAGCGCCTTTTAAATATGTTACAAGTATACCTTAAGTATAACCAATAGAACGATAAAATAATACTAGTAGTAAACAAAGATTAGGAAGTGCGTTCTACAGGATATGTAGTGTGATAACTGAAAACTGGGTTGTGTGAAGAAAAGCAAATAGAAAATTATGTACGTCATTCCTGTGCACGTGCTCTTTTCTGGCTATGTTTGTTGTTTCAACGGTGTGTTCGGTGTTGGTTGTATTTCTTCCCTGTGAAGCTGCTGTGATAGGTAAGTTTACACGTAAAACCCCAACCCCCCCCCCCCCCCCCCCGGATACGTATGTACATTGAATAATCATTTGCAATAGTATGAAATCCGCTAGGTTGCATTCATTTCATCGAAGTGTGAGGGAACTGTGTACAACTCCCGATAAAAGAATTAAGAGGAGTGATAATTGTACCATCTGGCATATTAATATCAGACTCAGTGATATGAATTACAGTTATGAGCATTAGCTACCGCCTGGATAATAAGCCATTTCCAAGTTCATGTCTGCCTCCTCTTCAAAGCGAGTCTAAGTGCGACGTTTTTGTGATGGTAATTAGTTCTACTTTACATATGAATGAAAACTAATTTTCATAACAAAAACTGCGCACTTAGACTCGCTTTGAAGAGGAGGCAGAAATGAACTCGGAAATGGTCTAGTATATTGTCACACCATGTATGTACCTGGTGTCAACATATGTTGAATGTAGTTCTCCCAGCAATCATTAGAAATACTTTCAATATATAACTTTGGAGTATCATTTAAATGCCTTATTCCAGCCATACGAATTTGAAAGTGCAGCTCTGGTGTTCCATAGAGCTAATGCGAAACTGACTTGAAAAAATTGTTAATTTCAGTTTACAGTGTCCCCAATATTAGCGCTCCATCGCTAGAACGACTAGACACTTAGATAAATTTCTTTTCCTTTTTTCCTTTTAAAGAATACGCTGATAATTTACACATTAGGAAACTGAAAGGAAGTAAAATAATTAAATGATATACGACTAAATAATAAAAGTAAATAGTATGAAAACGAGAAGATTGAATAAAAATCTATGTACAGCATAAATAGCAATTGGTCTTTTACTTATCAATTAGTTTACATCTGAGTGATTGACAAATTTACATATTCTGACCCATAACGATAGTCGTGGATACGCGAAAAACGAGTACGGTGCAAGGCGTTTCTGTAGTTTAACCCACTGTGTTAATCCACAAGAGGGAAATGTTTTATTAGAAAGGGAAGTAGGAGTGATGAAGATGGTAGAGAGAGTGAGAGGAAAGGGGTTACTGTTTAAAAACCTGCTCAATACTCTCATACGTAAGTCAACAATAACAATACCATGAAAGCTGCAAGGAAAACAAGCGGGAAAACAAGAAGTGGTGTTCATAGAAGCAACAGTGCCAGCCACAGAGATAGCAGGATATTCTACTTTACATCCAGCTCTCATCATCAAACAACTCGGACTCAAACAATGACCTGTTGGATCAGATTTTACCTTGGTCTGGGGTTTGTCGCTCTCTAAATGCAATTGACACATTCTGCCCAATTCTTTGAAGGCACCGTTGATGTCTCGAACCCTCATCCTGTAATTAAAAGTCATGATTGTATTTGAGTCGGTTAGAAGCCTGATGTCTCACCTTAGTCTGTTTAGTATTAGAGTTGGATTTGTCACCCTGTAAATGCATCATACACATTCGTCCCAATTCTTTGAAGGCTCCATTTATGTCTCTTACTCTCAACCTGTTAAGGCAAGGTGCACACCACTGACATGTACCAACACTCAACATCACATTTATCAAGACAGTCTTGAGTCTGTTTCAACGATCTCAAACAATTTTTTAGCCTTTTTTTTTTTTTCAAAGAATAAGGAAACTTCACTGTCTTTTCAAGCATGCAAATAAATGATCAACATTCGAAACAAACTATTCTTATTTCATTGGCTATTTTCCTTAACGTCAACTGAGAATACTTGCACATAAATGCGTGTTAACCTTACTTTGCTTTCCAGCATACATAATTTTGCATACAATGTAGATGATGCCTTTATGTGAAAAAATGACAGACAACCTTCTTGAACTCGATGATAGAGTGAAAATAAAATTTCATACAAATATTAAATGATCTCGCGATGTACTGCACATCAATTTACCCCGTTGTCCATTCTTCCCGTCACATAATCAAAGAAAACATTCTCCAGTTGATTCAAAACAAATGTTTTTTCCTTTCAATTTATTTTTCAAATGACCACTCCATTGCTAATCTGTCCTGTGCTTTTCTAGCCAGAGTAACAAATATGCCATAGGGGGGTTAATATTGTGACAGTAACAAAATTTGTCATGGAAAGATGTTAAGGTCCCGTTAAAATATAATTGGAAAAAACTCTTGAAGAAACACTTACTCAGCGGACTAAAAATTCACATGTTTTGTAGGAGGGTACTGGCAAGAACTCAATACAAAATCTGAAAGTCTTAATACTTCTGAAAAATGACCACTAAAACAACCCCCCAGTAATAAAGAATGCCATTGCTGTGCTGTATACTCAATAATCATGAAGCATTACAAAAGAGAGTTGTTGACATACCTTTCTCTGGCATTATTGGCATATCTTCTTTCTTGCTCCCGCACAACTCTAAGTCGACCACCTCCTTCCTCCACTTCTTCTTCTTCCATTAATTTATCGTCATCCACATCATCATCTACTATCAATTCCCTGTTGTCCCTGTCATCAATATCGCCATTACTATTCATGTCTTGCTTGGAAGAGGGTTCTTTGCTGGTTTTTGAGCCTTCCACTGCAGTGTCCATTTTGGAGCCATCTGTAACAGTTACAAAAGAACTGTAAGTTTTTATTCTAAAACTCACTTTGCCACATGTAATCACTATCACTCCACTGCCAATATTTTACCCGGAAGAAGCTGCCCAAAAGAACGTATGGATTTTAAGCTATCCTCTAAAGATAATACCTTCAAGTGGCTTGCAAATAGAGTTACAAAGACTTTTACAACTCCCAGGCAATCATTGCCGGCTATGATCAAACAGATGAAAGCAAAAGAGACACTTTTGTTGCTCTGGTTGAGTGGTGCACTTTCTAACAACCTTTTTTTTTTCATCTTCACCTTTTATTTCACCTTGGATTGAGAGAGTAGCTACTAGAGCTCATATCTCCGAAAAATAAAGTAAAACAATCAAATCAAATATAACATATACAAGCCTACTATTAAAAAGAAGTTTGGCGCATTTTAGATTTCAAATCATAATAAAAGGTTAGGGATCTCGAGCCTTCGGTGAAGTCTGTTCCACATACTTGCTGAAGCATATCTAAAGAGGAATATATATCCACGAGTTATTGTGTTTACGTCGCATGTTCTGAGCAGTATTTCTCATTTGAAACAGACCGCACAGGTATTTTGGTATCATGTTGAAATAGATTGCCTTAAAAACTATGATCATCATGTCTTGGATCCTAACAGTATTCAGATCACTAGAATTAAGCTTGTTCAGTGGCTCCTGGTAATGAAGAGATTTCTAATCAAGATAAATCCTGAGCGCCCTTTTGTTAAGATTTTCTAGTTTGTCTCTATTTCGTGCCCCAGAAAAATGCCAAACGACTGAACAATAACTAAAATATGAAACGATAAAAGCTTTATAAAGTTTACACTTCACACCTGTTGGTACTATTTTTTTGAAAACGGGAAATCACATCAATCTGGTTGTTGACCTTAGTACAAATATCATTTACACGATTGTTCAACTGCAAATTCTTGTCAACGTTCAGCCCTAAGAGGTCAATGTCATCTTTTACAGGAATATTAATGTCGTTCACTCTAAAGCTGAAAGCAGGGTTTGTAGTTCACAAAATTATTGTTTGGTATTTGTCGGGATTTCTAATCATACTATTCGCACCAAACCAACGGTCAGCTTCAAGAAGATGGCATTAAAGTCTCATCTCTAATGTCACTGGATCTTTATCCGAGTCATAAATCTGCCCGTCGTCAGAATAAGCATTGCTGCGATTTTCAAAATTCTGCGGAGTCTCACCTTCAAGCGCCAACACAGGCGCTTCAAGCTCAATGTGCGCATGGCCGACAAAAATATAAGGATTTGTATGGGAATGCCGATAAAAGGCTTAAGAAGATAATTATATTAAAACATTCTCAATTAAAAAGCCTAACCTTGTTGCGATTGGGTAGCTTCCTTCCTGTGTGGTTATTTTCCAGATCCGATCCGATTTGCTCCATTTCGCATTTCTCGGTTGTCAATGGTATAATAAAATTTCGTTGACAACCGCATCTGGAAAATAACTACACAGGCAGGAAGCTACCCACAATGGCAATAAGGTTAGGCTTTATAATTGAGAATTTTTTTAATGTAATTATCTTCTTAAGCCTTTTATCGGGATTCCCATACAAATCCTTATAACTATTTTGGTTGGCCATGCTCACACTGAACTTGGGGCACCTGTGGATTGATGGAAGCCAAACTGCAGTTTGGCCGTTGGTGCTTGAAGATGAATTCCACAGAATTATGAAAATCGCAATAATCCATACTCTTTCCATAAGTTAAAGAGATCATTCATAACAATGTTGAAAAAAAGGGGTCCAAGGACGGATCCCCGAGGAACGCCTTTTGTAACCAGCAGCCATTTAACAAGTTCAAGAGCTGCACCCTGTCCTTTCACCTCGTATGAGCCAGAAGGCCATAAATTAAAAAAGAGAGCTCCACATGCTGCAAACAAAGCCACATGTTTATTACATCTCTTTGTGACTAAATCAAGGGGAAGGGTACATTATGAAATCCAGAGCACTATACTGCATAATACATCCAGCCAAAGTGGTCGACAACATCGTCAACAATGTCTTGGAGCTATAATCATATCATTTATGACCGAATCTGAGACTGTCTGTTGAAGGACTCTTGTACTGATAGACAAACAGCCTATTCCTGATGGTAAATAAAGTAAATACATACATCTTGATTCACTGGTCTCTGAGTTACTTGGAGACATCTGTGCCCCTGCTCCTCGAGTAGATAAAGAACTGGGAGAAGCCATACCATGGTCTTCTTCCATTCCACTATGCGTACTACTCTGTAGAAAGCAAAATGCCAAACAAAAACAAAAAAAGAAGTCTTTTACTTTTGTTTCAGTGCCTAGGTTGAAGTTCTAATGCCTTCACAAATGCAAAGCTGTTTTTTTGCGAATGACACTCCCTGTAGAGTGTTCTGAGTATGTTGGACAATCCTCCAAGGTCTTTACTATTCCACAGTTAGCAGCCCTTGACATTTATTCAATATTGGTAGCTTTGCTTGCGTTTAAACATGGCTCAACCTTATCTTCCACACACCATTTCAACTTCCTTAATTTTTTACTAAATGTTGATGATCAACCAACAAGCAAGAGCATTTTCTACCTTTTTAAGAAAATTTTTATTGAATGTAATACACAGTTAATCCAGTTAGAGTTCACTCATTTGAACTGAGTTCGGTCAACAGGCTAATTAATCCCCGGTTGATTCTAGAGTTAATTCCTTGTAATCAGAGGAAAATTTAACCAGTTTCTTTAGAACCTTCCCTCAAAGTGCTTGATAACAAAAAAGGTTTACCATTTGATCCACAGGTTGTACAACTGATGGAACACTGCTCCCTACAGAAGTGGAATAACCAACAGCTGGAACCCCAGCATTCGCTGCCGCTGCTGCACTCAGTAAACTACCAGCCACAACAGGTGACATTCCAGGAGGGAGACTGCCCTCTGCATGGGTGCGAAGAACGTGAATAGCATCATCAAGTCGTTCCTCCATTCGGCTTTGCTGTTATGAAAGCAGACAAAAATGCATACACATGAAACTTACATGTAAACGTTTCTGTGGCTTCTTATTGCTACAATAATGAACAACAGCAAAAGGATTGGCACAGTTGTAAGATTTCAACCAGTGAGTTTTGAGTATGATGGGACTACGTATCATAAAAATAACATGTAGGTTGAAGTGATCTTAATTTTCTTTATTGCTTTGACGTTTTTGGTACTCTGCTTTTCCCCTTATAAATCAAGACTTGACTTATTTTTGTTTCCCTTATGTCTCCAATTAGCTAAAATCAAAACTATCGGGAACGTTCTCAAGAAAAGCTCAAACGTACCTAAAGTGTAATGACCGTTAGCTATCACTGGGATTCATTTCCACAATCAAGGCCAATGACTGGTGTCTTACCAAATCAAACTGTAGTCTCAGAAGATTATAACCTACATTCACAGAATATTCTACTTTAGAAATAATGAAGCAGGACAATGAATCTGCTGCTTACCAGAGAGTGTAAGTGGCTCTCATATGGGGGTGAGGTTGGTTGGTTTGCCCTTCCCCAGCTTGCAGAATGTCCTGAAGCTCCTGACCCAGCTGAAACAGTAAAAATAATTTTCTTTTATGATTAACATTGTGACTGAAAACACTGGATGGGAAAATTCAAAAAAAAAAATGTATTAATTATGGGTTGGTATATTATTGTGTTTGCTTTAATCATCCAGTAAGATCAGAAAAAAGCAATGATAATCATTTTTATGCATTTTTACGCAAGGTGAAAGATCAACAAGGGGACATGATCTCCAAAGATGAGGACAAGCTGAGATGCTGGAAGAAACACTTTGAAAGAGTGTTGAACAGAGATGATCCTGAGACAGAGGCAATCATACAACCATCGCCAGAATTACTCGAAATAGATACAGATCCACCTAGTGTTGATAAAGTTAAGAAAGCAATAAAGGCATTAAAGAACGGGAAAGCCCCAGGCATGGACCAAATATGCGCAGAAATGCTGAAGGCTAATGAGCAAATTATACCAATACTGCTCACCAACATTCTACGTGACATCTGGGAATCGGAAGAGGTACCTCTAGCATGGAAAACCGGCCTTATTGTCCAGCTACCCAAGAAGGGGGATCGGACCAATTGTTATAACTGGAGGGGGATAATGTTACTATCGGTTTCATACAAAGTCCTTAGCCAAGTAGTCCTTAACAGGCTCACAGCAACAGTTGACCCTCTTCTTCGGAAGGAACAAGCAGGGTTCAGGAAAGGCAGAGGTTGTGCCGACCAAATTTTCACTCTTCGGCAGATTGTAGAAAAGTGCAATGAGTGGTCAGCCACAGTATATGCCAACTTTACTGACTTTACCAAGGCCTTTGATTGTGTTAACCACCCAACACTTTGGAGAATCCTTGGATATTATGGCATCCCAGATAAGTTTGTGTCTATCATCAAAATGCTTTATAGTGACTACAGTGCAAGACTCATCTGTGGAAACAATCTGACAGAGGAATTTGCCATACGGACAGGGGTAAAACAAGGCTGTGTGCATTTGATATCTTACAACTGTAACAAGCTGCTGAACTCGTTGGTTCCAATGGTGAACTCATTGCTTCAATTGACAAACTCATTGGTTCGATCGATGGCAATAAACAGGTACCAAGTTAGAAGCACACTCTATGCAAGTATCCACGGTTCAACAGATTTAATAAATCCAAGAATTCAATCACTGTTCACTATTTGACAAGTGAACGAACTTCTTTCATAAACATTGTGAGAGTATAGTGCTTGATCAGCACTTCTGTGTCCTGATCTTGCAAATGATTCCAAGTTGGACAGGAGCCAATGAAATCACATAAAAGAAAACCAAGTTGATTTATGACTACAATGAAATGGAATTCGTCCAAATCTTTAACATGTGTTGCCTACAGCATCCCGCGTAATTAAGAAATGAAGAAATTAGCTATGATATGACCTTTCTCTGCCACTGGAACATAATTATGCAAAAATGACCTTTAACCTGGCTTTTCCACTTAAATAGATAGTATTTTGAAAATGCAAAATCGATTTTACAGAAAAAATAGCCTGTTCTCAAAGACCTAGAAAAGTTCTTGAATCAAAAGTTTCTCCCTCAGTCATTGCCATAGGTGTTGGGTACCAGTTCTAAGTGGCAAACAGCTAAAGGTGGGGATGGCATTAAGGCCTAAGGGATTAAAGTTAACTGACTTTAAATGTTACAATGGTTCAGTTTCAAATTAAGAGAAGACTTAAAACACTGAGATTTGCTGTTTCCACAAACTTAATAAAACCTATTTGAGTCTAGCTCATTTCTTGCCTGTCCGACAAAGTAGTTCAGCAAGTACTAATATGAGAGAAATAAGCTAGATTAAAGGACATTCATTGTCTTATGATAAGTACATGTAACTGCTGTTTCCCATTGCCAGAAAATGAATGCATTAGCTTCTTACCTGACAAGGGTCTTTCACCAACACTTGCCAATGGAGGAGGTGATGCAACTGGTGTTGTTGGATTGGATGAGTATGATCCACCATTGTCTGTTGGGTAAATCTGCAATGGCAAAATGATTGAGAGTACTGTCAGTCTTTTGGGTGTATGGCCTCTTACCATACTGAGGCTAAGTTTATTCATGATGATACCCTTAATGCACAACTGGGCATAATCCATGAGAAAGTTCTTACCCCAGGGTATCTTGGACAACAAGTCTGGTCTGTTATATATCAATTGGATAATAAAATGAACAATGTACCTTTCTCATCCAAACATTTTTCTTTAGGACAGTGAGATCAAAAAGGTCTTACTTTTACAGTATTTAATAGTACAGCCTGAACTGACTCTACAGCTGTAGCTCCGATGTCACGTCCTTGACAAGGACCCAAGCCAAACCTTACCGATGCTAAAGCCTTTCCTAATGTGTCTCCAGTCTGAGAGCCAGATGCTGGTGCCCTGGAACTGTGGGCAGCTGCAAAGAAATAAAACACGAAGTTAATTATCAAACCAATCAAAAGAACTAGTAATTTTCTCACCATCCTCTATCTAATATCAATTTGGCAATTTTGATGGACCAGTTTCAAAATTTCAAACTAATTTCTATACAGTCTTGCATTTTGAATCATACAACCCTTTAAGAAATATTTCAACATACAAGAACATGGAAATTTTCATCTAAAGCACCAATGTGTAGTCAAAGCATTGATATACCAAACATAGGTCAAGCTTGGTATCCATTTTTCCTTATCTCCTTCTAGAAACTTCCATTGCCAACCCATATGTATTCATTTTATTAGAATTTACATTTAAAACCAAAGACAGACCCAACAATATAGCAACCAGTACAGTACAATCATGTGCACTTAACGGCTGTACCTGAACCATGAAGCAACTTTACTGACAAGTTAGTGACAATTTGAATTTTCTTTTTTACCCATTGGATCACTTCCATTCAGGGGAGGTGACACAGAAGAATGAAGATAAGGGGATGACTGCCCATGATGCATTCCTGATTGTCTAAAGGAAGTCATTGGAGGAAGCGCTGAAAGTCTCTCCATAGGCTCACTGTGGGCCAGATGGTGGTATCCCTACAGATTATACAAACATGTGTTATTAATCAAGCTTGGAAGGTAATTCTTAAAAGTACGAATAAGGATAATAAATTTTACTTAAACTGCTACTGTTTAACTTTGCAAAGCTCTTACCACGACCATGGCTCCCAACACCAAAGGATTACTAAGTTTGATAATTCAAATTCCCAATTAAGTGATATGGCTGTCTTTCCCCCAGAAAGTTCTCTCGTTTCCCAGCCATGTCTTGAGTATACTGACTGCACTGTCTGTAAAACTACACAATTATCTTCTGTTGAGATCACCAATTGTTTGAAGTTTAAACCTCAACATCACCTCCCACAGGAAAACTTTAAGTTGTTCGTACACCTGCTCTAAAAACATGCTAAACCTTGATCCTGACTGCTACATCTACATTCAGTATGTCCCCTTCAGAACACAAGAGCTTTGCAAAATTCCTTCTTTCCTAACAGTGTCCTTTTAAGAATCGTGTTGGAAATACATCCATGGGAATGCACACTGTGAAGGTGCATTCCATGGATGTCCCAAGTTACAGTGTAATTAGGGGATGTTTAACTCCATCCCTTTTCTACACTTTGTGTCCAGGAGACGTCAAAGCTTACGTCAGCAAATTAGCACATCAAATTGTAAAGGGCACCAACAAGCAATGAACTGAACCATGTATTAGCATTTTAATAGAATGAACCTAGCAAGACAGCTGTTATTCCCTTATGCACAAGGATATGAACTAATGAAAATAATGTTAGTAATAAGGGCAGTGAAGCAATCAATGTTAAATAACCACTGCCTGGTCAATATCAGTTAGCCCCTTGCAGTAGTGTTTTGTGCATTAGAAGCTACTTCCGTGGGAATGTCAACTTGCAACATTTGATGGTTGAAAGTGATCACTGGATAACTTGGTTGGATAACTTGGTTGGAATTAGTTTTAGACTCTCCTTTTTTTTTTAATCTGGATATAATTTTCATGATTGTACTATAATCCTGGGAAAGATCTTCTTTGTACGCAAAGTTTTTCAATAAGATGTCACTTGGACACTGGAAACTGTGTGAATGGCTACAGAATTTGCTTGCTGACTTTATGGTGACAAAAATACCTGATAACAACTTCAACTTCTTCCATTCACTAGACTGCGAGCAGTCCCTTCATAAATCAGTTGAGCGGCCCGCTTTTCTTAGGCAGTCGTGTTTTGTTACGCCACCGAATAAAAAGACAGAGCCAGGCTTGGGAAGAGGAGAGAAAGAAGGGACTGCACCCTTTTCTCTAACCGACACATTCCGATTCACCACCAATCTGCTAATCTAAATAGTGAAAGTGCCAGATAATTCCGCCTTTTCATTGCTAATGTAAATCAATACTCAAAATAACTACAGTAACAGCATGGGAATATTTATGCACATGTTGAATTCAATGAACTATTCGGAAAGAAAACTTTTGAATTTAATGTGTGACACTCCAAAGAAGCCCGGTAAAAAGAGTGTAGTCACACCTATACATACAGCAAAGCAGTATACTAGTAAAGTGTAAAACTAAGATACAAAAGTGTGTCACAATAGAGTTTACTGATTGAACTTACGATTTAACGATAAAACACGAAAAGAGAGGATGGAAATATATATATATATATATAAATTTAACTGAAAGTGGAAAAAAAAAAAACCTTTAAGATGAAATTCTTCCATTTCTTGTTAAACGCTTCCAGCTGTTTGTTTTTAAGAGCAATTTGCCTGAGGATATCAATCTTATTACTTAAGAGAGGGGGGAATCTGTCAAAAGTTACAACAGCGTTGTCTTGAAAACAGCAAAAAATTACTAATGTCTAGGATACTTTCTGTATTGGTTAAACAATGACCTGTGACCTGTGCTTTATACCTGCCGCATATCGTACTGATGAGTAGCAATCACCACTCCCAACTGGGGGTGACCTAGAAACATTCCCTGATTTATTCAAGATAATTTAACATCTTCAATAAAGCCATATTTTGGCTAAGTTGTCCTTGCTGATTAGCATATAACATGTAAGAAGGGTAAACAACTTTCTTTTCTTGAGAAAACAAAGGAAATGGATAGAAAAATAGGAAATGCAATGACATAATTTTCAAATTGAAAGTCTTCAAAACCATTTTTCATTTTTCATTTGAGCCAGATTTCAGCTGGTCAAGTTTAATAAAACACATTAAAAAGATTCAAAATTCAGTAGTTTCCTTACTGTAACGCTGTGTTCTGGAATTCTGGCTCTCACTAGATTATTGTTTGAAACAAGTCTTCAATTGCTACCTGTGGGTTCAAAACCATCTCAACTAAATGCTCATACCTCGTGCTCCTTAACATACAGAAAAACCAGTCTTAAGGATCCACTACAAATGGAGAACTCACTCTTAAAAATAGTCGATCACTGCACTTTTTCTGTTATGTAATCACATCATAATATTTTTCAAGATCACTTCTTTCAATGTTGCTCCTGATCCAACCAAGGTATAAGTGGGTTCCAACCAAGCATTTTCTGGGTGCTCACAAGTTCCGCTAACTATTTCCACAGTTTCGTCATTGTAGCTTTCAGGATTACGAAAATAATTAGCCTTTGACTGAGTCGCTACGTTTTTTCAACATGCTGGTACATATTGAACCAAGTCTTGAGTGCCAGTAAAAGCGTGTTAGGAACATCACAATCTTCTTTGCAAAGAAGCCATGATTTCTGTAAGCTTCACAAGGCTTGGTAACCTTTCCTTCTAGTATGGATGTTATTGGGAAGTCCAAAAGGTCAGGAAATTGAGAGACATCTGCTTTGACCTCAACTTGTACAGTGGAGTAAAAAGCCAGTGTTTAGGGTATCACCAGAACTAAACAAGGAGATGCTAGCCTCCATGCAGCCTTCCCAAAACCGGCCGGTCAACGGCTCAATTAGCTGCTTCCTCAGAAAGGTTGACCGTCTCCTTCCAGTCAGAAAATGTCAGACACAACACATTTTTAGCTCGAACGTAAAGTTGCGTTGCGCACATAAATATGTTTATTTAACTAACATTCCAGTATTTCTTATCAGACTCCGGACCCATGCAAGTGTCAATTCCATATGTGAAATTTTGTCACTTTAAATCCCACAGATTGCACTAAATTGCATCTGTGAGTGTCTAAATTTAAAAAATTCCCCAGGGTAGCATGCCCCCAGAAGCTTGCGTCCTTTGGACACTCGCTTGGGTGCCTTTAGCACCAAACCGTCTCCACTTTCCTTATGACCTGCTCCCCAAAAATATTTTGAGAAGGCTGCCATGTAGTGAAAGCTTTCTCTTTTCACTTTTTATTTACCTCAAAATTGACTATCTGTTTGAATAACCATGCCCACAAGGGATCGCAGGTAAATAAAAAATTCAGTCAAACAGACCAAACTTTAATATTTTCCCAACACTTAAAGATATGAGAGTCTGGGTGCGAAGTAAGCCAAAATTTGTGATTTTCATCCAAATAAACACAATTTCACAATTTTAAGGTATGTTCCAGGAACGGGTACGGTGACCATGCTACTCGTCACTTACAATCGAAGCACAATCTGACAAGAAGTAATTAACTCGTCAAAAAAATATGACAGCGGTGCACTGTCAATGGACCAATCCGAATTTCCTTGCACCAGCAACAGGAAATTCTGAACACCTTGTTTACAGAAAAGGGTGCAGTCCATTCTCTCTCCTCTCCCAAGCCTCCCGCAATCTTTTTATCATTTATGTGACAAAGCAAGGCTGCCTCAGAAAAGTGGGTTGCTCAACTGATTTATGAAGGGACTGCTCGCAGTCTATCCATTCACTGAAAATGCATTGTATGGTAGAAAATGATGCCCTTGAAGAAAACTAGGATAAAAATATCTCATTGCACTAGAGACAAAAAAACTAATTTGCGCAAGCAAACATTCCTGTTGAAGACAATGCATGTTATGGAACAAAAATTCCCCAGCAAGATTCCTTTATGATTGCAAGTTTGTTATCTATTATAAAGCAAAGGGCAAGCTACACATCCACATAGGGAATTGCAACAATACCATTGTTGACTGTACAATGTAAATACATGTAACACCATAAACAGTGCCCACCCTAGGTTGATGAATAGCAGGGCCCTTTGCTAAGGCTGAAACAGGTATGCCACGAACATCGCTCTAGAACAAAAAATAAACAAAATCCCTTTGTCACAAAAACAAACCTTCCCACCCTCAAAACTGGAAATTGCAAAAGCAGACTGAAATGACATTGCATGGGGCTGTGGGTAACTTACCATTCCATCTCTGGGGTGCATGGTATAGCTGTTGCTATATGATCCTGCCGATCCTGAATAAGATCCTGTGCTAAGCTGACCTGAGTGCCCCCATGGATCAGGCGAACCATGATCTATTGATGACAACATGATCGCATTTATGTCAAAATATTATTTAAACATTATAAAATGAAGTGTTCTCAGCATGACTTAGAGAAGGAAGTGCAGCAGAGCTGCCAGAATTACCACCCATTTCAAGAGAACTAAGGACTGAGTGATGTGTTTAAGTCCTCTTAAGAGCCTGGTCATTCCTGGCCCATAACAACTAACCCTACTTATCAGCTTTCTCTAGCTTAAGGTCAATCTCCCAGCTCAGAGAAATTTTAAGTGCATGACACCTCAAAAGGGCAGGTAGGCAATGACTACATGTCAAGTAATTGTTATCACTTTTTAAGAAGCCACTACTAGGATAACTTAATCAATGATGAAAACACATGTTAGCATTTTTATTTTATGCCATGCATGGAGTTTCTTTGAATACAGTACACTCAAACATTATTTTTAAGATTGCAATGAAAAAAAAAACAAATAGAAGTGCAATCTTGCAAGAAGCAAAAAACTAAATTTATGGCAAACAAGAAAACTCAAGTTGTTTAACTGCTTGGCAAACAAATAGGGGCTTTATATAATACAACACCAAAGCTGGGATCGACAACTCAGCATCAGCTGTTAAAGACTCTAACAACAGAAAAAATTCTTTGAAATGATAACAGGAAGTTGGGTCAAATATGCAGTTTATGGTTCCAAACATGATTATAGTGAAAATTAATGCTTCTGGGCATTAAATTTTGCTTGAAATAAAATAATATATGGTCAGATATGAAGCTGTTTGCATTCCAGTGATATGACTTATAAAACTGAAAAGCAGATCAAACAAAATAGAACAGCTAGATCATCTTTAGCTCAAGATGTGTATGGATGTTTATCTTTCTCATCTGGTGCAATGATAATCTATAAGCCAGATGTGAGTAAAATTAATCTACAACAACAACAACACAGAAATGAAAAGCTAGGCATTTGTACCAAACAGAACTGACACCTCACTGAATCAAGTACATTGTACATTATACTTAAAACCTTTTTTGAAACAAAAATATTCAGCAGTACAAACCACTTGACTAATAATAATAATTATTACACCATTGACACAAATTTGGCCACGAATGAAATACGTGCACAGGTAAGGAGGCCTTCAATGCAAAAAGAGAGCATTTTGGACATAAATCGAGCAAGCAAAACTAATGGCATGACAGAACTTAAGACTTAAACAGTTGATGACAGAATGTTGCTTCAGCTGGAAACCACAACTGAAATGCTTTAAGAAGCCAAATGCATAAAACAGCCTTCATTACACTATACCAACAGCCTACAATGAAAAACTAATCATGATTGTATTTAAACCACTGCAGGCCTTCGATAAATTTGCAATTATCAAATAAACGTGGATCTTCCAAGCTAACAAATTGGGATAATCCATGATTTTCTTTCAAAAAAGTTCAGAATTTATTGCTACAATATATTTACTAGCTCTTGGCTAATTGTTGGCTCATTTGTTTATGGTTGCTGGAGATTTCTTTGACAGCTAGTGTGGTCATTACCATCGCCTTCAAATTACATGTAGCATTTAACTCTAAGGGGTTTACTTTGTACATAGCTAACAATATACAACAGACATCTCAAAACAAAGAGCTATATAGCAAAGGTTTTATTTGCTATATTGCTGTTGTTGATAATACTTTAAGCCAGTACGAAAAGCAAAGATAGAGTTCAAATTGAGTTCAAAACACTGCAAGAAGCAAAAGCTACATTGTGAATCTATAAAGACAGCTTCATCCAAGATGGCCATCAAGAACACAAGACAAGCACAAGATGTATGTTCTAAGAGGTACCAAGTGATATAATCCCTTCTTACCCATGTAGTATGTATCCGCATAGATTCCTCCTTTTGGAGAGTAATGAGATTGAGTCAGAGCATCCCCAGGATGCATGATGTCATCAGCACCAGGCGAATAGACCTGAAATTAAAAAAACAGTGCTTAATTTTAGCTGCAGTCAAAAGAATGACAAGGATGCATTTTGGATGCCAAACCACGCCGAAAGATAACCGCGATCAAGAGGCAAATTAGGAAAGAGACACTTTAAAAGTTAAGTTGTCAGAGCGCCTCCCTAAAACTTATCCTCTTATATATTTACTTTAATATTGTGAATGATAACTGCAGAGGAAAAGCACATGTAAATTGTCTTTTCACAGGGGGTCACAGTGGAGTAACAGTTGTTTCAAGTTACTCAGCATATGGGATCAAGAAACCGCTTTTAAGAGCTCTTGGAAGTTCTGAAATCTTCACAGGGCTTATCTACATCCTGTTATGACTGACTTAGGCTCACAATCTTGGCTGAGAGAAATGATGCAGGTAGAATTTAAAACCTTCTGTTTCATCTCTGAGGACACATCTTGAAGTCAAAGTGATGTGACATCCGTGTAAATAAACCCAATATTCAAACAACACTACTCAAAAGAAATGCCTCAAATGTACTCAGAGATATAAATAATACCTTTCCCCTTGCATGATAGGGAAGTAAGGGCCTTTGATGAGGATATGGATGTCTCCACATGGAAAAACCTTTTAAAAAATCAGTGCACTATATAACAAGCCAAGTATTGTCTGGCTTATTTTATCTGCTCCCTAACAGTGCCTCATGCAGGTAACATTAGGGCAGTAATCTAATTACTGAAAGGTGATACTTTCATACAAACAATGATCTTTCTCATGGTTTTTACCAATCACACTCACTCAAGTTATAATTAAGCTATCATGTGACACAAGGTGACAGTGACATTTTGCAGACTTAAGCCTATTCACTTGTAATTTTATCCTGGTGATAGAAACCACAATTTCTTCAGTCAGGAAAGGAATTTAGATGCATTTCCTTTACACTAAAACAGCTGTTACACTTTTCAGACTTCACAGCTGTTGATTTCCTTAAAGAAAACAAGCAATTCTCCCAGATTATGTAAATGAAACCAATGTGTATTTTAAAAATGCCGCTTGTACTGAAGATGGGATTTTCTTAGCTGCATGTTTTTA
This sequence comes from Montipora foliosa, assembly GCF_036669935.1. Taxonomy (NCBI): domain Eukaryota; kingdom Metazoa; phylum Cnidaria; class Anthozoa; order Scleractinia; family Acroporidae; genus Montipora; species Montipora foliosa. The sequence goes on along the minus strand of NC_090874.1, from coordinate 47,604,894 downwards.
ATCCATCAGCAGTATCAGTCATGACAATGAATTCTCTATAACTTTGATCTGCCAGTCTGGAGTATCTTTGCCAAACAAATTAATTGATGTTGTTTAAAATATATCCTCGCAGGGCAGTACAAATATGAAATTGTTGGTGACATTTCCAGCAACAAGTTCAACCCAGTTTATTCAATTTGCCAGTGCATGAATGTGTAACCATTTAAAAAATGCACAACATATATGTCAGTAACAACTCAAAATACTGGTCTCTGCTCCCTCGGGATTTAGTTGGTTTCACCTTCAAAGACTCTCTTTATCACTGGAGATCAGTCACGAAAGGCAGCTCATGGGATGTGTTACAAATAAGAGTTTGGATCATGCTTGTGACATTTTGGTGACCAATTTTTACCATTAAGTTCAGTGGGGAGATTCAGGGGAGAATGGGTATTCTAACCAAGTTTCTGTGAGAAATCCAGGTGAGAATTTACAGATATAACCCCTAACACAAGATACACATAGAAGCATTTTCAGATATGTACCAATGAAGTAGTAAGCTCGTTTGAACAGAGATCTATGATACATGCAGCTAAACACATTTTGTGTAAGATGAAATTCTTGAATGAATTTCTACAGTATTAAAATGACGCTGTATGTTTTGAAATACACCTCTGCTTACTCTTTCAAATGTACCTCACAAAAAGCAAAAGAACTTTTCAGCTTACACCTTTATTAATTAATTTAATCTTCCAAGGGACCTCTGTAAATGAAAACAAGCCAACTTCTGGTTTGATTTTCACAAGTCTGAAAGACCTTCACTTACAGAGATCGAGCTGTTATTTTTGCTTGACTTGTACTTCCTTCCTCTCCCTAAAAAATAACAAAAATCTGTCAGTGACATAACCCACTCCCCACATTTATCTCTCTATCACTAGTGTGGCCCACAGGTAATAACAACATTGATTGGCTTGCCTTCTCTGACCACTCATGAGGTGGCCAGTTGTCCTCAATTTAAATGAAATCGTGCTTCATAAATTATCAACTGGTGGCCTCTTTTAGTCTATTTTCTTTATGCTATTAAACTGACTTTTGTCAATTTTATACATGGTCTAACCGGAAATGAATAAATTTATGTTTACTTTTTATATACAAGGCCTAAATTATTAGCCTTAACACAGCAAAATTAGTTGTCTGAGATAATACCAATAATACTTCTTAGTTGAGACTCAGAGCAAAGGCATGTCCAAAAGCAAAGATCTTGTTTGTTGGTGTACATTTTCTTTAACATTCCTTTTCAACAATCTTATGACAAAGATGTTGCATAAATCCTGTTTAAAAAAGTTATGTTAATGACTTGTGATGCTCTGTGGACTGTTCTGATCAGTTGAGGTTACAATTAGATTTTGGGCACTTGTAGCTCTCTCCACTTTGTTTAGCACTGTGTGTTGCACAACATAAATTATACAGCAAGCTGTTAGAAAATTAAGCGCTGAAAACTGGCTTTTTTAAATACCATATATCTTAGTTTATAATGGTGACACTAATCTTGAGGGGGTCTTTCTGCATGTACCGGAAAGCATTGTATTTTTGGTCACTTGGGACTAGTCTTTATTTGGAGTTGCTTTGTTTTCTGTCTTTCTTTTCTTTTTTTTTTACGTAATCTGTGCTCCTGTACCTGCAGAAGGAACCTCTTGAGGGAACCATAGTAACATGAATCCATGAATAAATTAGTTGAATGAACGGCACTCGTTGATTCCAAAGGGGATTAGAATGCCAAGTTGAATAATTTTTGTTTGAGATTTTTGTGCCTTTCGACCTTGGTATAATTTGATAGGCCATGTGTGGTCATGTTGTGAGAAAAGTGGTTAAGAAGATTGGAATGGCGTGCAGTTGGTTTCAACACATCTTTCTAGTTCCCTCCCTGTTTCACATACGGAACAAGTCATTCAATAGATGGCATTTGAAGCGATGCACATAAGATGATCTGTCTTGCATCATGGGCACCCACATTTGTGGCTGGCCATTACCACAATGAGCTTCTTATCATGTTTTCCTCATCATTTCCATGGATAATTAGATCATCAGCAATGTTAGCAACACCCTTGAAGCCTTTCTGCAAACCCCTGAATATAATAATTGTATTTTGCACCTCCAAATCTCAGCTGTTTTAACACTAAACTGTACAGGAAGGAGACCCCCCGATGTTAGTAGTCTATCTCTCAGAGAACTGTAAACTGCCACGATACTGTATGTGATATGTGCTATATAAATCCATTACCAAACCACATTGTATCACAATGGTCATGATGTGTTGACTGTCCTAGGGTAACTCATAAGGACTTAGTGAAAACCTCATGTGAAAACAACTTTGCTGAAAACTGTGCTGCCATGTTTAAGTGCGTTGCCCTTGATTATCACATTTGTACAACTCATTTCTATGAAAATCCTAACAATTCATCACTCTTTACAACACGCAAGGGAGAAATCCAGGTAGATAGAAATTTCTGTACCTCTTTCATGTCCTCTTGCAAAAAAGCTCAGTTAGTTAGTTGTCTGTTTTCTTACAGATGCCAAATCTTATCCTTCCTACTGGCTTTGCAACAGGCCTCACAGACCCATCAACATTATCATCATCAATTATCATAATCAACTAAACTCTTACAATCCTCAAGAACAAATCATGGTATTTCCTAAAATATAGGTTTTTTTCTAATACTGTTTGCATTATTTGGACCAGCATTCATCAAGTGCTGAATGTACCACTAGCTAGTATGCCCTTCACCCATGAACACACTAAAATTACCTTGCAGTGAATCCTCCAAGAGTAGGTTGTGGTTCCATACCTCGAAGATTTAAGATTAACAACTGTACTCCATATACAGGTATGCATTTAGCTTTCAACCGATCTAAGGTTTGCTGTCCCAGTCAGTGGTCACTTATAGATTTTACTCTGTCTAACGCCAGACAATTTTACTTTGTCTAACGGGGGCCCCCTCAGGCCTTAAAGGGTCAAGGGTAACCATGGCACGATCAAGATTTGGGTATTAGCCTTAAATTGCCCAGAAGAGAATGTCTGACCACAGTATTTTATTATGGCTCCTCATCAAATTAATTCGCATGTCATGCCCATTAAAATATCTTTTTACCCATTCCCAGTTTCTTGGGTTACTCCTCTTCCCTGTAACGTTGGCTTCTTTGAAAGTGTCCAACTCTCCAATAATTTATGCCAGTCTGTTCACAGGCTGAGCATTTCCTATGCCCTTCTGCATTCCTTGACAAACTGTGCATTAAATACTGCAATAACACCTACCAATTAAAATCTTGATAAAACAGATTGAGAGAAGTCAAAAAATTCACCCACTTCTGAAGCCTATGCACATACGTGTATTTAATCACTGTCCCATCAATGGTCTACAAAATCTATAAAACAGATGCCTTTTGAAGGGTACAATTCCCTTCAAAACAAAATAATAATCTAATAATCTAAGGGACGCAGTTTTTGACTGTTTAAAACCCACTGACACCTCAAAGGCCATAGGACACTCCCAGTCTATGAGTACAATCATTTGGCGTTAGACAGTGTCTCTGTTAAGTCTCACTCCCAGGGGTCAATGTGTTATGAACGGAGAAATTTTAATCAACAAAACTTCATTATCATTTTGCTTTTTGTTATCTTCAAAACATGTTAAAAGACTGTTTACATGTATAAAAACAAGGGGCAGGCAGTTAATCATAAATGGATTTTGGAGTCCGGAAAAAGTTATCAGGACTTTCGAGAAACAGGGCCCAGCATTTAAAATGAGCATAACCCATACTCCACTGGTTGATAAAGTCATTTTCATTGCACTGCCTTCTCTGGCATGTTAATACTAAATTCTTATTTCTTTTAAAAATCCTCAAACTGAACAAAAACATTTTGGACAAGGCTTTCAGGCTTGCTTTCTTCTGTGTTTTCTTGTGTCTCTTAATTTGCTATGAAGAACTCATGCTCTCTAATACTGCACTTGCCATTTATGATTTAGCCTCCCACAAGACCTCAAAAGCCTTATAGTTTTAAATATTAGGTTAACTTTTATCCCTAATTGTATGCCTTTGGAAAAACTACAAGAAAAATCATTGCATGAGAAAATTACTATAATTTTTTATTTTACATTATGGATGATTTTATAAAACCCCTTTACTAGACCAGAACTTCAGACTGTACATTAGAGGAAATCAAGCAAAACCTCTTCGCAAATCATTTCATCATTGCGCACATTGGCAAAGGAAGTAATAAGACAAGAAAGTGAGTAATACACATACATGGATTAAGATTCAAAGTTTGCTTTATATTCAAACAGGTGATGTTGAACAGATAAAGAAGTGTACTGCAAAACAGTTCATTAGGGATAAACAAGTATATGGCATGCTTCTACAGTAAGTTGTCTACATAAGTTCTCACGATGTTAGATGAATAAGGTTGCTTTAACACAACGTTTTCAGAATCACAAACAATTAGGTATTAAATAACTATGCCCCAACAAACTCAGCATGTGACCCATTCTTAGGGGGTAGGTGGTGAGGAGTAGGGGACGAGGGGTAGGGGATGAAGGGAACTATACCTGAAACAACCCAAACCTTTACAAAAATGCTAATGTTAGACCTAAACACTATGCTTTAGATAATGACAAGGCCTAATGTTGGCATTTTTTAAAAGGTTCAAGTTGTTTCAGCTATGGTACTCTTAACCCCTGCCTCCCACACCCTACCCCTCACCCCCGGAATAGTCATGCCATTTCCAAAAATCTTGACAAACCTTTTACAAAGTATACAAAAATTTGGTTTTATCAATGGAGTTGATAATGTAACTTGTCCACCGTACAGAGATTCTAAAAGCTGACATTTCAAGTGTTAGCCCTTCGTCAGAGCAAATAGAGGAATTGTGTGTTACGTCTAGTTTTTATAGTAGAGTAGGAGCTAAGCTATTGGTGTTTTTTGGAGTGGTTAGGGAGATTAAAACTGACCACTCCAAATAACACAGGGCTATCTGTGGCCTTTCCCTACATCTAGGTGCGACGGAAAGCCGTAAGAATCTGGAACAAAGTAGGATTCTCCGAGTAGCAAATAAATGTTTTTGACCTTGTTCAAGTCTACGTATCTCTCTCTCTCTCTCACTCTCTCTCTCTCTCTCTCTCTCTCTCTCTCTCTCTATATATATATATATATATATATATACCTTTCTTTTGCCAGGGTATGTGCTTGTGGATTAGGATGGAGTTTTTGGCGTGGATTATAATGTTTCTTTCCTCGGTGGTAATATAAAGAAGGTGACCGAATCAACAAATGAACTGACTAGCCATTTTGTTGATTCAATCACCTTCTTTATATTCACGCTCTAGTTAACTGATGAGTGGATCGATGGTTTGATGGTCTACGAAACAATATTGATTAGGAAAACCCTTATTTAACCCTTTCACTCCCAAGAGTGCCACTTATAGATTTTACTCTGTCTAACCCCAGACAATTTTACTCGTCAATGGGGAACCCCACGGGGGTGAAAGGGTTAAAAGACCGCTTCATTATTGTTGAGCACTATTCTGGATTTATCAGTGTGAAATGCACCTGAAGTTATATATATATAAAATGCAGTATTTGCACTGTTTCTTGTCACTGGGAATCTGGGCCGAGCCAAAAAAACCTCAATCTGATGTCTAATTAGAGCGTGAAGTACCCTGGGAAGGCTTTGTTCATGTGTTCAATATGGTGTAACAAATACCCTGGCTCCAGAGGCCTGTTGACAATAACATATCTCTGAAAAACCAAAACTAAATTACTAATTTCCTCTTGGTGCTTTACGCATTGTGGCCACAGCCTCACTGTGGAATTTGCCTCCTCCAAACAAAAATAATAAATTTCTGGCACCCAGGGCACAGAATGAAGGGAGCGATCCTCTGAAGACATCAAATTTGTGTGAATTAATGCTGAAAGGGCAGTTTGGACACTTCTAGGCATTGTTAGCATTGAGATTCCTTTGTTTTAAATCATTTTTGCAAATCTCACTATTTGAGACCCAAATTGCAAGATTTTTTGGGGTAAATTTTTGAGACCTCAAGACTTGGGGACTTAAAATGATGGACTTCAGGAGATCTGCAAAAATTATTAGACAAAAATCAATGCTTAACATGTGAAAGAGATAGAACAGTGCAATGCTGACAGGCCTGTGCCAAAAACAATAATCTCCTCTGTATGGTGGCATTTTTCAATTAACCATAAAGAAAAAAATGGCAACAGGAAGCCACATGTAGTCAGGTAAACAAATCAAAGTTCACCAAAAGTTGCACAGATTGATCAACACAAGTTTAACCAATCTCACAATAGAGAAATCTTCATATTAGTTGAATATGGATGACAGAGATTGATGTGAACTTTCTTTCATACAGAGTAAATATTTTCAAAATCTTATGGTTAACTTTACTACATGTATCACCACGGAAAGAAAAGAAGGATGAAAGAGTCAATGTGACATGAAACGTCTAGCACTCAAAACTTAGATATAAGCCCAGAAAAATCATTTGCTCTTATTTAAGACAAAGGTTTCATTTAAACACAATAATTTACTATTAGAAATTTTGAAAAAAACTACTTTAACCATTTTAGTCCTAATTTCTGTTCGTCCATTTTCATACTAAGGATCTTAAGAAATTAATTTTCTCTAAGACATTTCTCGCTGCAGCTTTCAAGAGAATTGTTATTGAATAAATTGCAAAGCAGAACAGATTTGTTCAGATCATCACTTTTCACACCACAAAACCATAAGTTAATGATATCACTGTTCATAAAAACCAATTTCAATAATTAAAATTACTATCCCCTTAAAATTTTAAAATCTTGATTACCGGTAATTAAAACAAAGTTGTGCTATACAAATACTAAAAAACTTTTTGCTTGAAAATTTTACTTAACTTAGACACTTATGTTGAATTTCAATCAACCTTCCCTTAAAAGATATTCTTTGCAAACCGACCAGCAACTAAAAATAATTAAACAATACCTTCATGGTCAAAAACCCATTATTACACTAAAATTTTTAAGTGAAACAAATTAATCATTGATCTCTTGCAACTCATACTGCTAATGACTGTTTACTAAAGCAAGTTATGATTCACCAAAATCATTTTCCTATCAACCAGAGAAGACAGATGTATGCATGCTAGTTCTTGTAATCTCTTCTCAGTAGAAAACCATTCAATCTGAACTAAATATAAATAACCTTTCAAAAATACTTTGAATTGCTAAACAATAACAAGAAGGTTACCGCATAAAATTAATAGTCATTCAAACAAAACCACTAACCCATAAATTTCTTTCACTCATAATGAAAAGCATAGTTCCAAAAGAAATTCTCAGAAGTCAGCCCTGTACATGTAATTGGTCTTTTCTCTTTACCAAACTTGCACGTACAGAGTACGTCCCTGCTTTACAGGGCAAAGTTTTCTTCACCTTAAAGACTAAAAACCAACAACACCCTAAAAGCCACTCTGGAGAAAACATTTTTGTGCCTGCTGCAGTGACAGTACACCCATACCATAAGAATGTTCTTAGGACAAATCTTGAACAAAAGTAATGTTGACATCAGGTTATCAAAGACCTGTCCTGAAGTAATGTCGTAAAGAAGTTTCTTCTGGGACAAGAATTTACTTGAAAGGGTCACGAAATATTAGAGAACAATTAATATACATGTATAAAAGGTCATAATGTACAAAATCAAAGGTTTTTTAAATGTTTCTGTGAACTCTCCCTGGTGCAATTATAAGCCAAATCTTAACAACTGCATCTTTTTAAAGTGGTACTACGACCAAAAAAACAATTCCTTTTTTTCTTTGGATTTCAAAACTATGTTAACTAAACACTAACTGACCCAAGTTTTAAGTTCTGATTTTAAAAAGACACCTGCTTATTTTAAGTGGAATTTTCTTATTTATTGGTCCGCCATTACTAACTTTAAAATCTTGAGAGCTGGATTGAGGAGAAAATGACGTCAAAGACTCACTAGTTTAAGAATGCAATGCGTGTGTACGCGGCTGAATTAATATGCAGCACGGGAGTTTCGGGCTTTCAGACTTTTTAACTTTTAAGCTACTAGCAAGTAAATGACGTCATTTTCTCTAGATCCAACCCTCTGATGTCGTCTAATCAGTCAGTTTTGAAGGTGAGTAATGTCGGACCATGAAATCCAAAACTTACAGTCAAAATAAACAGCCTTCGGATAAAAGTCAAAGTTCAAAATTTTGCCAGTTAGGTGTTAAGCGAACACACTTCCAACATCTGCAGCTCCTTGATGAAAAATGCTCTAATGGCTGGGAAATCATAACAAACCAGCTTTTTTCCACTACACGTTTCCTAAAACAGGAATCTTCGCAACTGACAAACATCAGAAAAGGTTCAAAAGAGATGAGGGAGTGAAATAAACTTCTTTGTGCATACTTAGCAGAAATGCACTCTTTCTGGGACATTACTAAACAGCGAAACACCATGTATGACTCCGCCATACATTGAATACTAACCGACAAAAGTTGGATTTGAGATTAAACATCGTTTTAGGCCTAATTAGGCCTAAAAGTTTATTGCTCCTAATCTCAGTCATAATCTGAATCCTTATCTTAATCTCAATGACTTAGGAGCAGTAAAATGTTAGGCCTAATTAGGCCTAAAACAATATTTCATCTCAAATCCAACCTTTGTCGGTTAGTATTCAATGTATGGTGGGGTCATACATGGTGTTTTAGTGTTTCGTTTCACTATTTCCGTGTTTCGCTGTTTGCTGTTTTGTGGTTTAGTATTGCCCCTCTTTCTATTTCAACACAGCTATGTATAGACCTTTTAACCCTGCATGAATGAGGAATTCTAACAGTTCAGAAAATTCAAGGATTTTTAAAACCTGGTTCAATAAAACTTAACACATCTCACAGTTTTAAGTCTTGATTCTTTTCACAACCCCACCAACAGTTATTAACTAAAAAGAAAGAGCTATGTGTACACACATCCCAAACCAGGTAGGGTTTTGAGGCACTTTGAAACAGTTACATACTTTGCCAACTGGCAATGAATTACCTGGAGATTTTTATTCTTTTAAAGACTATGGCAATTCTAGATCTGACATTCAGTAATGTTACAGAATATCCGGGCTGATTTTCATTTCTTATTTGAGTTGCTTAACTTTTATTCGCCTGACAAAAATTTAACCCAAGTCTAACTGCCATGCTCTCTCAGATTTCCTCTAAGACGTTTGTGTAAGTTTTGCTGAGTAGGCATAAATAATAATAATAATAACTTTATTATACACAGAATTCAAAAAGTTGCCACTTATTTACATTGAAGCTGTGTACTAAATACTTATAAAAACAAATAAATAAATAAATTCAATAATTCGATAAACATAAAGCTAAATTAGATACAACTAAAATCAAGCACGATCATTTCTCAAACCAATAGTTTGAAGTAAAAACCAATAGTTTGAAGTAAAGGCAAAAGGCAAAAAGGCACCATATTCAAAGGATAAACAATAATCTAGCAACTTACAGTCTGGACTTGATAAAGAAACATCATGAGAACTCTGCAGTGGAGGAGGAAGACCAGCCTGAAAATAAACAGAATAATCATAATCAACATAATGTTTATCTTTGCTAAAGCACAAATGCTAGAAGTGAAAAAAATGTAATGCCAAATTAACCATATATTAAGCAGATACAACTACTGTAACCTCTACAGTGTCAACACAACTCAGTCTTTGGATAGTTCTCTTTGAGAGGATTCAATGCCTTATACCTGGGTAAGGAATCTTAAGTGGTAGGTAATAGCGTAGGATCGGATCAACTTGGATTGCTCACCTCGTATCGAACGAAAAATGGTTTTGTAAGCCAGTACTATTCAACGTTTGCAGCAATTTCACCACGGTTAGCTTATAGATAAGGGCTAGGGTAATTTCTCGAGGCCTTATTGTTTTTTACGGCAATCCAAGGTGAGCTATCTGAGTTGATCTGGTCCCACTTTTGTACCTGCCTAATCTAAAGCCAATGTGCATTTCTATCAAATGAACATTTAAAGCCCTCTATTTAAAGAAGCTTTCAATATGTATGCGATCTCATTAAAATTGGTGCTTTTCTTCACCAAAGTCACCAAGTAAAGAAGGGCCAATAATACAAGTAAAGGACAAAGCTAAAATCTACAAAATCTTGCAGCAAGAATTATAAAAACAACCTTGTACTTGAAGAGCATCATCTTTAAATTGTATCATCCAATGTTCCTAATGAGCTTTCTGACACAACTACGAATGACTTTTAGAGGTTTTCATTCAAGTGTAAGAAGAAAAAACAAAGGAAGAGAAAAAGAAAAGAAAGGGCTGTATGGATGCAGAATAACTTTGTTCCTGTCTGTCACATCAGACAAATTATTCCCTTCAGTCTCTGGTTATTTTGCACAAGGCTAAGAAAATTCTCTGAGTCCTTCGGCTAAAGAGATTCAACAGACACACAAGAAATTCAGTAATTTGCATGATTTGTAAAAGCTGTGTCATCAGTAACATCTAAAGGTCATTTTACACTGAATAAATCCCACTGCTCCTTCAGAAGTATAAATTTAGGCTCCAGACATGACAGAAGTGATGAATTTTTTTTTGGAAGAAAGCATTTAATTATCCAGTTGAATTGACAGTACAACTGCACAAAAAAAAAGCAATGCACCCAATCTCTGCTGGACTATTCCTGGGAATAACAATAGCCTAGCTTCCTTTTCCATCAAATATTAAAATAGAAGTTTAAACAACACTTTTCTTGAAATGCTCAAAAACAGGCCATTGGTATGGCTTTTCACCAACTATTTTCAAAATAAGGAAAATGAAGTCTGAATGTTTTTTTTTTTTGTTTCATCTTTTGATCAAGTGAATGCTTCCACAATAGTTTGAGATAGGTACAGGTAAATCTCAACCATTTCGTATGGTAAGTTCATGGACTATACTGATGACGAGAAAAACAGAGGTTTTAAAGACAGTAACAAAGCAGACTTTTTGCGTCCAAAACATGTAGATTGGATTTAAAGTGCCACAATGACACACAGGGTACTTGGGAATATTGTGTCAATCATTCCCTTGGGCTTTGAAGAGAAAGATGTGATACAAGGGTTTTCATTTTCAGTGTTTCACCTTTCAAGGAGTTCTGTCCAAAATTATAATAATTAAGTCGTTGAAGACTCAAGTTTATCACACTGAACGCAAATCCGTTAGAATTTAGATGACAAAAAATCAAGACAAATTACATACTGGTCTTTTCAATGATGGGAAACTTGAGTATGCAGAAAAAAACTTTTGCAGTGGTAAGGAACAAAATATTAATATGACAAAGTATATAACCTGGGCCACTTTTAAGTGGAACTATCCTGCTGCCTACTCAAATAAAGACCCCATTCTAACTGAACCCATGTAAGTCAGAAAGACAGCTGATGGCAAAATGACAATACTCAAGCCATAATAAAACCCACCTGGCCTCCTGATAATCCCGAATCTCTGTAACCTGTGAATCAAACTCAGTTGTCAGTTGCCATTAATACAATTTTACAGTACACCCTAGCAACTTTTTTATACTTAAAGATCTCTCAGTTTTGAAGTCAGAAATCCAGGCTTCAGTTTTAGCAACATTCAAAACAGGCCACGTAACCATGGTTACACTTCCTTCATCTTCTAAAGACTGTGTGCATGTACCATACTTTTCAGAGAGTGGTCTGACACCTGTTTGTTGTTGTTCACTATTTATAGAAAATTGTGATCTAGTTTGAAATTCGTTTGGTTTTTCAAAATATTTGTGATGTCAAAAAATTGAACCAAAGTTTTGGGTGTTATGAAATAATGACAAATACAATGTTCAATCAGAATTGTTGGTAACCAAGCAAAATCAATTTAACAAATTGAAAGTGGTTCAGCGTTGTCTGTACTCTTACCGACAACGATATTCGTCATCATAGTGGTCAAAATGTTGTGGACTCGCTAGGTGCAGCCGAGTAAGTCCACAACAAATTTTGACCACTGTGATGACAAATATCATTGTCGATAAGAGTACAGACAACGCTGAACCACTTTCGATTTGTTTTACCACAGAATTCAATGCCAAAAAAAGTTTTGTTTCAGAGCGTGACCAAAATGACACAAAGAAAAGAGCAAGCGTTGTCTATAACTTTCTCGTAATATGATTGGTTCATTTCCCAAAATGGGCGTTCCTGATTGGCTATTACATTGCTTGACAAACTGACACAAGCATGACGCGCAACTCAGTTAATACAACCAAATTTCTTTGCTCACAGTCATCACGCTGTAACAAAAAGCTAGGGTAAATAATGTTATAAAACTGAAGTCTTCAGGAATTTTTCTTTTCACTGTATTTTGTGTCCTGTTTCAATCAATTACTCATTACTCAACAACATTGGTTTGCAAAACCAGTCAGGTGGTGTGAGCAACTATTCGAAATGAGGCCTTGTGAATCACTATTGCAAACACCCCAAGAATATTAGTAGTTCCTTCTTAGATCATTTACAGTCATTATTCTATTGCAATCAATGTAGAATAACAGATGGCTGTGCAAAACAGAACCCTTTTCTCGCGTATCTTACAAGCATGTATACTTTACATTAACCAAGGGAGTTGTACTTTGAAAATCTTAGATAAGTAACTATGTTCAACTTAATGGACATAATCAGAGAACCTTAACCCACTGACTCCTGGGGGGTTCCCCATTGACGAGTAAAATCATCTTGCATTAGACAGAGTAAAGTTTATACTCTGGCGTTAGCCAGAGTAAAATACTAAGTACAGCTGGTTTAGGCCGGTAAATGAGTTAAATTAATTGGTTCTTCATTGAGTGATTAACAGATATTTTACCTGAGTGAGCAATGATCTGGGAAATTTAGTTGTCACAGCATTTCATTATTATTGTAACTGTGAAAACTAAACAGGATTATTATTTTCCTAAGTTTAGGGGATATCTTTTTTACTTCCTTGACCTGTTCTACTGTTTTTAAACAGAAGGAAAAGAAATAAATTGCATAAGGAATTAAATGACCAACTCTTTTTGCATTTTCAACAAACTCTCATTTACATTGCTCCTTTGAAGATCAGTTGAATATAGATTTGGTTCACAACAATTCATACCAGCATGTAATATGTTATTTTTTTTTTATATACTTTTCAATGATAACAGAAAAAACTTAAAATTATTGTAAGAAGAAAGCTGGAAAATCTGTGTTTAACTAATGTCTCTTTTAAGGGGGCCTGGTTCAATGTACTGTTTACTCTAAAATGCTTGCTGTTTGATCACTTGAAGATCATGATGCAGATTTTATCAAAATGTAAATAAATGGTTCTATTTTCAAACTCGCATCAGGTTTAAGAAAGTCTACGAAAAGCTGCAAGACAACTTGTTCCATTTAGCACGCAATTAAGACTTTACAACGTTAACTTCACATTTAATTTAATAAAAACATTTTAATAAAGTTGTAACTCCACCTGGAGCAACAAAAAATTCATCTGCTTTTGAAACAGAATTGAAGATACTAACTTGTAATGGCCACTAAACGTTCAAGAAGTAATGTTAAACCGATCGAGCATGAATAGGTGAATAAGTGAAGTTACGTACATACATATTCTGCATACATACATGGTATGAAATCGACCATGTGATATACTGCAAACATGTGTTTGCGGCGGAATTACAGGAAAAAAACAAAAATTGGGATTAAGGACTTAAGAACATATTCAGCTTGTGGAAAGTTATAAAACACAGCTCTGAGGGTGGGGCTTTAATGATAAAATCAGCATGCTTGTTGACATCACCATATCTGTTCTTCAAGACAAAGAATAAACGAAGATTTTTTTCAACGGAATTGGTGAGGAATATTCTGTTTACTCGCGCATTTTCAGGGAAAGTTTAGTTCAACGCTATATAAAAAGACATGTCGAGAAAAAAACACCAAGATGGAAAGCCCAGATATCGATTAGCTTTTCAACAACCACATAATTAAAACGAACTAACATAAAATATGGTTATTTCCTTTACCAAGCATAGCGCGTTAAGATATCAAAGCCCATCGAAAATTAAGGGGGAAATCTAAATCTCCCAGAAGTTGTTTTACAGGGAACATAAATCTTCCCAACTGTGACAAAATCTATCATGCGAAAAATATTTTTTCGCCGCAGAAAAATGGTCTCGTCATGCGTAGAAAGTTGTCATTAACAGCGAAAACAGACCTATCATTTTCCAAAACAGAATCCATAAAAAAGGTGAAATTGCTTTCATCTTGTTCGCCTTTGGCGTCCCTCGAAAGAGTTTACGAAAACTATATATAAAGAAGCATGCATCAGTCCTTTAATATATATAGATCAAAAGAGCTTTGATCTTGAGAACAACATAAAAAAAAAAAAAAAAGGCAACGAGGTACGCCTGTGAAGTGAAGGCTACGATAAAACAACAACACTGCTGGAAAGGTATAACCTTATCTCTGAAGCATTAAGTGCTAAACAGTAATTTTGCATTTTAAATGTCGCCAAAATTTCGGCCCCGATTTTAGGCGATCACCTTACCTAAAGTTCCAAGAGCATTGGAACCGAGATAGGAGTTGGCGAAGGTAGATCCTTTTCGGGTAATAAAATCGCTATCAACATCATCGATCGTGGTATAGACACTATGGCCATCCGTGTGGTATCCCTAAAAAGAACAAAAAATAACGAAGACAAA
>NC_090874.1:47562662-47582662 GCF_036669935.1 Montipora foliosa | reverse complement strand
GCAGTGGTGATGTTTATATAATAAAAGTTCTTTTGTCCCCTGTAAAGTATTTCCGACATAGGAAACGCGTGTTTCCCATTTTCGGCATTATAACAATTAAGAGCATGCTTTTGAAAGGAAATCATAGCCCTCGGCAGAAATGAAGTATTTTGAACCCAACCAGTAACAACTGTTACTTGAACAAATGCTTTCCTGTTAAGCGAGAGGTTGGACGAGAAAAAAAATGAGTAACAAGAAAGAAAATTTCCGTTGACATCTAGACGTTTTGCATGACAGTCATCAAAAAGTCTTCTCGTTTAACGATCTTCCCTTTCTTTTCCTTACACCTGCTGCTGACCTCACTTCACATGTTTTCATTTATAGCAGAAAATATAAAAATAGCCATATATTTGAAGACGGATTTTCTTTTTTTGGCATTGAACTTTGAGTGGGTTTTTCCAGACTTCTTGCAACTGCTTCCTTAACTGCTATACATGTAGTCTTTCTGACTTCAAATCATGATTTAAGGACGTACGTGAGGAAATCTCCCCACAATGAAATTTGGGTCATTTGTCGCCTGAAGTTAGGTCATAAATTGCGTATTTCAAAAATGACAAAATATTGGGGGTCACCGACTTTGTTTCGGAGAAAAATGCCATAATTTCGATAGATGGGTCATCATAACGAGATGTAGCCTCATCCGCTTATCCGTCGAAAATCATAAAAACAATATGCTAGAGTGAAGGTTTCTGTGCTTAGAAATATAGGAGTGGGTTTTTTTAGATAATTGCTTACCGCTAAGGATGTCGTAAACAGCAGAGTTAATCCTCAACGAGCGTTTTCGCAAGCGCAACTCGTTGTAACCACTTCCGGAATTCAGAACACAAGGAGGAAAAAAAAAAATTCTCGAGCGCTCATTGGCTAATTTTTATTGTCAATAAGCGGACAGACACATAAATCAAAGCAGTCACTTTCGTCGTTCAAGTCATCACTCAAAACATTTTTATTTAAATCAGCATACTCCTGCTGACTAACTGGCTCTATTTTTTTTTTTTTTTTTTTTTTAACTTTTAATGTAAGGCGCATTGAGCTTTGTAAATGCGTCTATTAAGAACATTATATTATTATTATTATTATTATAATTTATGCAATAATGACGCGAAGTTGCTCGCGTCAGATTGAAGTTTCTCGCATTTTGTCTCGCGTTTTTCTTGTGTGTTTCCTTAATTTTGACCCCTCTGCCTTTTTGTTACCGTAAAAAACAAATTGATGTCAGTTTTTCATGCGTAGTCTGCAGATCCTCTCGGCTATCGACTCATGGACCCACAGCTACTTTGACAATATTATGACGAAATTCATGATCAATAACAGGACAGACGCATGAAAAACTGACATCAATTAGTTAAATCGAGCATAGCAACGAAATTTGAAGCAGGCGTCATCTTTATTTGCTTAGTGTTTTGTATCGTCTCTCCATTGCCGTCATACTCATCATCTGGAGTGTGGTTTTTGTGGATATAATCTCTTGCTGTTTCCTCGTAGGTCCGCAATATTCAAGTGGATGAGGAAGAACATATAATTCTGCTCAATTTTCATGAAAGTAAAGGAAAAGAACTACAAAAAAATGCAGTCATTTGGAACTAACACGTTCTTAGCGTAATAAAAGCATTAAAAAACCAGACTGGTCAAATTTACGCAAAGTCGCCTCCCGCTCCTTTCTCTTTAACGTTTCATGAGGAATTGGAAATAAATGTGCCATTCCATTTTCCCCCGGACGTTTTTGTCGCCATAATATTTTATTCACCAATACTTGAGCAATGCGTGACATATTACAAAAATTTTTGGTTTTATCAACGGAGTTGATAATGTAAATTGGCCACCGTACAGAGATTCTAAAAGCTGACGTTTCGAGCGTCAGCCCTTCGTCAGAGCGAATGGCGAAGGGCTAACGCTCGAAACGTCAGCTTTTAGAATCTCTGTACGGTGGCCAATTTGCATTATCAACTCCGTTGATAAAACCAAAAATTTTTGTATACTACTTTCCCACCGACGCAACACCACAGTTTCTTTAGAAACTATCCCTTCATTCATTCGTGACAGACTTCGTGACATATTACAGTCGCGTTACCTGCGCAGTAAACGTTGCGCACAAACAATTAGCGCGAACGTCCTTCAGTCCTCGACTCAGTCCACTGACTATTCGCTCGTTTATTTTGATTACTCCGGCAGCACATAATTGTATAATGTAACTTGTTAAACAAGTGCCTTTCTCGATTCTCAATTAATTATAAAATAGTTATTGTTAAAGTGTATAAATGGGTTTACGTACATCTCAAAACTGTGGTGCTGCGTCGGTGTGGACGCAGCACACAGAAATGGGTTTGTTAAGGCTGGTCGGATATGGTAACTAAATTGACCACCGTAAAGAAGTTTAAACTGAGTGTTCAGTTTGCCCTTCGTCAGAGTGAATTATTTTTGAAGTGTAGTTGAACCCTCCGAGATTAATGTCTACTAAAATGAACTAACATTATCACACTCCCTTCCCCTCCATCATTGACGTCACACTCTTCTGATATTCAAATTTCCCGACCACGGACCATTGTTTCAACAGCCAATTAGGTTCTGGTTGACATCTTAATGATAAAAATGCGTGACGTCACGAGAAACATCGCTATAACACTGACCCGCGTTCTATCGTCCCGTGCACCTTTCGCAAGGAAAACTTTTCAGATTCGCTGACTTTCATATTCGGGCTTGAGTTCATAAAATCGGTCAGGTTAGGACTGTCATAGGGTTTTCAAAATTGAAAACGTTTGACTGGCTTTCTTCTTTGATGTTAAGTAGTCCTAAGTACTCATTTTGACCAAGAATCTTTATCTTTACCACCTCAGGTTATTGATAAATATATTAACCGATATTTGTGTAAAGCAAATATAAACAGGCGTGGCTCCACCGAAACGCAATCCTCGCCTTGCTAATTCACAAGAATTGAAAGAGCAATGACATCATTGATAAATCAAGATACTTTCTGCTGCATTAACTATTGGTGTTAAGTCATCTGCATATGCAGTCCGTATATACCTTCAGAATTGTAGTTAAATTTAATGAAATGTTCATCAGGCCATTTTCGAAATATCAAATATTCAGCTTGATAGTGTGGCAGTGAGGACAAAAACAATAGAAGCAAGTTGCAAAGAATGTGAAAAATATTTACATATCATCAACTTTCTTTCTCTTTATGCTCACTGCCTCACCATCAGGCTGAATTTTAATATATCAAAAAAGGCCCATTACTTTGTAGAGGAGGATCAATCTTAGGGATTTTCAATGTACGTGAAACGCATTTGGGACTGGTAACCAGTGTGAACTTGTCCGATTCTCGAAAGTCCCGAAAAAATCTTCGGGTCCGAACAGCCATTTACGAAACTGCCATCCGCTCGTCCTCTTACATCAAATGTTTTCAAGATAACAAAAGCAAAACGATTAAGAAGTTCAATGACAGATACAGAGGGTATTGTGACATCTGAAAAAAGATTCGGGACGTTAATTTAAATAAAATCAATCCCCCTAAACATGAGGCCCTCCCCTCCCGGGGTTTTGGGGAAAAAGAAATCTTGGACAATTTGAACTGGGGACAAGTATATAAGTAATTTGGGGAGCAAATATTTTAAAGGGAACAAGGCCCCCCCCCCCCCCCCCCCCCGGAGGTCCTCAAATAGGTAAAAGTTATATATTTCGTATGTTATTAGGAGCCAACAGAAATCAAAAACAGAAGAGTCACAGAGCAGTTCTACCCATTCTACAAATCGGTGTCAAAGAACTGGTTATTAAGTATTTTTACATAAGTTAGGTTTAATAAACATGTCAACGATAAAAATGAGTGTCTATTCATACCTTGTCGAAACGCCATGTCATCTCAAGCAATTTTCCACAGCTCTTCATTTTCAACGATTCAGTACTTTATGTGGTTTGCCTCGGTCTTCCAGGGCAATTGAGAATGATTTCTCCACCCCTGTTGACGACAGAAAACATGCGAAACTAACGACGATCTGACCAACAGATATCATGCAATATTGTCCACTTTTGACTTCAAGTGTTACTGAGACTTCATAAAATTCCTCCTAGCTTTCACAAAAGATGAGTGAACTTCAAACGCCAAGTTATTTAAAGACAAATATTGCTGACCTCGTTGTGATTGAGCCTTTGGAATGGGACTGGTTTTCACATTGCATGCCAGCTCTTAAATTGAGGAAATTGAATCTCAGAAAGTTGAAAGTCTTTTTTTAAAAACCGTCTCGGTTTTCTAAGTAAAATTCATCGCGAAAATCATTAGCAGTCATCAACAACGCTTGGAAACGCGACCCGGTGGTGGCGGGAAAAAATTATGGGATCCAGATCCTCACTTACCATAATTATTCCCTCGGCCTGCTGTTGTCTGTAGCTTTCTCGTCAATCGGAAATTGTTCGATCACAGTTTTGACAAGAAATAAAGCTGGCGAAACGAGCACATCACCGTCCACAAACCATTTCATCGGTAACCTTCGTTAAAGTTCCCCACAATTGCAAAAACGCAATCAATCTTAAATTTCTATTTGATTGGCCTCGTGGTCTTGACGTAATTACTTCGGCAGGTGGATCAAGTCTCATATTAAAGCTCCTCCTGGTCACGTAAAACAGTTCATTTTTGCATAAGTCACTGTGAAGTCTTTGCTTAATTTAGAAATCTTCGCGGGGAAATCCATGGTTTTTGAGCTTAAGATCTTCACTTAAATACGGCTTAACATTCTGTTGGTCCCGTGGGGCAGTTGATTATTTGACGTGCTGGACGTTAAAGTCATTAATTTTGCTTATGCATGCAACGTCATGAAAGGACAAGATGGTACGAAAGAAGAAATTAATTGGCAAAGAAATAGGTATTTAATGCCGAAGTCACAGTAGTCCCTAAGAGGGGAAACTGAATAAAAGAAAAGAATACCCTTTTCATGAACTGTTTCATTTTCTCCGCAATCGCCCCATGATTCTCAAGAAAAAATGTTTTTGACACTGACAAATCGATTTTCTTGAACGCAGCGTTTTTCGCCTGTCAAAATAACTAAACAGCTATAGGCTGTTCTTCGTTTAAAATGTCGACAAAACCGCATTGAGAGGCACGGGAAAAAGCAAGTAAAATCAGACGCTTCTAATTCCCAGATCATAAACACAATGAATACGAAAGTAGCTGACGCTTCATTTCATTCTTTAGCGTAGGAATACTACAATTGTAGCCATCAAAAAAAATTTCTTCTACCATTTGAGAGAAGTGCCGTCTAAAGTTACTAACCAGGTGGCCAATTAACTGTAAAACAGATTGTCATTTATCGGGTGAACACATGTTTTACACGTGTCCAGTGATCACAGATGGTCATGAAATAAAAATGGTTGCTCTTTTGGATTAAATACATTTTGATCGAGAGAAAAAGATGAATTCTCTCATTTGAAAGTGTACCCTGGGTACCAGAGGAATTTTTTTCAAAGGTCCGAGATAGTGCTACGCGAATTGGAGGCAAGGAGTCAATGACCGAGCACTGAAAAAAAACAGTACTCGGTCATTGCCTCCAACTTAGTCGCGTAGCACTCTCAAGGCTTTGAAAACAATTCCTCTGGCACCCCGGGTAATGAAAGTGAGGACCAGCTTTTTAGCACCTTGTTTTGATAACATTTTTTTCCTGGAACTTGCCGTTTTTGAAAGAGTAAACAATTTCTCATTTTTTATTTTCTGTGTAACTGGTACAATAAAACGCAAAAGAAAAAACTTCTTGCTCTTTACAATTTGTTTTACAAATGCACTCTATCCCTAAAATTATTTATGTTGTAAACAAATAAACTCATTTTCCATCGTACGATCGGGAAAGAGTTCTCGGATACCATTTTTTTCATTTGTGGTAAATCCCGCCAAGAAAGACGCCATTTTCGTACAAAATTCGACAATCACGGAGAAAGGGAATGGTCGATGTCACTTTGAGAACATATTTTCAGTGAGAGAAACAAATAGTGATATTACCACAGTTTCAAGTAAATATTTGGTGTATGGCATATCTACCCAGTCCTGTCACACTGGTGCTGATCAGTCAAAGGGATCGAGGTCTTCGAGGGAGATGAGCAATAGAGACGCGCTCTTTGGTCAGTAGCTGTGGGGACGAGGTACGTGATGTACGGGGACATATATTGTACTGCATACATTGAATGTCCACTTCCTCTTCTCTTAGCCACCCTGCGAACAGAGCCTCCTTTTGTCTTTTCCTTTAACGAGGAGGAGAAAAGGAGGCTCTGCCTGAATCGCGTCAACTCTTCGAAGCCGCCACAGCCCCAACTTCTGGACTTGTAAATCTTGTTTTCTCTCGTCATACTGGTTTTTCCAGTGAGAGCATCCGTTAAGCGATAAAACCGATGGTTCTAATTAAGCCCGCTGTACCATGAAAAATCAAGCGCACGCCTATTAAGCATATTACGCCTGGGTTCGAAACTAGATCCGGGCAACATGCAGCACAGCTCAATAAAGATCTTACTCGATTCATGCAGAGCCTTTCTCGAGAACGCAAAAAGCTTTCTTAGTTTTCCTCTGGTTGCTGATGTTTGCGTTGCCTAAGATCCTTCGTTTGCTGGGTTACTTGAGATGGTTAATTCAATGGAGCTTGAGTTGGTTAATTCAAATGCTTTCACTACTTGAGTTGTCGAAATTTTGCCGTCTCACAAACGAGTTGATAACAGCACATAACCTCAAGCAACGCAAACAGTCCAAGCATCTCAAGCAGCCTAAGCGCCTGAAGTAACCCAGAGGACAAATAAGTAAGTCAAGAGAAAAAACTAAGGCACGTTCACTGTACACGGTACAATGAATATATGTCCCCATACATCACGTATCTACCACGAACTCACCAGAGGGGGGAGGAACAGAATCTCACCAGGAGACCAAAGACCCCGAGGACTCTGAGTAAGAGTATAGCCGAGGATGCGAGAAAATGTGAGCATGCGCCATACCCCACAGTGAGTATTCCTCTTGCCTCCGATCGCAGACGTTATCACTTTAACCATTCTCAGCGCCACGTCATCTTTGTTCGCAGGGTACAGAGGCTTACAAATAGAAGAAACCAGTAGAGGGAACCCGGATCGAGAAATGAAAATTGACAGCTCCTCCTGAAGTACCGCGGGCACAAGATGGTTATTATGGACTGTGCGTAATTGTACGTCTCTTAGCAATTCTTTGAAGTTTTGATGTCAATTCAAATCGATTTTAGTTTACAAATGTTTTACTATGTGAAATTCTCTGAGGACAGTTTCAAGTGGGTTTGTGTTATGTTAGAAGACATGACAATCGAAATACAAAAATTAGTTTCACGTTTGTGCCGCGCAGACTCTCATCCCTCACCGGAAAGTAGTGGTTGCAATCACGCTGTGCTGTGCTTACAAGCCTTAGCATAACGCTTTCGGGGCTTCTTGGTATGACCATCTCTCAAGGGAATTCTTGGGGATGCGCAGTACATTAGACCCAGACATCCAGTGAGTAAATTTAGCATTATTTAATGAGAACACTATGAAGTGTAATGTCATTTTTTTATCAATTACATCGATAAACGAGTAAAAAAAGGAATTTTCAAAGCCTTCCTTCTTCTATTGCTTGGTTTAGCTTTTCGAAGTTGACATAAAAAGGATTGCTTAGGTTTTGGGGTTCAAAAGGAAGCGTTTTCATTGAAATGGCGGAGGAGGTTGAACTGTTACATTAATATGAATTCCCAGTTTGCTTGCTAGGCTACTTTTGATGGTACAGTTATCGGTAAAGAGTCAGTGGCCATCGATTGCCTTTTTCTACGTCAACAAGGAATCTGGCCAAATGTCATCAGGAAGATGCCACTTCATTTACTTAGAAGCAACTAGTTGTGGAAATAGTTTTCTTAGTTCTACTCCACATCGCTGTCGTCAGATGAAGTTTTAGGAAGCATTGACCTCCATCGAGCTCCCCGATTTCTTTCGGGTCGTAGATTTTTCCGCTTCGCGGAGCTAGATGGCGATGACTCATTGGGGCTGTGATCTGATACAGTTACCGAATGTCGCCCTTCAACGTCGTTTCGCTTTTTTTGTAAAGATGATGGCAGGCTATCACTTACGGAATCTGACGAAATCACGATGACCTCTGATGTTGCAACAGTTTTGTTGGCGCCACTACTACTCAGTTCTGCTGTGGTATCAGAAGTCCCTTGAACACACGAAGTTGTGTTTGCACTGACGGACTGGATCCGCCCATGTGTCTGTCGCGTGTTCCTTATAACAGGAGGTTCGATTGTCTCTTCCTCGTCTATTACGAAATCCAGATCGTCTGAATCATCGTCTGGAGAAGGAGACGAGCTTTCACTTGACGTGGTCTTTCTCCGTTTGACAGGCACTGTCTTCCGTTTGCCTGTATTAGCACTAATAGGTCTTTTTCGTGTGGACGAGGGCACCGGTAAAGACCTGGTTATGCTTTGCAATGACACCAACTGAGAAGCAGCGATAGCCACTTCATTTGCACCAGATGCCTCAGTCCGCGCCCTATCAGAATTTGCCTCCCTTCTTATAGCTGAACTCTGCCCGACGGTACACATCTGTTGGGCAGGAGTGGTGAAGGACGTCGAGGATGCCATTCTGACGGCTGCCAAGCCAGGCTGTTTGCGTTTAGCAGCAGGTTCAACGGGATTCTTTGCGAGTCTTGGACGTTTCCGAGATGCACCAACATTTTCAGAACTATTGGGTGGAGGGTGTCTTTGCACAAAGACAGGTCTTATTTGGGAAGTAAACCGCACGGGAATTTTGGAAAGAAGGGCTGGCCATAAAAATAAGCTACTGAATCGAGAGGATAACATTTTGTACTCGTACGAGTTTCGGTACAAACGATTTCCTGTCGCGACAGAAGATCTTTTGTTCTCTGTAGCGGGGATGGATACCGAAGTAATATCAATACGTTCTTTAATTGTCGTCGAAATTCTCGCAGTACTGTCTAGCGCAACATGCATTCCAGAATCTGATCTTGTTGTTATGGCTACTGAAGATTTCTCCTTTTCAGGTTCTGCTTTATCTTTCATTTGCTGGGCTTCTTGTTGGCACGGACTGGTATTTGGTGATGTTGTTTCTGAAGATTGTGCCCTACCCGAAAGTGTGTCATTATTTGCTGTTGGCGAGTGAACCCCGTCCTGATTAAGTTGAGAGTTAAACGACGTGGTTTTCGGCTGTCCTGAACCTGACACTACCTCACCATGTGATTGCTTGGTGCCCACACCACCGATCACTGAGCCACTATTCTTGATAACATGTTCATTAGTAGCAGAAGGCTCTTTCACCAATTGTTCGTCACTTGCAAACTCTGAAAATACCCCGTGGTCTTCACACGAAGTAGCATTACGAGTGTTGTATAAAGCTTCGTTCCTTAACAGAACATTGCCGTTTTGTTCTTTGTCCTGATCTGAACATCTGTTTCGTGACTCGTCACGAGACGCATTAGTGACCTGTGAGACATTCGGCAAGCTGTTACTATTGCTACCAGAAGGAGCCTCTGGATACCCTGCTGTTGAGGCCTGGCACATTTGTGGGCTCATTGCGCTGACACCGATGGCTGGATTTAACATGGAGGCGACTCGCTGAAGCTGTGGGCGAAGCAATAACAGAGATTTAAAAGTTCTAAGTGTTGTATAACATGGTGGAAGAGGTGGAATTGCTGGAGCGCGTTTTTGTGTAGTTTGGTTTGTTGAGGATGCGGAATTCGCTCGACTTGAACCACTTCCAGAGTCCACTTGCGCCAAGTTTGATGTTTCACTGTTGTTTATACTGTCCTTTTGTTGTAAACCCGCAACTTTATTGGATTTGTTTAAGTCAGTTTCACTGCCTTTGGCTCTCAACAAGCCAGACTTTGATGAACTTGGCATAAGCGTTTGTTCTCCATCTCTCCGAGTTTCACTGTCTCTCGTGACGTCACCAACACCAGCATGAACATGAACATCAAAATGAGAGGATGGCTGGGCAGCAGTAGAGACACCGCTGGTTTCTTTCTGAATTTGCTTGTTCCTCTGATATTCTTGACCACCTTTTGTCTGCGTATGCTGTTCATTTGAGCTTTCAGTGGTTGAAGAGGCATTTGCAGCGGAAGAAGGTATTGTGGGCGATTTCTCCGAAGTACTTTGACTGCCCGCAACGGTCTGTGAAGTTGCTGAAGACACATTTTCAACTGAGGAGGGAGGTATGGTGGATGATGCGGCCGGCGAGGTGTTTGCAGTGACTGACGAGACATTTGTAACTGACGTGGGGGGTAGGGTCGATGGTGTGGCAGAAGTGTTTTGAATGGCCCGAAGAACAGTTGGTATGTCGATGCTAAATGCCTGAAAAGAGAAACAAACAGTCCCCTGGGTCATTTTTAACCTGAACATGAAAAACTGTGAAATGACAGTTATAGAGATTACTTGAGAAGGACTACCCTCCAAGCAGGATTTTCCCGCTTTCTGTTTAATATACCAATTTCGAAAGACTAATGGCAAGGCAAAATACTGAAACAAAAAACATCAATTTGAAATAAAGATTCGTGTCAAAAATAGGTGAAAACTGTTCTAAAATCGGTGCTAAGATCTCAACACAGAAAATTACTCAGTGTTACTTTACAAACGCATCCGTTTTTCTGTTTTAAAATGGTGCTCTTTTGTGAAAAACTAAACTATTACGGAGCTGGTAATGAGAAGGACCGCTTTCCAAGTCATATTCATTTTCGCCAATCCGGCTTAAAACATTACGTCGAACAGTGTCGAGAGAAAGCAAGAAAAGAGGAGAACAGGCTTCATACAGCTGAAACTACTCCCCTCTTGGAAGTCCTGGAGCTAAAATACTTAGCGAAAGCCGCGGTCTACGTTATAGACAAGATATATGTTTACAAACATTGCTTTTGTTATTCTAATGTGCCAACCACAGGATAGCCAATGATGCTCTGGTCGGACATTAATGACAACAGGTGAAGTCAACGATATCTTCCCTATACTTTGTCTAAATAACCGACTCTAACTGTTATACCAGTTTTAGTTGACTATTCCGCACGGTGAAAGGACCTTTACTTGAAAATGAACACACAACTCAATCGAAATTACATGCACTTAGGAAAAACCTAGTGAGAGAAACTACGACTGCTTTTTGTACGATTACATTAACTATTCCGGTCTGGCCTGTGATAAAATGACTGCCTTACATTTAAATAACTAAAAGAACTAAAAGAAAAAAGATTCCCCTCAGGGGAAAATAATAGGGTATCATTAATATATAATTAGGGATCTTCGTGTATCAGCTACGTTATGCTTCAGTTATGATTGGCCAAGCCACCTCAGGGAGCAGATAAACCGTACTTTTCACTTCAGGGACTGTCATGGGACATTCTTTTGTTCTTTATGTATCCATGGAAATAACCCTAGGGCAGTTTCGGTCTAGAAAAAGCGGTTACACACAAAAACGTCCTTGCTCGTGAGCAAACACCATTTACCCATGGGTAAAAGGGCTAGTGTAACCACAACTAATATGTCCGTTCTGTTTACAACGCGGGGTGCAATGGGTCAGTGACGGTACTTTAATAAGTTCAGAAATACAGCTAATCCGAAGGAAGCTCAAATTTGGTAGACTCAAGTCTAAACTACCACACAAACACAACACAACACATCTTAAACTGTAAAAAACAGACAACTTTTTTAAAAGACATGTTTCGGCATCATGCTTATGCCATCATCAGTTTAATGAGTTCCTAAGTTTGAACAGTTATAAAGTCTACGGGTAGATGAAAAAGTTATTACAACATGACGTAATACAAAAGCGGGTACTGTTTACAGCGTGACACCAAACATCAAGGTGTAAACTAAAACGTAAGAAAAGTGTTGTAATGCTGCAATTGTTTGTTAAGTTCCGGTTTGATCTTATTTATATAAAAAGTTTCATTGAGTTTTAAATCAATTGAGTTGCTGACAGAATCCAGAATACTAAAGCACGAAGGGGAGTATTTGTTCTTACATAAAGGAGATGTGTTAAAATGCTTAAAAATATGCGAGTTTTTATCGCTTTCCGTGTGTTCCTTTATCCTGGTAGAAAGGTGGCGACTAGTTTCGCCAATATAACGGGAATTACAACCCGCACAAGAAAATTGGTAAACTACCATGGATTTTAGAGCAACAGGATTACGATCTTTAACACTAAACATGTTTTTAATTTTGAATGAAGTGAAAACTAATTTGAAAAGATTAACACATCTCCTTTATGTAAGAACAAATACTCCCCTTCGTGCTTTAGTATTCTAGATTCTGCCAGCAACTCAATTGATTTAAAACTCGAAGAAGCTTTTCATATAAATAAGATCAAACCGGAACTTAACAAACAATTGCAGCATTACAACACTTTTCTCACGTTTTAGTTTACACCTTGATGTTTGGTGTCACGCTGTAAATAGTACCCGCTTTTGTATTACGTCATGTTGTAATAATTTTTTCATCTACCCGTAGACTTTATAACTGTTCACACTTAGGAACTCATTAAGCTGATGATTGCATAAGCATGATGCCGAAACATGTCTTTTAAAAAAGTTGTCTGTTTTTTACAGTTTAAGATGTGTTTATCATACTTGCTACTATTGCGACCTTATGGAAACCTCTTAAACTACTACTACTACTACGAACAAAAATGAATTCTTCTTTTTCTTTGGATTTCAAAACTAGGTTAACTTAACACTAAAAGTGACCCAAGCTTTAAGCCTTGATTACAAAAAAACTGTTTATTTTAAAAAACAGGAAGACGCACCATAAAAGGGGACGCTTCATGCACTGCTTTTGATCGAACTCATTCAAGCACGACTGATTGTGCCTCGACAGCGACCAGAAAATTTTGCCCTTATGTTATAAACACGTAATCGCAATGAGTTCTCGTAAAACTTGGGGAAAATCTCACTAGCTTGTGTTTTCAGAAGTTTGTTTAAAGCACCTAAACGTTATTTAAGTGTTGGAGCGGATCTTGTTTGAAGTTCGTCCTTTCTTGGTTGCATTGCCGTATTTTGCCGATTCTTGTTCAAAATGTGAATGATCTCGTTTTCAGAGATAAAGTGGAATAAAGTACTTTAGTAAAACTCTTCTTCGACCTTGAACTAAATTTTTTTTTCTTATGGCTTCTAATTTTAGCGTGAATCCTATTCGCTGGCTATTGACAGTTGACTCTGAAATGGCTTTTTTTCCTTTTGCATTCGCTCGCTGAGGGCGTGCTTGTTTGCTTTTAAAACTTATGGCGTTCAAGAAAAATTCATTGTTAAACTGGTGAATAGCCCTTTTCACGGTTGGTTTTTCTCATTTCCATTACAATGTAATCTAGCATGTATGCGAGGCAATTTCGGGCTATTTTGTAGTTTTAACCCGAAATTGCCTCGCACCCACGTTAGATTACATTGTAATGCACATGAGTAAAACTAACCGTGAAAAGAGCTATTGCAAAGTAAATTTCACTCAAAAAACCGATATCGTACTCATCGCTTCGTGATTCATGCGATATCGGTTTTTAATGTAAAATTTACCGTGGAGTTTACTAGTTAGGCAATGAATTTTTCTATAGAAGAAAGCAAAGAAAATGATTTAATTATTAAAGCAGCTACCGGTTTTGTAAGGCTGTTATAGCCGGGGAGTGGGTTGTGAGGCTGGGCTCTCACAACCTATCGAAATGCTCCCAATGGCGTGCGACTCTAAGAGCCTTTGTCAGCTAAGTCCAACTTCTGGCCTCCGCGCGGTGGAACTGGCACCACCGACAGGAGAAGGGGCGAAGGCGAAGCCACTGGCGCATTAAACTGAACCAATTGCCAGTCATAGAGGAGTTTGACAACACGCCGACACTGGAAGAGCTCAGCATAGCCATCGACGGTCTCGCCCGTGGCAAGGCACCGGGGAAGGACGGTATCCCGCCGGAAGTTTTGAAGCATGGGAAGCAAACCATCATGCAACCGCTGCATGAGCTCCTCTGCCTGTGATGGGAGCAAGGTTACATCCCCCAAGTCATGAGAGATGCCAATATAGTCACCCTGTACAAGAACAAGGGTCCGTAGTGATTGCAACAACTATCGCGGCATCTCTCTTCTGAGCATCGTTGGCAAAGTCTTCCTTCGGGTCACCTTGACCCGCCTGCAGAGCCTTGCTTCGCAAGTGTTCCCGAGTCACAGTGTGGCTTCAGAGCCGGGAGGTCCACATTGAACATGATCTTCTCCCTCCGTCAGCTGCAGGAGAAGTGCCCAGGGCAGCAGCAGCCATTGACCCTCGCCTTCGCAGACCTCACCAAAGCTTTTGACTTGGTGAACAGACGCTGGCTCTTCAAGATCCTCCAGAAGATTGGCTGCCCTCCAAAGCTCCTGGTGATCATCACCTCTTTTCACCAGGACATGCAGAGTACGGTCTGCTTCGATGGGGCAACCAGCTTACGTGTGCTCATACGGGAGCTGCTGTTTGCAGACGACGCTGCCTTAACATCCCACAGCGAGGAGGACCTCCAACATCTCGAAGGCAAGCTGTCCCACGCCTGCAAGGAGTTTTGGCTAACGATCAGCCTCAGGAAGACCAACATAGACAACAAGGAGCTTGAGGTTGTGGACACCTTCACCTACTTGGGTACTACCGTGTCAAGCTCGACTTTGCTCGATGCTGAGATCAGCTGCCGGAGCGCCAAAGCAGCTGCTGTCATGGCCAAACTCAACAAACGAGTAGCGGGCAATGACCTGTTGAGCGAAAGGACCAAGATGTGCGCCTACCAAGCTTGTGCCCTGGCGACTCTCCTTAATGGCAGCGAGTCGTGGACGACCTACGCCAGACGAGAGCGGCGACTCAACAGATTCAACCTCCGCTGCCTTCGGCGCCTGCTGCACATCAGGTGGCAGGACAGAGTCACCAACACCGAGGTCCTGGAGCGCGCTGGCTCACCGAGCATGCCATCACTACTCATTCAGTGACGCCTTCGATGGCTCGGCCATGCACATCGCATGGAGCCCGACCGCCTGCCAGGAGAAATCCTTTTTGGAGAACTCAAGCGAGACTTGCGATCTGCACTAATCGACACCAGTGCATGGGAGGACATCGCCAAACACCGAGATACATGGCGGCAAAGTTTCAAAGCGGGGGTTTCAAAGGCGGAAGCGAACGCTAGAGTCCAGGCTACATGCAAGAGAGCGGCGAGGAAAGAACGCGCAGCCTCTGCGCGCAATTCCACAAGGCACGTCTGCGCCACCTGCAACAGAGACTGCCACTCCAGGATCGGAATACACAGTCATACAAGATCCTGCCCAAATCCCCAGCGCTAACCATCGCCTCTTTGAGACGAGGATGCCACTATGTAACCGGAAACATCAAAATGGGGACAATTGGAAACCTTTTATTTTCACTAACCCTACAGGCAGTAAGAATAAATAACCAGGGAGCTCCGCTTTTAGGCTTGGCTACATCTATATATTAACGTATACAGTCTACAATGGTAACTGAAGCCTGTTAATGTAGAGTGTCTAGATTGTCATGTAACGACGCCCTATAAACACGTAGCGACATGCCTTAGTAGCCTGGTAATCTGATCGCTAAGCCGCAGCGACATGGCGGCAACGACAGTGTGCCTCTTGCTTAAATGGTCCGCCATTATTAACTTTAAAATCTTGAGAGAGCTGGATCGAGGAGAAAATTACGTCAAAGACTCACTAGTTTAACAATGCAACGAGTGTGTACGCGGTTGAATTAATATGCATTATGGGAGTTTCGGGCTTTTCATACAAACTATAATAAGCTGCATTTACACGCTGAAATTTTAAGCTAGCGAGTAAACGACGTCTTTTTTCCCTAGATCCAACTGTCCGAGGTCCAATCGCTAAGTTTAAGTTTTGAACGTAAGTAATGGCGGAGCATGAAATCCAAAACTTATACGCAACGTAAACAGCCTTTAGATAAAAATCAAAGCTCAAAATTTCGCCAGCAAGGTGTTCATAAAAAACACTTTCAAAATCCAAAGGAAACAAAAAAAAAGGAGTGATTTTTTAAAATCATAGTAGTATTTTACCCTGTCACGTTTACTTGAGGAGTAAAGTTATTTAGACACTTAAGTGATATCAGTTCTGGGGACAAATGATGTGGAAGTTGAACAGAAGGGTAATGGGACACACTGATATTTATCATACAGAACTTCTTACTCATACTCAGCATGACTGGACGTATGTCAATAACGATGTGGAATCTTCCAGCGAAACCTTCTCAGAAGACATCTAGTCCTTTGAGGGATAGAAACCAGAGCTACGACTAACCTGCGTAGCAAGCGCTGAGCAAAGAGGGCGCGATTTTAGGGGCGCGCTAAATAAAAACTCTCTTCGCGCTTGATGGTTACCAACGGGCATGTTAAAACTCGCGCTACTGCGCATTCTTGACAGGAGGGGATAATGCTCGAACCTCTAGTGTTGTCACACAGACCTCCGTTGACATCAAATTTCGAGTTTAAAGGTAGCCTCGTGGATCAGTTCATTCTTTTCCATGGCAAATAGGTCATTTTCTACGAAGACCAAACTGTTTTGAGTTGCTTCTATGCAAATTTAAACAGTTGTTTCTTTGTTCCCAGGAGAGAAGAAAACTCTTAGTTACAAAACATTTTGACAAAGCATTCTGGTCGCGGTAGTAAAATGATGCCATCATGCAAATTGCCAATTACTTACCCACTTCAGGGTGATGTTTTTTATATTGCTTAAAACAAGTTTCAATTGAGTACCATAAGACCAAAACCAAGGGAATTGCTTCGACCAATCAGGGAAGACAAATGAAATATTGAACCAATACTGTCGCCCGCCTACGATAAAGCATGAAATGCCAGAGAGCAAATCAAAATCGGTTTGCTTTTACTTCCGATCTAGCGCAGAAATGCAAAACCAAACCAATGGTGAATGTACTTTTAGCACTTAATTCAATAAAGATCTATCACGTGATTCACCTGCAAAAGTAGAGAGAAAGGTCCCAAAGATCCGGAAACAGGGACACTCTTCACGCCTGCAGTTGCTTCAGACTGTGTTTCAGCTTGTCGTTCTTTACAAGCCCTCTTTCCTTTGCCAACTTTTTTCTTCATAAGAACTCTGTGATGAGGTTGTTGAATTCTCTTTCTGTTGTTTCCCTGCAAGATCGCCCAAAAGAAGAAACCCAAGAAAAAGAAGAAAGTTGGGATATAATAAGTAAAAAAAAAAAAAAGATGACGGACAAAAAATAACTGGAAGAAACAAGCGACATAAGATCGGAGGATACCAGAACGTTTCGCCGAATGTTTTTTCGAGTAAGCTCTACACGGGTGTAGTCAGTGGAAAATTGGGGAACAAAAATTTGAAGGCGGTTTGGTTTGTACGTCACAGGACTACCATGCGAGAGGGTCAAGATTCAAAACCATGCCTGGAATTACACTTGGGAATGTGCGTCGGATACGCTCAACCCCAAGGTTTATCGACCAAGAGTGAAACAGGTTAAGGGCGCACTTACTGTTCGTAGAGAAGCCAGGGCAGTCGTAATTGGAAACTATATTTTAGTCCGTTTAACAGTGTGACACTTCGGTGATGTGGCTCTGCCGCTTAAGCCTCAAGGCCGAGGTCAAGTAATTCAGTAATCCTTATCTGCCGAAGTAGAGATGTTTGAAATAAAAGAAGGGCGCGGTTCAGTAGCAAACTCACCGCTTTTCTCTTCCGAGAACTTGCATTCTCTTCACCCGCTTCTGACTTCCGAGGACTTTTATGCCCTTCAAGTGCTTCTGACGAACCCCTGTTATCATCAGTCGCACTTTCAGGCACATCCTCTTCATTCTCTTCCGTTTCCGCATACTGCACTTGTCGTCTTTCCCTCATAGACTCGGACCTCTCCCTGGCTTCCTCTTCAGCTCGTCTTTTTTCTGCCCGTTTCTTCTCTTTGAATTTTTCCTTGGTGATTTTACGCCTCTCGCGAGACACTTCCGGAGGGAGTGGATTACGGCCAGGCCTTCCTCTCTTGGAGGGAAAATTGCAAACGAAACAATCACCATACCAGGATCAAGCACAACTGCTATGGAAAACGAACACCTACAGGCCAGCTGAGCCGGGAGCAAGTGACTTAATAAAAAGGATCGATTTCGATACATTGAACTTAACTCAAAAAGAACAAACTGGACATTGCAGCTCTGGCGAATAAATAAGGATTGGTGGAGTTTTTCCTTGGTGTTTTGAGGTAATTCTTAGACAACTCTAACTTATGCCGCCCAAAATCAGAGCTGGTCCTGCATTTGGATAAGGTCACGCGCAAAAGGCTGTTATCTGTCAGAAACCGACAGAAACACTGCTTGAAAATTCAGTTTGTTCGCGGTTTCAAGGGACGAACTCGGTTAGAAATGGACTAGCAAAATGCTTTCTGTTTTTCCATTCTTCATGATTCTGATTATTCATTGCTTAGTTCAAGCGAACTGTGCAAGTGGTATGCCAAATACAAATCCATGTCCGACCAGCAAGGAAAAGCGAAGCTCCACCTTGTGAAGTAATCTTCCACTCTTGATCGCAAGAAAGCTATGATCAGGAGACCAACATAACTCAAGTCTTAACACACTTACCACAACTGGCACATCAGGAATGTCCAAATCCTACAATGAAAAATGAAACGTTTCGACGACAATTACAGAGACATACATAAAAGTTACTTGAAAACTGAAGTGCAGAGCTAGTTATTTCTTTCACCAATTGATGGGAAATGAGGTCTAGTGTGGGGGTGAGTCTTCAGGCCAGATGAATCGTCCAACATTCAGTATGTTTATTGCAAACCTGCTCCACCCCTCCGTTTCCTCGTTGTGTGTTTGTTTGCGGAGTGGGTGGGATTGGAGTGGTAACTTACATCTTTAATTTAGTAAGGGAAAAGGAATTTTTCCCGTTTAAAATGCCTTTTTTATTGTGTAGTATAAAGTTGTGGTTGTGTTATGAAGGTCAGGCCGCGTGGTTCGGCTTCACATGGGCTCGAGTTGTTGTCTGCGAAAATCCCTTTTTTCCACGTCTAAAGTCAAATTCCGATGGAAAGTGAGTATGCTCGACTGAGGGGCTACAAACACGATAAAATGACCGCGATACATTTGAGGCCAAAAACAACCGAAATAGGACTTCGATGAACCCGTCGGCTCAGTCAGTATTTCCGAAATACTCCAAAGAGAACTGTGCGTACGAATCGACTTTCCAACCAGATGAGAAAGTGCTTGTTCCCAATCTGTCAAACCAAATCGAAATGCCAGATTATTTCCGGCAATTGGGATAGTTTACTTTTTAAAAAAAATGATTAACCTCGAGTGACTGGCCAACATTTTGGGAAACAACCGTCCAGGAAATACTGTACTGTTTTATTTGTTTCAGAAAAAAAAAAAAATCCCAAAATTTGGGCTCGCACCAGGAGTGTTTTAAGACAAAACCCACACCAAGGAGAAACCCAACTACAGAAGCTAACGTAATTATTGACACCTTGTTATTTACCTCCGGTTCAAGCGCCGGTCTTTCATGTTTTCGACCAGTGAAATTAGCTACCATCTCTCTCTTCTTACGAAGAGTATTCTGGCGGTAGTATAAAAACTGGGAAAAACAAAGAAAAAAACAGTGATAAAGACAAGGTGAAAGTCGCAGCCTCCTCTGAAAATACTCTGACTAGTCTTCCACGCAGCCGTTCTTTGGTTCGTCACGCAGCTCACCTCCCCACAGGAGTAGCGTTCCGTGACGACACAAAGGGAGGAAGGTGGACACGTGGGAAAGACGACACAAAGAAAGGCTGAGTGGGAGACTTTTCTCCGATCAAAATTTAATTTTAATGAGATGATATCGTTCTACAAGAACTCTTCCCACGTTCTCTTCAAAAATCCAAAGCATGAATAGCGGAGGCGTAGTATAATGGTAAAGGTGCTGGATTTTACATGCAGGGAGACGGATTTTCATTCCGTTCTGACATCTTTCCCTCTTATAGGGAAAGTGCATGTAGGAGCTT
>NC_090874.1:47507662-47560162 GCF_036669935.1 Montipora foliosa | reverse complement strand
TTCGACGCTACTTTTCAGGTCAGGGAACCTTTCTTGCACTCGGAAGTAACAGCGAGTCCATGGATGCACTTGCAACGTCTTTCCTGGAGAAGAACAATTTTATCCATTTCCCCCCAGGTCTCATGATCTTGAAAACGTATCTTTCCATTGTTGCGGTTGTTCTGGTACACCTTGACGGCGAAAGCTGGCTACCTCTCACACCGTGGGAAAGGAATTTCATCAAAATGTTTAACTGAAGTGGGCGGGGCAGCACTCAATAATTCGGGCCCATTCCACAGATCGGTGGTTTTCGTAGTATGTAAAGTAGAACTAATTTCCATCAAAAACTTCGTACTTGGATTCGCTTTGAAGAGGAGGAAGACATGAACTTGGAAAATCCAATTTCCAGCGATGGGTTGAGTGATAAGGTTAGTGTTATTTTTAGGTTAGGGGGAAATGTAGCTGGTTATCCAGGAAAATAAAGAGGAATAGATATCTCTCGACTCAGAACCGACCTTTCCCTACACTGTGGTCCTGATCGGCCGGGAACTTCTTCAGACACCTTGTTCCAGCATGTACCGAACTTTTCAATTCCTTTCTTCAGAAGCTGGCATAAAACAGAAGAAAACACTGCAATCTGTTCACTGCCATTTAGGAGTACATAAGAAGTACAAAATATTGAAAGTTTCGTAAGCGTCGTACTCCTCTAAACTTTTCGAATTTTAAGATCTTTTTTATTTAATACCCTTCCAGTGGCTTTCCAAATTTGTATACAATGTCCCCCTATCGAGGAAAACACCAAAAAGCAATTTCCTTCTCTCGTTCTCTTCACTTACCAAACCCCAAAGCACCCTTGGTCTCTCCATGGAGGTTATTTACAACGACGTTCCATGACCCACATTCAATTAATTAAGTATACTCAATTTACCTCATCTTCATCTGGGGTCCACTTGCCTTTCCTCACCATCTGCAACGTCTGTGTGTAGCGATGCAAACACTGATCTCCCTGACGGCCTTCCAGAAAGCTGGCAACTGAAGATTTCAAAATTATCACGAAATGACTGACTAAACTTCGTACTGTTTAACATGCACGGTCGGGTGGGAATGAGGAGAAGGAAGCGCTAGCCCTGAGAGGAGGGAAAACAGGCAGAATTAAAGCTTTAGGTCAACAACAAATAGCGTTTCTGAGCTAGGCCGCGCTGATCTACAGTATTTAGGTCTAAAAGCCACTTTGAAAACGGTTACTTTTCACTTGCTTTGCTGGGTACCACTATGTCAATACTCTAAAATTTTCAACTTTTCAGGATTTTGTCTCGTTAGTCTATTGGATATCGGAAACTTCCCGG
Organism: Montipora foliosa; assembly: GCF_036669935.1. Lineage (NCBI taxonomy): Eukaryota > Metazoa > Cnidaria > Anthozoa > Scleractinia > Acroporidae > Montipora > Montipora foliosa. The sequence continues at coordinate 47,558,837 of NC_090874.1, read as the reverse complement.
TATCTTAAGAACCCATCGATCCTAGTTCGACTCTTTGCTTCGTCTATTCTGAATCTTCTCAGCATGTTTAAAATGTTTGTTTCTTTGAAGTAGATTGTACGCCGGGTAAGTTGAATAAAGAGGGAACCCTCTGTCTGTGGGATGGCCAAGTGTGCTTTCCCGAGAGGAGGGCTACGTGCATACCCCATCCCCCCCCCCCCCCCTTCCCCAACAGCAAAACACTAAAATCTGTAGGCAAAAGGGACATGTGACCCTCGCACCTATCTGGACAATTTAAGCAACGGGCCACTTCGGAAAATACCATGATGCTTTTTGTCTGTCCCCCCAAATTTTGCATAAGCATTGTTCCAAGTTTCTCTTGGGATGCACAACGGTCCCATGAGAAAACAAAAACAATGCTTATTCAAAATTTGGGGGGACAAACAAAGAGTATTATGGTATTTTCCAAAGTAGCCAATAGGCCACGTTCGATGAGGGTTGTCCAATACACCGACATAATGAGATTCATAGCACTTCACAATAGACATCACAAAGTGTCCCCCAACCTTAATCCTTAAAAAAGTAGTAACAGTTTTGCGAGACATAAAGTGCGGGACACTTTGTGACACTTTATGATGTCTATTGTGACGTACCAGGAATCTCATTACAATCTCATTATGTCAGTGTATTGGACAAGTATGCGTTCAATAAATCAATATTCACACATGACTACGAGGCTTTATGGTTAAATTTGAATATTATTTTGTTTAGAAATCTCCCTTGAGACTTGCGAGACAAAGAAAAAGAACTGAGTCATGAATATAGATATTTCGAACTCGGCCTATTGTCTGAAAAATTCAGGTGGCTCTAACGGAATTCGAACCCGTGACCTCTGCTCTGCCAGTGCAATGCTCTACCAACTGAGCTACGAAGCCACTCAGTTGAGAGCACGTCAATTTGTTGGGCTCATTTGTTCCCATGAAAGGACTGTAGGGTTGCGAGAAAAAAGTAACCCTGCTCAGAAAAATGATTCAAAGTACTAATTATGATAGAGCGGAAAGAGGCTCCGAATTCAAATTCAGTTCAAGGATATAAAAAGTTCTTTCCTCCTTGCTTTCAAATTCCATCAAAGTTAACAATAACATCAAAGATTACCTCTCCGCCAATTTCCAAGACCAACAATACGCACAACTTCAAGAAGCTGCTTGTCATCTTCAGGGGTCCACTTACTAACAAATTCAAACAAATAAACCTTTTAGGGTTGTCAAGATAATAACAATTCAACTTATTTTTCCCCTCAACAGAAAGAGCCTTTGATAGTACGCTTTACCACGGACATGTCTTTTTCAAGCATTCAGAGCGGTTTGAGTAGCTCGGCATTAGGGGATTTGCGCTTCCTAGGAGACTACAAGGGATAAACGAGCTCGTTGTAACCTGACCTCTTCAGAAGATTCTTGTTCAAGCTTCTTTGGTATCGTTCATAACAGTGAATTGGGGTGCGCTTGGTCTGACAGAGAAAGATAACAGTTATTAAACAGCAACTAACCCACTGTTGCAGTCACCCTACAGTCTATCTTTATTTCGATTTAGTTGGTTAACAGTTGGTGTCCAAGGGAAAAAGACTACAACACTGTTGATCCTTTCGCAGGGTAACATTTTGGACCTGTAAAAACGTGTTAGCAATCTTGGACAAAATAAAATGAACAATAAGTCCTGCCTCCCCCACAAATCAATTATGAATCCGCGCGCAAGTTGACGCCCGCCATTTTCATCATTGAAATTGTGGGGAGGGGTGGTCTTGATTTTCCATTTGAAATGTCCAAGATAGGTCCCAACGGTTACCATGGGGTATAGCACTCCTTTTCACGGCAAACCTATGTTGTAGTTGCAGTCTTAAACACCTGAAGACTTTGTGCAATAGTAATCCAGTTGTTCTGAGGATCCTTTGTAAGTTGTAGCAGCTTCTTGTCCTCTTCTTTTGTCCATGGTGTCCTGTTCACGTCAGGATGTCCAAAATTGCACCACTGCAAGCGACACTGAATTGCTGTGCGTTTTGGTACCTTTAAGTATTAAAAGAAGTTAAAGTTAAAAGAATGCAACTATAGAAGTTTAAGGAGAATGAAAGAAATGTATATTTGAAGTGCAGGATATAGACGAAATGGAGAAGTGATCCTCTTACACGTTTAAAGTTAGGTGTAATGTGCCTCATTGTGTGTCAACGAAAACGTCACTCCAAGATATAACTTAGTGCTATCACAATTATTTCACGGCTATTATTCCATCTTGTTCACCTTGTACAATAAAGGCGAACTATCCTGTAACCGGATGGGTACAAATGGGTTTAAAGGAATAATAGAAAATGAGGCTTGCTGCGCTTATATAACGTGGAATTACCACAAAATCGAGACAATTACAATTAAAGCCTACATGACTTTTCTGTCCGAAGTTGCTTACCATTGCAAATGCCCATACAAATCTCCCGCAACTATTTTATCTACCACTTACATAGGTACTGCTTAATTTGTCCCAGTCAATACCCTCTAAGTCATAGAGCAGTGTTTCTTTTGGAAGAGATCTGGACCATAAAAGAGACAAAGTTTAGTATTATTAATTTGATTTCTGGGTCCGCCAACTGATCAACATGACAAAAGAAGTTATTTGTATGTTATCACAATTGGCCTGGAACAAGCATGGGAGGTAGGCAGGTGACCTGTCGAAACCATGGGTCGAATCATAATTTTGCATCTTGCATTCGACTACCTTTAAACCAGCAAAGCCTAAGACCACGTCTGAGGGAGAAATCATTTCCATCTGAAAAGGACACAAGGTGAGCTCGCTTGCAGTGCACGCAGTGCAAACGTACTCCAAGGCCGCTGATGTCACTAAGCTCTTGGTCAAATATTGATAAGCTTTGGATCAACACATTCCACTGGAGACATTCTGTGGAATACTCATTAAACCCAATATCTAAACTAACAAAAAGGCTGGAAAGCATCAATACATCCCACTGGAGATGTTCTGTGGAATACTCATTAAACCCAATATCTAAACTAACAAAAAGGCTGGAAAGAGAATTTACAAAACAAATCTAAGCTTTTAATGAAAAATTATTCACAAAGAATGGCCTGCAAAACCAGCAATGCCAACTTGTGGAATTAGAATTAACTGCCTCCAAAGTCAGTGGCCACTCAGTTGACCTGACCAGTGGGAGCAATGTCATAATTTAACTTATCTCTGGCCTATTTAAACTTACATTTACCCATGATAACTTACGCTATGATAATGAGAATTTGAACATTTAGATTGTTGACTCTGGACTCACTTGATTCTGGAACTCTCTTTCCTCAAAGTTTCCAGTTCCTTTAAGTCGGTCTCTGTCGTTTCTGTCTTGGCTTTTAAATTACGTATCCTACAAAAAGGGAGAACACACTAATTGAGAAAACAAAACATCACTAAAAGTTAACTATACTTTCCTCAAAATTTTGTAACCTACATGTAGATATGGTCATGGTACAACATTCTGAAAGTTGTGCATACATTTTTTTGATTGGCTGTTATCTGTTATGCAGTCTTGTAACTCAGACAGTGAGTACATGATAAGTGACAACCTTATTCCCAGAGTCTCTCTTCTCTACCTCCTTCGTCGTTGGGGAGAAAGACAAAGCAGGCAGAGACGGGAGACCCTGGGAATGAGGTTGGATAAAATGATAATTGTATTTCACTGTACAGACTTAACTGATTAGAGTGTAATGTGAAGTGCTAAGTTTCTACCCCATATGAACCATGTGAGCACTAGCCCCACTGATGGAAATGGGCCCACACAAGGACAGAGAAAAACTACCAGGGTGGGAATTGAACCCACGACCTTCGGGTTAGATCACCACTGCTCTACCGACTGCGCTACAAGGTCAGAAGGGAGCAGGCCATCGGAACTGAAGAAGTTAAAGTCACAGCAATGGACATGTACAAGTACAAGGAAGGATTACGTTTGCTTTGCTTTGCTCCTACACAGGAATCAAGTCTGTAAGAACATACAAAGGCAAGTGACAAACTTCAACCCAGCAAAATTATTTCAGTTTTCTGCACATTGGGTTATTCCAGAAAAATATCCCGCCCCCCCCCCCCCCCCAACAGTTGAGCAGTTTTGTACCGAGCCACCTTAATTCTGTGATTTTTTAAAGGTGGCTCTGAATCCACTACACAGAATTTTTTTTTAATGTTGGCGAAAGTTTCACTTGGCCTTCTAATCATTTTTCAGCAATAAAAACGGGGGGCTCACCGAGTTCGTTTTTGAGATATGAACAACTAAATTCAAAATATAGGGTGTTTTTGCTGGGCTTTACCATTGTCAAGGCAACTTACTATCATTTTTTCGAGGTACCATGAACGGCTAACTTTTTTCTGCGTTTTTCAACGCTTAGAACATTCAAGTTTGTCTGGACAAACTGTCATGTTTTCAAATTGAACACAACTGGCAAAAAAAAGTTCGCTGGATCGCCTCCATGCTCCAAGTCCTTTCACATTATAAGCCATTTAAGTTCGCTGCGGCAGGATTTTCAAGAAATGTAAGCTTGTCTTTTGTTGACATTCATTCACAGTTTTTCAAACCTGTGTTTCACATGCAGAAACACACAGGCGGAGCTGTCAAAACTTGACATGTTCACACTCTAAATGTTAATTGGTTCAATTAAAAACGCAATAATTGGTCTGGACAAACTTCAATGTTTTAAGCATGGAAAACCACAAAAAAAAGTTAGCTCTTCACGGTAGCTCGAAAATGGTAGTATTACATCACACAATAATGATCACATCTTGTTTGGAAGTAATCGGTGTTTCATATGGTACCATAACATTGTTGTTACGTGATACAGTATTGTAGCATCATTTGATCTAAAGAGAGTTTCTTTTAAGTGTTGAAACCCTTTCGAGCCTCCTTAAAGTAAGAAAAGAGCAAAAGAGATAAACGTATGGTTGTGTAATCTTCAATGTTATCTTTTTTTCGGACAGAAGATTTATTGAAATCTACTAATTTGAAGTCAGAGAAACAAAACATGTTATCTTCCAAATTTGGAACTTCAGACCTTTGGCAACTTGAATTTAATATTTTACCTCCAAGAGCCTGTAGGTCCATTAAGCATCCATGTCGTAAACGGCTTTTCGTTATCATTGCTCTGTCATGGATAGAAAGCCAGTCAATCAGAAAGCAAATATTGAAGTGAAAGTAGCGGATATGAAATCATTTTCCAATCAAAGTATGAATTTTTAAAATTTAAATCTAAACAAAATCATCTTTAATTTAATGTCAACTTTTTCAAACTAGTTACGCTCAGCACCGCACTTAGGTCTGGCTACGACAAAACAAATAGTGTCAGGCGTAACACATTTCACAACGAGCTTCGTTGCAACTGATCACTTAAGGTTTGTCACACATTTTCTGCATATTTTCTACAATTATTATGAAAGAACCTGTTCAGATAACTTGAAGTATTTAAGGTAACAAATCTGTAAACAGAAAGATTTCTACTTTTTTCAGACTCAGATGGAGCTTGAGTGTTGAGGGTCTAAAGGTTCAAGGAAATGACCCCTGAAGAAGATTTTTTTAGGTTCAACCCCCTCCCTCCCCAGGCCTGGATTTCCATAGCCTTTGGCCCCCCCTCCTGTGAGAATTTCCAGAAACCCATCCCTTGTGGGGGTGCAGATTTTTTCTGGAATAACCCATTTTGACATCACAACACATCATACATTATCCACTAGGAGATAGATTCACAGCAAGCTTTTGATATTCCCAAATTAGCAATAATATAACAGGTTCCTGTACTGTAGTTATTACAGCTGCTATCACACACAATGTACATACAAAACTAAGCCATTGCTGATCAAAACGATTTGCTTAAAATGGCTTCCTTGATCATTGAGAGAGTTCAAGTTTGGGAGACTTACTTTTGCAAAACTGGACAAAGTTTGTTTTCGAGATTTTGCATCCTAACACCTTCTGTCAAGCACTGTTTTTCTTTGTCATTCCCTTGCAATGCAAAATCAAAAAGTAAAAAACCATTGACAATCAAAAATCACACACAAAAAAAGCATAGGTTAGAATGAAGTGTGCAAGGTAAGGACAGAAAGTTGTTTGCAAAATGGGAAAATGTTGTGGAATAAACTCTTTGAAGTCGACTCACAAACTTTCTGTTTAGACTGGTAGCCTCCAACATGGCAACTCTGTCTGTTCATCTTTGTATCCACATTGTCTGGAGGTCCCTATGAAAAATAATGGTTCACAGTTAATTTGATAATGTCCAGGAGCAGGTCTGTGCCAGTTGAGTGTATACCCTCACACCTTGTATGAGTGACACAACTGCAGTAATTCACAATTTACAAAACAAAAATCAGTGGATTTGGATCTGCACCAGTTAGTCTTTGTAGGAAGACTACCAGGTCACGGCATTTATTAACTCGTCATTTTTGACTCGTAAAATAGAGGTAACTATCTCTCTCTGTTTCAAGAACAGCTTGTCGAGACTAATTTACCCTTATTTAGGTTTTGAGGGACTACCTTATTACTACCGAAATCACTAAACTGTTTGCACCCCGAAAAAAATGATCGAATGGATTTGAATTTCGACTTGCTCACATGACCATTTGGAACGCCCCGATGTGAGCGAGGCTGTAGGAAAATAAAGAGACAGGCCGCGGCATGAGATGAATGTGTACGAAGAACTTCCCACCATTTGGAAATGATACGTGGTCAATGATGGTTGAATTGAGGGGGAGATGTTTCAACAGAGTTCTACCCGGAACGTTTTATAGATATAGGATTAAAGTACAAAATGAGTGGTCTTACAGTTTCACACACAACGACCAATAAGAACAAATGAGAAGAGATGTCAAATGTTTCTTTTAAATTTATTTGCAACATTACCGTTAATTGGTTCAATTAAAAACGTGATATTTGGTCTGGACAAACTTCAATGTTTTAAGCTTGTTTTTAACTTTTTTTCAGGGATACTCCAAGCTAACCGGGGAGGCGCGGTGGCCTCATGGTTAGTGTGCTTGACTTCGGAGCGAATGGTCTGGGTTCGGGACCTGGCCGGGACCCTTGTGTTGTGTTCTTGGGCAAGATACTTTACTCCCTCCGTGCCTCTCTCCACCCAGGTGTATAAATGGGTACCAGCGAAATGCTGGGGGTAACCCTGCAATGGACTAGCATCCCATCCAGGGGAGAGTAGAAATGGACTAGCATCCCATCCAGGGGAGAGTAGAAATACTCCTAGTCGCTTCATGCTACGGAAACCCGGGGATAAGCTCCGGCCTGATGGGCCACTGTAAGCTGACTTTACCTACTCCAAGCTAACATTCAGTCTGTTCCTTACCACACCACGAGAGTCTCTGAAGTAAGGGTTACCAAACTTGATTAATGTGTGTGGCTCTGGTTTCCCTTCATCTTTACTTGCTCTCATCTGATGCAAACCAAACTGAAACAATAACAACAGAAAAATGACTTATTAATAAGCCATAGATACTGTCTCTGACAATGACAAAACAGCTTTAAACAGCATATTCTTGAAACACCATATTTTTGACTTTCACCAAGTGGCAATATTAATGTTTCCTTTTTTGTTGTTTTTTTTTTTTTAAATCAGAACCAAAGAAAATGTTTACTTACGAACATAATTCAATTTTAAGACACCAACTGGCTCAGAAGTATCAAATAAAGGTACTTATGAAACATTTTCATACCTGCTTTTCCCTGTTCTTTGCTAGAGCCAACTCTATCCCTTCAAGTTCATCTAACACTGCCAGCTGAAAAGATGACAAATTAAATTGAATTATTCAAAGCAGACATCAGCCTCAGTCATTTAAAGACTGGACAACATAGCCCATCTGTGTTCCACACAACATGGTACACACACCATTACCTGGTAATCCCTGTTCAAACTCAAGCATTGCTGGATTTCACGGTGTCTCTCAGATACATCCTCGTTCCCTTCATCCCCTTCCAAAAACAGCTCCCCCTCCTCATCTTCTTGATGACCACTAAAACGCTCATCTAGACATTGATTTGTTCCTTCAAGCCAGGGACCATCACTGTATCCTGTGGCCGTAATGATTGTAGAGGGAAGAGTAGAAGGAGGAGTCACGCTGGGGACATTTATGGTACCATCAGCTGTTGAAGAGAAACTTGTAGATGGAACACTTGTGGAGAGGATGGATGCAGAGGATTGATCATTTACTGGACCAGCTTTTAGTTCAGTAAAAGTGTATTCATATGAATTCACATTTCCTGTATCTGCAGGTTGTACAAAGTTTTCGTTTATCTGGTTTAAAAATGGTGAAACAGGTGCAACCTGTGTTGGGTTTACAACTGGTACCCTCTCTGACTCTTCAACTCTGCACACTCTGGTAACAACACCGTTGTGACTCTGCTGAAAGAAAGTTGAGACACAGTTAAGTCACAGCAGCATGACAAGTGCCTAGTGAGTTAGTCATTTACTTGGATTTCAATAAGTCTCATTAGAAGCTTTAAAGTCCTTAGCAGCAGGTGGTGTCACAGTTATGTTGGGGAGTGGCGAAGAGCTATATAAAAACAGTGTGAATTTAAGTGGGAGTAAGAAGTTGCATAACAAGTGTATCATCAAACCAAACATCAATGACTTCAGTCTGACTTGAATTCAGTGAGCCAAATAGAGCGAGTTTTAATCGAGTGTAGAAAAACAAACACCAAAGTAATTACTTTGGCCAATCAAAAAAGACGAAGACAATCCGGTAAACCAATCAAAACTGGAAGTAATTACACATAGCCAACACAAAGCACAGGAAAATGTGCACGCGCAACCCACGATTGGTTTTGGTTTCACTTCTGATTGGTTGAAAAAGTGGTGCGAGAACTTTGAACCAATCAATGAGTGAAGTAATCATAAACCAAAGCAATTCGCTAATTATTTTCGACAGTCAATTGAAAACCACTCTAGCACATTACTGACTTAACATAAAATGCTGACAATAAAGGAACCCTTCAAGTTGGATATCAAAACTGAACTTTCATCTAATTATGTGCATTTCTGGGCATACACTTGTAACTTCACCTAGTACAGCTGTAGGTTGGGTCTGCCCCTCTCTTTCCCCCAGTATCTGTTGTGATTATCCGACACAGGAAGTTTCTAGCAAGTTTCATTCAATTATTATCCTTTCCAACACCAGATGAAAGTTGCAAATAATATTTGTTTCATGTTCCCAGTCCAGTGTCATTCAAGCCTTGGCTTGTCGAAATGCCAGTATCTATCCACTTGATATTCTCCCCAACTTTAACAACACCCATGTAAACAAATACAGATAATTTATGTTAAAAAGCATCCCCTAAACTCTGTTCATCAAGGAAAGAATAACAGCTGCATTTATACTAATCTAAATATAATGTCGACCCAAACACTTATCATATGATATTGTTGGAAACTGGTAGAAAAATACATTGTACTTTAGAAATGACTTACATCTACGTAATTTCATGCATTTCTGAATAATTATATAAAACTGCTCAGTATTGACCTAAAAGAGGGGTTGTTCCAGAAATTCTGGAATAAAAGTCATTATTTTACTCACAAGAGGTGCTTGGTCACTCAATTGCTGGGATTGAAAGCTGTTGGAGTGGAAATCTGTTTAGAAAAAGATAACACTCTTCAGGGTTTTCTAAATCTGACAGTAAGGAAGGCATGCTTAAATAAAAACACATTGTGGAGTTAGCAACTGACAAAGCTTTTGATAAGCTTTTAATGGAGGGGGCATAGTTTTTGACTGCTTTATTATACCCTGCTTCTGCAGGGTATACAACAGGTTGGCCATCCTTTTAGGTGATGTAGAACACATGGATTATTTCCAAGTCAAATATTAAGTGCTTACTGTACTTCAATCTTTCTTTTACTCCTTTTTTTTTTGGAAAACTCCAATTCAACGGTCCCTATACAATAATGGCAATCAGGAACTCTTCTCAATTGTTTCTTAGAAGCTTCTTTAAATGTTTAATTTTCAAAAACATTTTCTTTAGGTAAAAGACATCTTAAGCTTCACCCATTGACTCCCACGAGTGCAACTTTTCCCTTCCCCACCCAAGAGGGTGACTTACAGATTTTACTCTGGCTACCGCCAGACAAATTTACACGCCAATTGGGGACGCTTTAGGTGTGAGTGGGGTAATATATTTTGCTCTGTCTAACGCTAGATAATTTCACTAGTCAATCAGCGGCAGTTTAGAAGTCAATGGGTTATTTTTATCAAAATAAAATGATAAAACACTCGGATCAAAAACAAAAATAATATGAAAATAAACAACATGTACCGCTGTACATGTTGTTTGTTTTCATACAAATGCATACCCACCCCTGCTCCCTAAGCGTAGCATAGGCTTTTTGGTGTGTCAGCACCCCTAAAAAAATAAATTCTAAGAGCTTTGCATTTTGGCAGCACCTTTGAAAAAATGCCTTAACCGAATGATCCATAGCTGCATGGTGAAATTATATGGGTTGCATGATAACCCAACGAACTTTGCTGCATTTTTCTAGTTTACAATTTTTTGTACACAAACCTGTCAGATTCTCTCCTTGTTTCTCCAGTTCATCTTCATCTCCTTCAGACCCATCCTCTTCTTCTTCTCCTTCTTCTTCTTCTTCTTCTTCTTCTCCTTCTTCTTCTTCTTCTTCTCCTTCTTCTTCTTCTTCTTCTTCTTCTTCTTCATCCTCTTCTACTTCTTCGTCTTCTTCTTCTTCTTCTTCTTCTCCCTCTCCTTCTTCGTCTTCTTCTTCTTCCTCTTCTTCTTCGTCGTCGTCGGAAGATATTTTGCCCGCGCAACTTGAGGTGTGAAGAACCTCGCGAATGCGCTGTATGTCATCTACGAGGAGTTCTCTTTCGCTTGCGTCGCTATCATCTGTTCTTGGAATACTCATGGTACACTTTCATTAAGCCTAATATTAGCCGCGTTTACTTGAGGCCCTGCATTTTTCTTCCTCGAGCTCTCACTAACGTTTTCAAAACGTATCGACCAACTGAACGCATGTGCAGTAAATATTTTTTCGAAAATTTGTCCCACATGGTTCACATGACAGCCTCAATTTGAAGATTACTAAATCAAAAGGTAAAGGGGAGGGGAGGGGAAAAGTCAATTGGCTGCCCAGCACTGCCGCTTGCGAAAAACGGCTAAAAAGGGGGTCTGAGTACGAACTGGGAAGCCGATATTGCCTGGCGTATCGCTCATGGAATACATGTAGTCAAGACCAGGGCTTATTTGCAGCGCTGGCAACGGCTGGGCGCCGGAGCGAGCGCTATGCTGCATGCTGCGAAATCGAATCCTGTTCGCACATCTTCTGTAAATGTGCGCTTGCGCCTACAGTTTGGGCATGGGTTTTCTCTATGGTCAATCAGCTTTGCTCCTCTCCTCTCGGCTTTTCGCCGCCCTTAGTACTCTATAAACACGGCTTCCCAGGTGGCTCCCAACAAAGCGGTGCAGGGATGGCGCAGTGGTCAGAAGTCAACACTCGCCTCCAACCAATGTGGCCCGGGTTCAATTCCCAGCCTCGGCGTCATATGTGGGTTGAGTTTGTATATTCTCTAGGGTTCTATTCTGCACCGAGAGATTTTCTCCGGGTACTCCGGTTTCCCCTCTCCTCAAAAACCAACATTTGACCGGTAGTTAATTATTAATTTCAGTTTACATTGTCCCCAATGTTATATGTTAAAACAATAGTGATCTAATCGGCTTCATATATAAAATGGGGAATATAAAAGCAAAAAGCGACACAAGGTGGGTTAATTTTTTTGAAGGTATATCGATATTTCGGCTGGCCAAACCACACAGTGTACATTGTAAATTAAGGATAAGCTTCTATTAAAAAATAATCACATAGCATAGAAGGGAACAGTCTCATTCTTCGTGGATGTTCAGACCATCGGGATCAATTGTTCTGCCTTTTTGGATTAAAATAAAAACGTCTGTGGCCTTTCGGATAGAGTCTCGGATGGAAGAGATTTTTTCGATGGGTATCATTAATTGCATGTCGTTGGCAGTGTGTGGTTAGGAGATGACAGGAAATGTTCTGCGGCTGTGGTAGATTTAGATTTGTAGTTAGGGTTATCTATAGGGTAGGGGGGGGGGGGGATTGCACTAGTACGAATTCTGTTTCTGTCACCACGCCACTATTAAATTCACAGCAGAAATCTCTGAGGAAAAAGTCACATCTCTGGATACAATTGTGTACAAAGGCAAACGGTTTAACAGCTCGTCAATTCTCGACGTACGAACGCATTTCAAACCTACTGAAACTTTCCAATATACACATTTTACCTCTTGCCACCTATTAGGGGTCAACAAGGGCTTTATACAAGGCGAAGCCCTCCGGTTACTCAGAACAAATTCCTCAAAAGAAAACTTTCAAAACCGACTAGAAGAACTCCAAAAGCACATTAGAGAGAGAGGATATCCACGAAACTTAATAACAGGAAAGAAGCACTCCGACAAAAACCATCAAGAGAAAAACCATTTTGCCCATTGTCACGCAGTATCAACCATCAGTTCCCAGCCTTAAAAATATTCTTATGAAACACTGGCAACTGATAGAGAAACAACCTCTCCTTAGACAGATCTACAAAGAACTATGATATTTTTCGTTTACATTTGATGACAGTACTCGAGACTGCAAGATTAAGTGATTCAATGACTTTGAAAACATTAACAATGTTAATAGTAACAATTACTTTTTAAGCTTTTAGTTTAAGTGGACGGCTGGTTGTTTGTCACACTGTACCTATATTTTGGTAAATATATATTTCTTAAAACGTTTTCTTTAACTTTAGTAAACTGAAGAAAAAACAAAATGACTGCTGCCGGGCTGCAAAGCCAGAAAAGCTTATTTGGTTTGTTTGGTCTTTGCCTATCTTCCCCTTCACCTCTTGTCAATTTATTTCAAATCGAAGTCTAACTCGATCTTCAACTCGAAGCGTCGGTAGAATTAAGAGTCGTTAAGTTGTCTGTTGCATTCGTCAATCTACCAGGTTTTATCCATAATAACCGTACTGGAACCCTTGTCTGCTGGTTTTATTACAATGTCTTGTCGTTGTTTAAGTTGGTGTATTGCCTGTCGTTCTGAGGTGGTAAGATTGTCGCAAATAGGTTTAGGTTTCCACGTAGTGATGTCAAGTTTAACAGCGTCTAAGAATGTATCTAGGGCCTGTTAGTGGGAGGGTTCCAAGTGCTTTTATTATGGAAAGGGTTGTCTCGTTTGTTCACGTTAGTGGTGTTGTTCTCGTCAAAGAAGTACTCTGTTAGTCGCATGCGTCGAGCAAAATTCGTATGTCGACTGAGATTTCAGGCCAGTTGATGTGTCTAGGAGTACTGACAGAATGTGAGGCCACATGGGAGAACAAATATCTCGTCGGGAGACAGAATAGAATTGGAGAGATTTATAACAGACGAGTGATCAAGTGGGAGCTTAGCAGGCTTGCTCTTGCGGCGAGAGCGTTTGCGCGAGAGTATTAGACGTGGATGCGTGACTGGTAATGTGAGATGAAGTGTAGTTGCTGTTAGTAGTTATGTTAATAGGAGTTGTGTTGTTATCTGTAAGATTGTGTTGAGTGAGGACATTAGGCATGGTGGAAAGGTTAACCGTAACATTAGATGTAGTGTCGTTAGAAGCAGTATCTTGTGGAGGTATAGCGTTGTAGTTGGCTCGTTGTTGAATGAGACGGCGGACAGGTGTAGTTTTCTTCGTTTGTCTTTTCTTGAGCAGAGACTCGAGCGATAAGGCCATCGAATTCAGTTCAGAGTCATGTCTTGGGACAAGCAGATTGTTGCTTAAGGTAGTGCGTGACACGTATATTTCTCGTGTATAGTTTGGAGCCAAGCAGTGTACACCTCGCGAAATTATTAACGTTTGAATTTTTGTAAAATGGCGGACAGAAAAGGGTCATAGCTTGAAAACAAGGTTACCACTTTAACTTACAATAACTTTTTAAGGTCTTAACCTATTTAAACAAAACTTGGACGTATAGATTGGAGACCATCCAGCTGAGTGCAACATCAACGCCTTTTTAACCTTTTACAGACATGGCAGCACGGCGAGCATTCAACCCAAGCGATGATCGGGCCATTCTTGATTGGGTGGACAAAAACGAGTTTCAGTGGCCTGCAGGGGGCAACAAACTTTGGAAGGAGGCCGAGAGAGCCATGGTGACTACATGTACATGGAAGTCTATGAAAGGTCGATACTGGATTCTTCAGCCCTCTCTACCTTCTTCCGAGCCCAGACCAGCGAAAACACCGCGGCTGGACCCCCTACAGGCTACCTTACCATTCTCAACTTACATGAACAACACCACGACCACTACTACCACATCATCATCATACACTTCCACTGTGCAAGTGACCGCCATCATCCACACAACACCTACATCAACCTTCACCCGCAGAATACGTGCATCATCCACTTCCACTCGAACATCTTCCACGTCAAGCACCTCATACGTCACTCATATTCATTATCACGCTCATCCACAGACGCCAGCACACAAACACAGGTTTGCGTCACTGCTGATTTTTCTCAGGGCGTGCATTGGCCATGCCTGAGCTTAAACCGCAACCATGATGCAAGCACACAAACACATCCACGTCGTACACGCAGGGCATCAGTTTAAACATTTCTTCATTCATCCAAATGCATCTTCCTTGAAAAAAAAAAAAAAAAGAAAAATAACTGTACATATTGTAATAATCTATTGGCCTATATGTTGTAAATACAAATGTAGATCAAAGTGTATATATTCCTTGTATATTTATAGTTTGTATATATTTCTTCTATATTTATAGTTTGTATATAGTTTTTGTAAATAGTGTTTCTTTCTGTAAATAGTGTTTCTGATTGAGTTGCCCCTGTTTAATCTAGTCAGGGATAAACCCCAAGCTGGGGTAGCCAATCCCCGGGGAGTGCCCCACTAGAGTGAAACAGGTGCGCAATTGCAGCCGGGCAACAATGAGTCAAGTTGGTCACTTGATGATACCCTCTGAAAGACTTTGTGTCTCAGATTAATACCCTCTGAAAAAGAGGGGGGACCAGGAACCCAAGTTTTAACTTGATAACATTAAAAGATGTGCCTCTGTGTGCGTTCAAATGTTCCAAGGTAGCCTTTGTATTCAACAAAGCCGTCTACGGTTAAGGTTACCCTCAAAAATGTTGAGAAATTACCTTTTCACATTTTGTGTTTTTTGATACAAACTGAACGTGCTATTTTACGAACCGGTTTAGGGGTTAACGTACCATATTTTAACAACACAAGTACCAACTGCTAATGCACTAGTCAGTGGAAAGCCCCGCACCCCCATACCCGGGGAATGCGGGGCATTAGCGGGGGATTTCAACGGTTTTGGACCGTCACTTTTGCCACGGTATGCGGGGTTTTCGACGTCATTTGGCGCAAGTATCGGCGAGCAGGGACCTTGAGCGGGGCTTAGACGGGGATTTGCATTTTTGACGCCAACTTGAATGGGCACGCAAAGATCACTGGGAGAGCATATGGTCTCAAAATGGCGGCCGAGTCAAGTTAAAATCCATTCTTTTTATGTTTGTAATGGGCTCTTAGTTAAATTCTGGGTTCAATCTGTAAATATTATCATTTCTTGTAGTGGAATTAGACAAAGATTATAGTTATGCTTGATTAGCGATTTATTTATAGTGTTGACCTTTTGTCTCAGTATTTCCATTGGAATGCAACGCGAACGTACGCATAGAGGGTGACAGTGACACTACTTTATGATTTTGTGAGATGAACCTTGAAAATGTTGTTGTCCGATGGGTTTCGTCTTTTTGAGTTTCCACATTACCACGGTCTGCGTAATGGTGGAACATGCAAGTTCCTACCAAGGATTCTTTCAAAGGTCTACTGTAGTTCACTAGATTCTTTTTATTTTCTCTGCTATGGTTTTCAGAGTAGTTTCAAAATTTGTGACCGATGAAGGGTTATTTCAAGAGATTATCAAGGTAAGAGAGAGAATAGGCTTTCTACTAAAGGTAATCTTTCTTAAGTTATTTTTAGACATGGTCCCCATTTCTTCCACGGATGTTACTCGCGCGTTGCGTGGATGTTTTCGAGTTGGATTTGTTTATGTTTTGTTTCTTTTAGTTTCAAATTGAAGGAAAACCTTCAACGCTGTGAGGATTTCTTCTTTGATATTTTAATTACGAGCAAAGTAGCTTCGGCTCTCGCTATGTTTTAATACATTTCGAAAATTTAATAGGAGTTTAAATAAGAGACACATTTGCCCTGCACAAACAATAACAACTGAATGAACGGCAGAGAAATGAGTAGAAACACGAGTGCTAAGCGAACATTCGCCGAAACACAACGCAACCAGATGGTCAAAAGTGCAGATAGACGCTCGCCGCTAAGGCGGCAAAAAGCAGTTTAAGGGAAAATGGCAACAACGCCAGAGACAACGTCGATTAAAAAACGACTTTACATGTATATTCAACCTACGAATATAGATGCATTCAGTTTATCTACCACTGTCAGAAATATCCCAAACAGAATATGTGAGACAGCGTCAAAATTCGAAAAGAAATTCTTAAAGTTGGTTAAAGTTCTCGAATATGCAGAATGTGGTCATTTCGCGTTGTTGTTTTGTAAAGAATGGCAATGAAATGAACAGAATTATAACCCTCGCCTACACAGCCGTTGTACTCGTTGCCGTTGCCGTTGAGGTTTGCGTATTAAATTCAATAAAACCGAATAAACGGCAAAATAACGAACAGCCAAAGAGCACAAAGCAAACGAAGGCCCAGCCGAACAAAAAGACAGCTGAGAGTGCAGAAAACATTTCTCTCAGGTAGTTTTCGAGAAAATCGCTTGGGCAGTCGCGTGAGTAACATCCTTGGAAGAACTGGGCACCATGTAAGAGTGATTTGAACTCTATTTGTATGCAAATACTTTCTTTGTTTCAGTAATCCAATATGGCTGCTGGTCACGTGAGTGAAAACGTTCCATATAGGGGATTTACTCTCTTACCTTGGTAATTTCTTGGTTATTTGGCCATAAAATTTTGGTAATAAGCCATTTCCTTAGTGAAATTTGTATAGCTCTTTGAGAATTGTTGTGATAGTGAACCGTTGTAGTCAGTTGAGTGTACTTTAGATTGGGTATGCTTATGCATAGAGGGGAAATAACTGGAATAATGTCAGATTAAGCGGCTCGTCAAATGCATGTTTGGACTTATGTCGTTATCTTAATGGTTTTGACACCAAGGAAACTGGTATTTTTATTCCCATTTTTAGGGCTGTGCTAAACCCAGTGATTAATATTACTGTTTTTGGAGAGATTGTAAAGTTTCGAACGCCAAATCTGTAACCAAGAGAAAATGAGGGGACAGAGAAGGAGGCTCCCGGTCCAGCCCTTGGGATATGTCATGTCCACGAAAGTTATTTTTAGACGAGCGGAAGTCTTCCGAGACGTCCGCATGCAGAGCAACCTCGGTCCGATGTTTGAAAGAAAATATATATTCATCAGCCTTCCACGCGCGCTATCATTTTCTCTTTTCTCTAAGAACCTGAGAGCGAGGCAAGACTGCATGCGGGCGTCTCAGAAGACAGACTTCCGCTAGAACAAAGACTTCCGCTCGTCTAAAAATAACTTTCGTGGACATAACATATCCCGGCCAACGCCTTGAGCCTCCCTCTCTGTCCCCTCATTTTCTCTTGCTGTAACTCAAGGTAGATTTATTCGGGCTTTATGGGAAATGGACTGCATTGTTGATTTTCATGTTTGTCAAAGTTTAATTTGAGGTAAAAATTCTTAAAGTATATTAATTTTGGTCAACATTGTGCTTTACAGTTTTGGAAGTACTCTTATCGTTCCGGGTGCGGGGGAGAAAAGTTTGGTTTTGACGTACGAAATTGCCCCGCATAGCGGGGAATTTGCTTCATTTAGAAGGCAGGCCTGGTCTAATGCCCCGCTATTCCCCGGGTATGGGGGTGCGGGGCTTTCCACTGACTAGTGCATAATATGTCAACAGTGCAAAAATTACTAAGATTGCGCTACGGTTAAAATATTTACAGTGATGCGAAAGACTGTTCATTTGGAACACAAAATTTTAAAGTTGTCTTGTTACAGGTTTAGGAAAATTGTAAAAAATTATCTTTATTGTCTAGTCGCATGAATATTGCACACGTAACAGAGAACACAGTTGCAAATGTGCTTGCAAACCCGCTTTCATCTCGCATCTAAACTAAGTTCACAGCAAGGAAACAAAATCACGCCTGACAACATGAAATTCTCAAAAATGAAAATATCAGGAAATACCCTTGTTATATATTTTGAGTTTTTAACACCAGATAATAATTTTTTTTTATAATGCACAATCATATAGAATAAACTTTTCTCTACAAAGTAACGCAGAAAACATTTCCTAACCCAGCTCTCTAAATTTTTGAAAAATTAATAAATGTTAAAATTGTCAGGACATCTCCTGTGCTTGGAAACTAAGTCCACGGCAAGGAAAGTTGTGCCTAAAAAAAAAAATTGTGCCTAACAAGAAGTTCAAAATGTCAGGAAATACCCTCCTTTCATATTTTCAATTTTGAACACCAGATAATGCTTTTTTTAAATTTATTTTTTCATACTGCATAATCGTGTAAAATAAACATATTTTTACAATATAACGCATAAAGAATTGCCTAACCCAACACTATTAATTTCTTATAAATCTTTAAATATTAAAATTGTCAGGAAATCCCCTCATTTTTTACAGTTCTGTACCTATGCAAATGAGCTATGGTAAAGAGATGAAACATTTCCCCACTGAAATTATGCAAATAATTTCAATCACCATGGCAACCAAGACTAACACATTTGTTTATGTTTACAGGTTTACCAATATGTTTATCTAATAACTTATCCTTATAAATCTACATGTTTCCATACTAACGTTTGTAACTTTTGGTTGTTTTCAAAAAAAATATGCAAAAAACCTATTTCCCCCCTGGATTAAATGACCAACCCCCCACAAAACTTATATAGTCATATGTAGAATGTTACAACGAATCTTGTGATATATAGTAGTCTAACATATGAACAATCTGTAAGAAGCTACAACCATTTTACTCTGAAAAAGAAACACAAGTTACTACTTTGATAGTTATTAGGATCGAAATGCAAATGTGAGAAAAGCCTATTCCCCCCCTTGATTAAATGACCGACCCCCACAAAACCTATATAGTCATATGTAGAATGTTGCAACGAATCCTGTGATGTATAGTAATCAAACAGACGTAGAATCTGTAAAAAGGTATATGCACTTTGCTGTGAAAAAAAAAACACAACTCACTATCTGAACAAGAAAATGCAAATGTGAGAAAACCCCTGAGAAAACAGCTCTCTTTTTTGATTGGTGTTTTCCGATATTAGTCTATGTATAAAGGGAGAAAAAAAACAGTTATAGCTGATTTGGTTCAAATCACTGTGCTTCCAACTTTTGTTAGTTTGGGCGATTTTTCAATTGTTTTAAAGTTACTTCAGCTATTTTTGGTGAGTATTCAATGCGTTAAATTAAGTGTATTATATTATGATGTGTTCCTTTTCAAGTGAAATCAGTTAAAGTAATTAGTGATTTACAAAACTTTAAGGGTGCTGTGTACTACAAGTGAATGCTAGTGATGTTATATTTAACGCATTTAAGGACTTATTATTGGAGTTTTCATGCAATATCCTGTTTCCATGCACAACAAGGAAACAATTTTTAAGAAATGTCGTTAAAATGTGGTGAAGTTATGACGTCATCTATTGTCAAATTTCAAACGAAAATAACTCTGCGCATGCTCTATCTTAGGTGAGGCAGTTTGTTGCTTAAGTGAGTTTGCATTACGTATGTCTTTTGTATGAAATATGGAGTGAATGGGTTAAAAGCACACAAAGTTATCAACGTTTCATTTTTTTTTCAAAAAGGCGGCCGCCAAAAAACATAGCTTGAAAACGAGGTTATTATTTTAACTCGGAATAACTTTCTACGGTTTTAACGTAACTAAACGAAACTTGAACACTACAATAAGAGGCCATTCAGCTTCTTGCACATTTAGTTTCGAGGGAATTGACTTTAATTCTGCATAGTTATGACGTAATATGATATCACATTTCAAGCGTGAATAGCTCTGCGCATGCACTATCTTAGGCGAGGCAGTTTGTTGCTTAAGTGAGTTCGCATTACGGATGCCTTTTGTGTGAAATATGGAGTGAATCGGTTGAAAGCACACAAAGTTATCAACGTTTCATTTTTTTTTCGAAATGGCGGCCGCCAAAAATCATAGCTTGAAAATGAGGCTACTATTTTAACTCGGAATAACTTCCTACGGTTTCAACGTAACTAAAAGAAACTTGAACACAACAATTAGAGGCCATTCAGCTGTTTGCACGTTAAATTTCGAGAGAATTGACTTTATTTCTGCTAGTTATGACGTATTATGATATCGGGTTTCAAACGTTAATAACTTTGCGCATGCGCCATCCCAGAGCAAACAGTTTATTGTTTAAGATAGTACTTAACACTTATATTGTCTGTGCAAAGTTTGATGCCAATCGGTTAAAACTTTGCAAAGTTTTAAAAAGTTTTATAGAGTTTTTTTTACGTTTGCATAAAAGTAACAAATTATCCGCCATATTGGATTAGTGCGGTTACTTTAAAGGTCTATATCTTCCTATGGTTTAAATATTTTTGAATAATTTTTCGTTTAGTAGCGCATTGATGCCTTTGCCATATGCTGCGCATTTAAGATTGTTGTTTTTCCTTTTTGAAGGCAAGTTATGGCTGTCTGAGTACAACCATGTTTTAGAGATGTTTTGTTGAATGCAAAATGCTACCTGGGAGAATTTGTATGTACACTGAGGCAACCCTTTTTAGGTTACAAAGTTGAAACTTAGTGGAGGCGTATAATAGTTCGCAGGCTCTCAGATTATTGGCATTGTATCGCTGTTTGCACTTCTGAAGCATTTTTTGTGGCTTAAATCGGAGAATGGAAGTGGAAATGAGCATTTGAGAATGTCACATAGTCTGACAGGCTGCCAATGAAACAGGATTAATATTGGAAAGTTGTCATTTGCGCCAAGTATTCCTTATATACATGGAGGACTGCAACATAAATCCGGGGGGAGGACTGCAACATAAATCCGGGGGGGATTATTTTTAGACTTTTTAGTGAAAAAAGTGTTTGTATGGGTGTTCAAAGTAATTAACTTCCAATTATTTTACTTTCAGGGTTCGTAATTTTCTGTGATTACTGCGAAATTTTAAAGTTACTAAAGTTATACTTGGTAAGCATTTAATTCTATAAATCGAGTGTCTTATATTATGTGTTCTTTATTAAGTAAAATATGTAAACGCTTGTTGATTAGAGTAATCGCGTTTTCTCTTCTTAATTACAGTTACGTCTTTGCAAAATTGTCAAGGCCTAGCAAACTTTTTTCCAAAGTAATTTTAGTTATTCTCAGTGATTATTTTTCTCGTTTTTTACAGTTTTACAGGAACAGATGATGACGGTGAATTTGACGAGGAAATGGAACCATCAGGGGACATCGTGTCTCCTCTCCCCACAACATCTCCAAGGACATGCAATTAATTCCTATCAAAAAAACATTTTCTAACAGAGACTCGATCCGTAAGGCCAGGGAAGCTTTTTTAATTTTAAAAGGCAGGACAATTGATCCCAACGGTCTTAATATCCGCGAAGAAACGTATTAGATTTCAGTTTATTATTTTGAGTGATTTCCGTTATTTTTCCGTGACTCTTAGTATTTGAATTCAAAATCTTTGTAACTGCCATGTTTTTTCACATTTTTTCCAGTATTACGTCAACATCCATTTACTATATATATATATGTACATAGAAGCAATTCAATGTAAACTCTCATTGTACCTGAAGAAGGCTGGTTTGGCCAGCCGAAATATAGTACACCACTAAAATTAAATCTACGTTGTATCGGCTCTTGCTTAAAATATTTAGTTTCTCAACTTGAAATAACGCCGATCAGATCAAGCCACTGATCCAACGTACACCGACAGGAAGATTGTCCACGGTTGCTTGCTTCAAAACTCATCTACTTAGGGTCAAACCTGGTGCCCGTCTCTCGAAAGTCCCGAAACTTTACGGGCCATTTTCGGGTGTCATAATTCCCTCTGTATCTCAAGGAGAGGATTTGAGTGGTCAATTTTCATAGTCAGTTTGCTTTTTTTTACCTTGAAAACATGTTAAAAGATCGACTCACCCCCATGGTTTCCACTGCGAGGCTTGACGTGGTAAAACAAAGCTTTTTGGGTCTCCCTTGACAATATGGGCGCCGTGTGACAAGGGCGAATTGACCGAAGGAAATGGTTGTGCTCATGCGTTATGTGTTGGCCACACCGGGTTGGTGTTATGGTGTGCCACCTTGCTTTTTTTTTCTATGAAAGAGATCTATGACTTTCGAGGACCCTCGGAAGCGACGGCGACGTGCGTTTCTTCCTTTTCACTTCGTGGCCGTCGTGTTTCGCACTCAGGTTGTAAACTGAACTCGGAAAACAAAAAGATGTAAGCTAAAGTACAGCAGGAGATGTTACAGAAATCTAAGGCCCTGTCACACTCTGCAATTTCTCGTGCAACTTGTCTCGCAGCGCCATTGCGAGACAAGTTGCACGAATCGTTGCCCAATTTAACATACCTTGCAATGGCCAAAAACGTTGCGAGACCAGTTGCAGAAACCGTTGCGGAAAGTAGAATTGAGGTATACTTTCCGCAACGGTTCCAATGATTTTTTTAAACATTACGCAGTGTAACATCTGTCCCGCAACTTGTGTCGCAGCGGTTTGCGGCACCAGCCAATGAAAATGTTTGTTTAACCTCATGTGATCATCGAAACGACACAAGTTGAATGAAACGTTGCTCAGTGTAACATCCGTAAAACAACTTGTTTCGTAATGTGAGAACGTTTGTAGAAATGGCGTTGCTGAGACAAGTTGCACGAAAAATTGCAGCGTGTAACAGCGCCTTTATAAGCATCACGTTTACGTGAAACGTGAAACGCGAAAAACGAAAGTGACCATGATTTTCTCGCCATTTTCTACGCCTGCAGGCTACCGGCTTTCACGTAAAAACGACAATCGGCAGGCATTTTCGCGTTTGCCATATACGTGAAATTTCCTTCTACATAAGAAGTTGTTTGCGGAAAAAAAGTACTCCAAAACCATTTTCCGGTATGCCAAAGGAGGAAAAATTAGGTTTCATGGTTACAGATAGTTCATAACTGACTCCTTGCCGCAATTTTCTCCATGAGCTCACGCGTTGAATCTGTGTTGACCGTCAAAACAGCTTCATCGAAACTCTTAAAATTTGACGGGTAAGGATTTTCATTTTATACAGCGTCTTTTTCTACAAACAATGTTTAAAAAGACTGCGAATTTTGTTTTTGCTTTTTTTTTAGTTCTTTTTTTTTTTTTTTGTTTTTTTATACAAATAGTTTTTATTGTTAATTGACAATGTACACAATACATGACGCCAGGTACTAAGTATAATTACAATGATTGTGTATTGTTGATGACAATTTCCAATACGTACTATACTATTTTGCTTTTTAGTAACTAAATACTCGAGTTGCCGTTGTTCACGTGAAGCTAAAGTCATAACCTTCTCTCTATTTTGTTATTTTAACGAAAACCGCTCGTGAGCAACCTGGTTCTGTCTGTTCTGGTTGCTGTCTAAGGTCTTTCGCTGTACATGGGCAAATCACCATTCTTTGAATCAAAAAACAAACTTTTCAATTTCACGGGTAGTATTGTAAAATAGACCTTATTCATAAATGGCGGCCCAATTTATAATTCCTTTGTCGAAGTGCAAATTAGTCTACCAAGCCTCGATACCATACAGTGAATTGAAAAGAATTTTTGCTCTAAAGTGAGGCTTGGTAGGCTAATTTGCACGTGGACAAAAGAATTATAAACGTGACCGCCATTTATCAATACGGTCTATAAGCACCGCTAAACTGGCTTATAATTGTGCGACAGCTGGCAACCCCTTCTGAGTCAGTCGAACGGCCCGCCCCAAGTTCGTAACGCAAGCAAGCCGAGAGGAGAATGGCGATAGAGGGAGATGTAGGGACTGCACTCTTTTCTGTATAAACCGACGTGTTAAAATTTCCCGTTGCACCAGCAATGGGAAATTCGGATTGGTCCTTTGACAATGAACCGTTATCAGATTTTGTTGACGCGTTTATTACTTGTCCTTTTATCTACTAGCAACGTAAATATCTATGCAAGAGGAATTAGACATTGACGAGAAAAAGCATTCAAAATGGGGTCAACGGGAACCTTTCAAATATAAGCGAGGCCTGTTTCTCCCACCTCTTTTCAGTAGAGAGCCAATGTACCCCACGTTTAATAGCCACAGAAGGGAAACCGGAAGAAAACACTTCGCATGCCAGGATAATAGTCTGCCCCAGATTTTTAAACTAACTGTCTTTAAGAGCAACAAGATACTTAGCAATATAACTGTGACAGTATCAAGGCAAGTTTAAAAGGAAAACGGCTCACTTCCGGTTTCCGTCCCCGGGGGCTCACAAAATCTCAAAACTTGGTGCATGATTTCACGTCGTTGTTGTGAAGAGTACAGCAAACCGCTGGCCCGGGTTGCTCGAAGCATGGTCCCTAATATCATTTGTGGGCAGCGTTGGAACTTTTATGACTGGGTACGAGTAATTTCGCTTCCAGATGTCTCACCGCTCCTCGCATTAGGGACTGCCAAGAGCCTGTGACTAGGAGCAAACTCAAGTTTGAGTGATGAACTTGTTAAGTAATCGGAAGCATCGCACATTGATTGACCAAGATGACCATACTGGAGAAAAGGAAAAGGAACTTTATTTAAGTGTCTAGTCGTTCTAGCGCTGAAGAACTAATTGGGGACACTGTAAATTGAAATTAACAATTAACACAACTCAAGTCAAATGTTGGTTTTTGAGGAGAGAGGAAACCGCAGTACCCGGATAAAACCCCTCGGTGCAGAGTAGAGAACCAACAGACTCAAACCACGTATGACGCCGAGTCTGGGAATCGAACCCGGGCCACATTGGTGGGAGGCGAGTGCTCTCAACACTGCGCCATCTCTGCACCCCCAGACAAACTGTTCTTAATTTGGACGGTCTGAGAAAAAGATAACTTAATAAATATGTCAATTGTAATCTCCAATTCATGGGCCACTGACAGGGTTCATTTATAATTTTTTTGGTGGAGTGGGGAGGTGAGAGAGGAATGTTGGGACTTGGCCAATTCCTTTCGAGTTTGAGTTTTTCTCAAAATCTCTACTTGAAAGAATATTTTTTTACCATCACAACCTCCTAAATTTATATTTTCATTTATATTATAAAATCCCAAGAGGAAGTAGGGGATGCTTGATTTTTTTCCCGTGCTAATTACCATGCACGACTTTTAGATTGGAGTACAAGTTCGAATGCACGCGCATTGGGTTTGGAGGTAGAGTGTATTGCAAATGCGGGTGCTGAGACAACCAAGTCTCTCCGTCAATTGAAGGATTATCGTCAATTTCTTCCAAGTGAAGTATTATCGTTCATTATGGACACTGAAAGCTTGATAGGGATCATGGGAAACGAGCATATTTCTTTTAAAAGCCGAACCATAATGTCTGGACACCCAGGACTCGAACCTTGGGAACGTGTGATTAATAACCCCTTGATTTAACCACTACACTACCACATCACTGCGGGGATGTCATTTTTCATTAATGTCAATATATTTTTTTTTCTAAAGTGCCGCTGTAAATGTGTATTAACACCTGCTAAGGTGCAAGCCAACACAGTGAAAAATGTCGGTTACCAAACTTCAGGGCTTCAGACTTAATCATTATTCAGCAATGATTTTATATATATACTAATTAGTTTTGGTAAATAGTCGGCACATTTCTAGTCAGTTGATCGTTAGTGGTTAAGTGGATAAAAACGGTTTCTTTAAAGTGGGTGCAACGGGTTCAAATCCTGTCCGGGGGCTGCTTTTACCTTTTTTCTTTTTATTTGCTACCACAAGTCCTGGGACAGAGTAATCTAAATGGAGGATTATACTTCATTTAGAGCAAACTGACAATGAAGGATAACCCTTCATTTGAGGAAGAGATCGTGTTGGCTGAGAAAGGAAAAACCATTTCCAGTGCACTCTCAACCCCAAAGTTCTTCGATCACGCGGAGGCCTGAGATCCGAGCCCTCTGGTTATGGGTGATGGGTGATGGGATCAACTTGAAGTCAAGGGCTCTCTATTTTTGGGACGTTTCGCCATGCGTCCAACATCACCACTCAACACTTACAAGACCAATGTTATGCAAATGTAACCACCCTCTTTTCCTTGGGTCAAACACAGGCAAGTCTGGAAAACTGTGTTTTTTTAATGAATTTATATTTAAAAATCTCCACCTCAATACAAACCAGGCCTGTTTTAAGCCATAAATAGATAAAGCTAATTTTAAGAAAGGCTGCCTTTTTCAATAACAAAGTATTTACAAACAAATGATTGACAATATTTCACCATAGAAAAAAAATTACACTTTTGTGTTCTGGGTAACTCTATATTATTACCTTTATAATAACATACATGAACAAAGTCTATTCTGCTTGGCGAAGAGAAATGCAGTTTTCCGGTAAGAGTGCAGAAAGAGGTAACTTGGTGCAAAAGACATAACAAATCAAGCATTTGGATTGGCCAAAGATCAAAGAAAGTCACAGATAGCCAATCAAATGTGATCCCTGGATGACGCAATTTTAGGCATGGTAAGTGTGTGCAGCTTCTGCTTAATTACAATAAGCTATCTAGAATTTTTTCCTGTACATTATAATAAATAATCACATGATTTTTCTCGTGCAATTAGGAATAAATGAGCACTTGTAATTTTTTTAAAGAATACAAATTGCACTCAAAAGTTCATTCATCTACTCACGCATACTTATTGCAAATTGCACTCGAAATCATGTGATTACTTGTACAAAAAACCAGCACTCAACTTATCAATCTTTCAGTCTTTCACCTTCTTGAGACTACTTTTTATTTTAATTTTGAAATTGCACATGGAGACCCTTCATGTTACCATTCAGTAAATTGCAAGTTGTTAATGGTCAACCCCTGCAACAATAGCCTGACCTGTCGGGGCCAGACATCGATTCAAAGGCCAAGAGGCATAAACATCTTTCCTAATGGCGGCCAAATAAAATAGTCTTCTGTTTTGCTGCTAATAAGCCTTTCTAGCCTCGCTACGACGAGCAAGTTGAAAAATAATATTGTTTCAAAATGAGGGCAGTAGGTCTAATTAACAGAAAAACAAAAGAATGTAAAGGTGGTTGCCACCTTTTATGAAAGTAGTCTATGCCAAGCTTTAGTCAGGGATAGCTAAGGTGACCCCAGTCCATTCATTTGGCTATCCTGCCCTGCAGCAGTGGATAAACCAAAATTGAGCTGAGGTCACACGGCTAGCCTGGAATCAAAGTGCTTAATATCAGGGAAAACTAAGGTCTGCCTTCTTTACAACATTAAACAAACCATAAACATTGGGTTACCGCAATGTTACTTGACATGATAGCCTGTGTGATTTCAAACTGTCAGGTTTTTGTTCTTGAATTGTTGGAAGCAAGGTAACTGCTTGTTAATGACCAAGTTCGAGATCTTGATGTATTTATCTTGGTTTGCATAAAAACTACCGATAAAATTAAAAAGTAACAAGAACAGGGTAAAAAGACGTCTCGAATTCTCAGCTTCACAACAAGCTTTGTCTTAAAAAAAAAAAGAGCATTGTGAATTTCCTTTTTTTTTCTTCAGTAAGTGACATGTATGTACATGAAAACAGCAACTCAACTTGTGGTTTTGAAGTCTTGATGGCCAAAAATTGCAGCAATGACAAGCAGGTATTGGAGAATTACTGGTAGCCGAAGTAGACTCTTGATAGCCAAAAATATGATAGAAGTATGCATGTGAATGTTTACAAGACAAAGCAAGAGTTTGAGATACCTGTAGCAAAAATAGACTGCAGATGCTCCCACTACATGTAGTTTCAGAGCACAAGGATGGTGTACAATATATGGCATCTCCGTACTAAAGTAAAAAAATTGAAGTGATACACTATGCTGAATGATTTGTGCACAGGATATTATATAGCCTTGATTTTGCCTGTGTTCATTTTATTGAACAGTTTAAAGTGGTTTCAGTAAGTCACGAAAGCGTCAGTTGGCTACTTTTTTTCCCACTAAAATTGATTTAATTTAAGACAAATTCTTTCAAACCTAGGATTAAAGGGGCTGTGTCATGGCAGTGCAGTTCATTTGGTGTCGTTTTACCACTTACTTGCCCCTTGTCGCGCTACAATAGCCTGCATAGCTGGCGGTATTGTTGACACCGAGAATGGAAAGGGGCGCTGTGAAATGACGGAACAATGCCCCTCCCCATTCCCCACGTGGCTTTGCCGCCCGTTCATTTGCCTCTCGTGCCGACAATACTGCCTGCTACCCAGGCTAGCTATACAACTTAACGTTAATTCAGAAATTACTTTTAAACAGCACTAACCAATGCTTTGTGATGACAATTTATCTGTTGAGCATACATATGGTAATAGGCGATTTTTGAAATATCAATATTCAGCTTGATAGCGAGGCAGAGAGGACAATAACAAAAGAAACACATTGGAATGAATGTGAAAAATATTGTCATCCACTTTCCTTTGGCCTCTAAAACTTATAGTTACGAGCCACACAGATAAACTTCGAAAAGCTGTTAGGCTGAACAGTTTTCAAAAACCCCGATTGCAATCCATTTTAATCTTCTTCAATTTTGCCAATCCCTGCCTCCTTTTGTATTTGCTGTTTTATTGAAGTGCCCCTGTAATAAAAAAAAATGACTTTCTTCCTTTTTTTCTTCAGATTTTGAAAGTGTGTTTGCTTAACACCTGACTGGAAAAATTTTGAGCTTTGATTTTCATCCAAAGGCTGTTTACTTTGAGTGTAAGTTTTGGATTTCATGGTCTGCCATTACTCACGTTCAAAACTGGCCGATTAAACCTCAGAGGGTTGGATCCAGGTAACAGTGACGTCAAAGGCTCACTAGCTTAACATTTCAGCGTGTGAATGCAGAAGATTAAAAGTCTGAAAGCCCAAACTCCCATGCTGCATATTAATTCTGCGGCATACACACACATTGCATTATTTTCAATGAAAATAAACTGGTGTCTTCTTAAAATCAAGGCTTATGACTTTGGTCGCTTAGCGTTTAGTTGACAGAAAAATAAAAATTGTTTTTTAATGTTCTAATGTAAGTTAAATAATTTTTTATGTTTCACTTGATTTGGTCGCCAGTTTCCAGTCGTTAAATTTGGCTAAATTTCGTGACACAGCCCCGTTAAAATTCACTTTGACGATGACATCAGGTGGTTACTCTACTCAAACCAGATGCCAACTTTTCACTGAAACCCATGGGTTTGTGATCATAGGATTTGCAAACCAAGAATAGATTTAAGCAACAAGTACGTAACTTTAACTATGCTTCAAACAACTTGGCCTTAGTGGTCAGTTTCTCAAATTTCCAAATCAATGCTATTTCTGATGGTAACATCTACTTAGTGGGTCTTCAGAAACATTTGCAAAACAACAAAAACTTCCTAAAGGCAAATTTTTCGTTTCTTTTTTTCAAGTCTTTCTTTTGAATGGGTCATGAAGGGGCCCTTGTCATTGCAATGTGATTGGCTTGGCCCAAAACGCCATGAACAGAAGACTAAACAATAGAAAGTACGGCTTGGACTTCCACAGTGACAGCTGCTACAGTAACAACTTATACTGTAGCAGTGTAGCTTGCTTGCAGTGTAGCTTTGCTTGTCACCAGAGATGTGATCAAAATGTTTCATAGCCTTTGAAAAACACACACGATGTCACAACTTGACCAATCACATCTTAAGCCAGAAATATATACATCACCAGGAACGTTTTGCTCCAAAACTGTTTAAAACGCTGCCAAATAGCAGTTTGCGCAAAAAAGTTGTGTTTTGAGGCAGAAGTGAACATTTTCAACAAGTTTCCTATCTCAGTGCAATCTTGAAGTTTTCAAAAAAGTTTGTCAGTGTCATTCACAGAAGACTGCAATGTACCAGGAGGATCATTTTTATGTTTATGAGAAGAGGGCGTGACAAACGTTTCTGCAGGTTCTCAGCACTTGATGAGAGCAACCTATTTCAAATTTTGAACCCTCATATCCCAAAAAGAAGTGTCTGCTGCAAAGGTCAGAGTACCATGATTCACACCATTTACAGTGTACTGGTATGATGAAAGTAGGTACCACCTACTGAATCTACCCTTTGCCAATCACTTCTTTCACCATTATTTCTGGTGAGTGTTTTCTTTTGGCTTGGACTTACAGTGTAAGCTATCCAACAGGAACTAGAAGATTTTAGATGTGTACATCACTAGTGTGGGGCAACCTTAATTTCTTGAAGCCACTAGCACACATGCAACCTTATCCACATCAATATTGCT
Organism: Montipora foliosa; assembly: GCF_036669935.1. Taxonomy (NCBI): domain Eukaryota; kingdom Metazoa; phylum Cnidaria; class Anthozoa; order Scleractinia; family Acroporidae; genus Montipora; species Montipora foliosa. The sequence goes on along the minus strand of NC_090874.1, from coordinate 47,528,314 downwards.
GGAGTATAAATTTGAAGCTTCAGGGTTTCTAAGCTCAGCAACTAGTCCTGACAAAGTTGAATTTCACTCACTAGTTTGGCTTTTCTGTACACAAAGCAGTGCTATCAGCTATTACCATCTTTAAGGCAACTGAAATGGGCAATGGAACAAAACAACGCAAGTTAGCTGTAACAAAATACATTTGAAAAAATATTTCAGAGGGCAATACACGAGCAAAGCTTTAACTTACTTAGCTCAAATAAGTTTTTTTTTTTTAATTTGCCACTAGTACTACACACTTTAAATACAAAACTATGAGTAAAGGCCAGTTTACACGGTACGATTTGTCAGGCTGAGAAATCATACCGTATAAATTGTGTAAAACATATAATTTTTCCTCAAAAGACCTTCCCGTTATCCCTTTAGTATCCTCCATTTTGGACGCTTTAATTTTTTGAGTATTTATGCGTATTACCCACTTGCATACCCTTGGATTGACATGGTTTCTATTGGAGTGTCGGAGATCGTTCATTATCAGCTGTCAAAAGACATGCAAGATTTGCACTCCAACGCCATCAGGCCGATATATCGGGCCGACAAATCATACTATGTAAACCGGCCTTAAAAGAGTAAGCAACTTAACTATAAAGCTTATAAGAAAAAGTACTGGTTTATGTTATGGTTCAATTTTAAGAATTTGGTTTAAGAGTTTCAAACTAGTTCAATTTTGATTTTTCCTTTGTTTCAGTTTGGGATAATAAATATTAGACAAAGACAAATCAAAATTGAACTGGTTTGAAAATTTTAAACCAAAACAAATACTGGTATGAACCACAAAATACAGTACACATTGTGTCAAATCCACAATGCAGTTTGCCGAGACATCATAACATATTAATTTATTATGTTCTTGTTAACCATTCTTGAAAGTTAACACTTACTTTGGGTAGTCCAAAGATGCAATTATGTCTTTTATTTTAGCAGTCAACTCCAAGTTCTCTTTGCTGTTCTCTTGAATGTATAGCTGCAGTTTCCCAACAAATGAATCAACGGACTCCAGTGAGATAGGATCCTTTTCACCTGGGATTTGAATGTCCCTGAAGCTTCGGGATATTACTTGACGAAGTTTGGCAAGATGTCTTTGTAAAGCACTAATCTCATTTTGCTGTTCTCTTCTTTCTCCTTCCAGTTTGTCAATGCCTTTTTTCATGTTCTCTATGTGCTTGCTAAGGATGGCATTCTGTTCTTCAAACTCCGTGTTTACCTTCCTCAGTTTTCGCAGTTCATTCTCACGAGCTGAAATCAAACAGGAATGGCTTAATTCTAAATTACTGACATACATATAACATGCTACTATTTCAGACTGTGTGCATTTACTGTTACATTAGCAGACTGACCTGTCGTAACTTCATAGTGTGCTTTGCTGATCAATTTGATTATTACTGAATGTGATTTCACGTTCTGTACTATAACTTGTATCCCTTTTTGCCCACAGCAATTTTTCACTCAATATACTAAGCATTCAGACCATACTGTTACAATAATGCTGTAAAACTATGTGAAAAAATCCTAGGCAAACCTTACAGTATGGCCCAAAGAATCAGTTTTAAAGAACATATTTATTCCCAAGAAAAAGACATCTGCTACACATTCTTTCCAACTTTCTTTCCAATTAATTGCAAACCTCATAGGAACTTTCCTTTCAGTTTGTTTGCAGGTCATTGATAGGCAACTGAAAAAATTAAGGTTGTTAACATCTATCAAAATGCACCTTCTCTCAATGGGTCTACATACATACATGTCACTGAGGAGAATTTCTTTACAAATCAAAACCTTAATCTTCAGCAATTAAGTCCTTTACTATCAATGACCTTTATCGGTGATTTTTGTTGAGGTGAAATTAGATGCTGATTATTCTTACATGTTAAAGGAGGTACTACGAAAACCACCGATCTGTGGAATGGGTGGGAATTTACGTGTGTCTGCCCCACCCACTTTCGCTTGTAAATAGCTCAAATTCTTAAGAGATAATGGCAGAACTGAGTGCATATGGAAGATAAGACATTATCGAGAAAGGGGGAGACTTCACTGCAGGTTTGTTTGTGGGAAGTTTTTTCGCGATTGCCAAAGAAATCAGAGATAAATTTTGAAACATGTTTTTCCATTGTTGCGGTTGTTTTGTACACCTTAAGCCCGCGGGAAAGGAATTTCATCAAAATGTTTAACCAAAGTGGACAGGGCAGTGACTCGATAATTTTGGCCCATTCCACAGATCGGTGGTTTTCGTAGTAATTACCAAATGAATCTTTTGGCAAACCCCTATTTTTCAAATGAGCCCACCTGTTCATCGTTGATGGAAAACTGCCTGTTGACTGGCAGCATTATGAAGAAACCACTCTCCCAGAAACTACATGTATTTTCAAAGAAGTGTGTTTGAATAATCTATCAAGCTACAAGCTCGTTATGCTAATCGTTTGCCCTTCTGCATCCCGAGAGGCTTTTTACTAGCTTACTCAATATTACCTTTGTTGTAATTGAGAAACTCCTCTGTGAATATTGGTATATCACCGTCTAGTGGAATCTGTGTTGGCTGAGGGTCTGCTGACACTTCCTCGACTTTTTTAGCAACTGATGAATCTTTTCCATTTGTTGCCTTCTCCGCCTGTTTTTCAGCCCTGTCCATTTGAGATGCGATGACTGCAAAGTGCTTTTTTCCAGACATGTGTTCACGCTTGTTATGAGGCGAATTGAAATACAAGTTACATGCACTGCAGAACAAGTCGTCACTTCCCTGATCAAGTAAAAAGAAAGAAGACAACACAAACCAAAAGTGTGTTAAGATAAAATAATGGAAGCAACTTATAACTAGATCGATCGATGCTTTATTCTAAATTAATGATAGTCAGGGTTGTCAGAAACTTTTGAAGCATTGGAAAAGGACAAATGTGGTAAGTAAAAATACATGTAACAAAAATTACGTAGCATTTGCTAATAAATCAACAGTGCAGTGGAGTACACAGCTGAGAAAAAAAGAAGGTGGTGATTTTTGATGGCTGCCTCAAAATTCCCTATGTACAGTTATCTACAGTTATGAAGAATGCAGAACATTTGGCATAAAGGAGTTCAAGAGTTGCTTGAGGAACCAGGACATGAACTACTTTACTTTCAATTACAAGCAGGACAATTTTAATTAAATAACAATGACAATGGATGTCAATCAAATACTAGACTTCCTTGAAATTTAAGTGCTGCTTTCCTGGTACATTGATGAAAGTTGAACACTTACCTCAGTCCCATTGACACCATCTTCATCAGCTGAAACAGGGAAGAAAACAAGACACTCCTTAGTTTCATCTGCTAAAAGAAAACTAGTTTCCTCTCTTACTATTAGTAGCCAAAACCCAAACTATGTTTGTTTTTATTTACATTATCTGTATATAATGAGAGTATAACATGTATCCATAATCTGCTTCCACAGAGATAAAAATATCTGGAATAATAAAATGTAGTTTATTCCTTGTGGTCCCAAAGAGACACAATCTGGGTCAAAAAAATATTTTCACCTTTTTTCAATGCCTTTTGTCTGGCAACAAAATTTTTGTATGCATCAGTTTGCTGATACTGTTCTAGCTCCTTCATATAACGTTCCTTGTCTTTCTCTGCTTCTTCTAGATAACTCTGCATTGAAAACACATATTTAGCGAACATGCAGTCAAAAACAAAATAAACAAACAATAACTTTCAACACAAATATAAATGAATACAATTGGGCACTGTTACTCTGATTTCAATAAACATCACAAAGTGTCTCCACAAATAATTGTAAAGTACAATAATAAGGAATGAAACCAGTGTTCCTCCAACTCTACTCTAGAAGTAAACCTTAAGTAATAGTAATGTAACAATTCTAACCTTAAACTACATGTAAACCTTATGCAAGTCCATTTTCAGACCCATTGGTTATTATGTTAGAACAAAACCAAGGATTTGAATCAGAGACTTGATTACCAAGAACAATCCAGCCTGTGGTCGATTTTTTTTCTTACCCACAAAAACGCGCACAGTATGTCAACTTGCAGCAAGGGCATTAAAACGAAGGTTCTTGTTCACCCATGAATAGACCACACCCCAACCTTTTGACCCACTTTTGTTTGTGTTTACCAGTCTGAGACTGTTTGCAGTGAAAATGAACTTGTGGGACATCTGCCAGTTGAATTAATCAGCTGTGTGGCATATTTTATTCAAAACAGTGGCCTGTGCCAAGTGAGTGAAAAAAGCGTTCATTCCCAAGGTCCTCAGGGAGAAACGGTAAAGGGATTTTTCCAACAAGAACATGCCTGGAAACATGATAAACTTATTAATTTGTCAACACAAGCCAAATTCCTCAAAGATATGGAATTGTGTACTGCAATCTTCATGATGTTTTACAACATATCTTGTGAGGAACTTTGGCGGCTTGTTGATTTATTGTATGAATGACCTTGCTGCTCTTGCACCCACATACAGTATAGACCACAACCCAAACTTAGGATGTCACCTTTCATAAAAAAGCAGCCTAGACCAAGGTAAATAATAATATTAGTATAAATAATTTGAGCCCACTGTCTCATTTATTCCTTGCCCTTGATGACAAAAATGCCTACCTGTTTTTGCTGAGAAGGTAGCTGACTCCACATATTACCAAGGATTTTGGTAACTTCATGAAATGGAAGGTCTTGATTTTCAGCTCGCACTTTCTCCCGATGCTCATTCAGGAACCTGACGTATCCTGTCAGAGGAGCTTTTGGTGCATTTAAGTCTTTATCAGGCTTTTTTCTCTTCTTTCCTTTGGTCAACATAGTCTAAAAAATAAATTTAAAGCATGAATCAACTTTTGATCTTTCTTTCTACTTTTCTATCAACATCACCATTTACAGGGCATTAAGATTTTGGATTGTGGGACTTCAATTTGGGTATTGCTGCGAGTTAGTACAGTAGAGTTTGTTGTATAACAACAGCAGCTCCTTTACCACAGATTCAAATTTCTACTTTAAGTGCCCAGAAAGTGCCAAGGACATGCCCATGACTTCCCTGCTAACAGAGGTCTCTTTTCTTTTTGCGTTCGCTGGGCTGACAAGTACGGGAAAAGAGACCTCTGCCATGGGTTGAAACTCACTTTGATCCAACCGCCATCAACAACCTTGGACAACACTTCAAACGGCACGCCCCATGACTGTGGCTTGAGCCCGCTGCATCTCGCGCACTGCTTTACAGTAATTCTGCTGTTGTTAAGTGAGCCCACAACATGAAGTATCACATGAGGATTTGGTCGCTAAGTAACCGATGTGGGTGCTCAACACAGTGAGTTTGAACCCAAGGCAGAGGTTTCTTTTCCCATACTCGTCAGCCCAGTGAACGCAAAAAGAAAGGAGACATCTGCTAGCAGGGAAGCCCATGACCTAATTGGCCTTAAAGTGCTACTATGACCAAAAAACAATTTTTACTTTCCTTTGGGTTTCAAAACTATGTTAATTAAACAGTAACTGAATGAACTTTTAAGCCTTGATTTAAAAACGACACCTGTTTTATGGAGTTTTCCTATTTAACCCTTTGACACCCAAACCAGACTTACTCTGTCTAATGCCAGACGATTTTACTCATCAATGGGGACCCCCAGGAGTCAATGGGTTAAGACCAATTTACACAGTACGATTTGTCAGCCCGTTCTGTCGGGCCAATAAATTGCACCAAGTAAATTGTGTAAAATGTGTACTTACTTTTTCCTCAAAAGATCTTCCTGTTGCCCTTTTAGTATCATGTATTCATGTGCATTACCCACTCGCATACCCTTTGATTGGTTTCCCTTGGGAGTGTTGGCCTGACTTCAAAACAACCGTTGTACTGCAAAAGATTTTTTTAATTGGACCGATTTTCATTTCCATGAAATGGTCCTTCATTGGCTGTCAAAATACAGGCAAGATTTGCGCTTTGACGCCGTTAAGCCAATAAATCGGGCCGACAAATCGTACCATGTAAACTGGCCTTTATCTTTTCAAGTGAATATATATAAACATTTCTGTGACAAAAAATTATTGTTGCTTCCGCAAAACACAATTTCCCTATAATTCAAATGTCAAAATGCAGGTTTCTGATGAACAAGTAGATTCAGGAATACACTGTTAAGCTAATTCTATTCTTCATGTCAGAATTGTGTGTTTCTTAATTCTTCCTTCACCAACAAAAAGTGAGCGGGGAAAAACCAGAAAAATGGTAGCAGACTTGAACTAATTCCAGAGATTTGTTGCATATGTATGTTGGAAGTTAATTAACCCTTTAACTCCCAGTGGCCACTTATAGATTTTAATCTGTCTAACACCAGAAGATTTTACTCCTCAATGGGGGGCCCCTTGGGCCTTAGCCTCCCACGCAGACACTCTAAGGGTTTCGTCACACATTCCTCCTCCACGAGCATCTGCTGAACAGAGCCTGAATTTATGTAGACCAATCACAACAGAAAGTGCACTTTAGACCCTGAGGAAATTTTCTTATGGTCACTGCAAGAAGATGGGCTTTGTGTGTTGGGTGTTTCAAATTGCTGACTTAATTAAGGTCTCCTGAAAAAAACGTTCTGAAAAATTAATTTTAAACCACTAAAATCACTTTCCTTTGTTTCCTGCCATAATCTACACGCAATAAATGATTGACGTACCATGTCAATCACACATGGAAGGATTGGGTGTCAGTTGACAGCCTTCATGCGTGATCTGCTATTATTGGCTCAGCATTATTAATAGACCACTTTCGATATATTAAAATTCAGTCCTAAACAAAAGGCATCATCTCGAGGCTCTGGGGAATAAATATAAGGATTTGTATGAGTTTATTCCCCAGAGCCTCGAGATGAAACCTTTTGTTTGGGACTGAATTTTAATAGATCGAAAGTGGTCTATTGGCTTTCAAGTAGGGGGCTGAGTTATTCAGCAGACCGTGAAGTGCAAGTGAAACCTTCAAGCTAGATTTTCTTGGGATTTATTTTGACGCCAAAATTACTACTTCTCGGACCTCCTGTCCCGACAGGTTTAAAGACATCACTTCCAACTTTCTAGTTCTAATAGATGATTGTACTACCCCAAATACTGTGTGAGGAATTTTTTGTTTGTCTTCGGAGACTGATTTTATAGCACTTTTTCTGCCCAAATTAAGTATGAAATGAAAGTTTTGACTTTCGTGCCTGATATTTCCTTCAATTCTTAAGATATCAAAAATTCCTTACACAGTATTGGAGTGCATTCATCTGTGACTAAGATGCAACAAAGTGTGGTTATTTTTGCAGAAATGTGAAGGGGCAGGAGCTTCTGTAGCAGACGCAGTTGATCTGAGGCCCCAAAACTAAAAGGCAATATTTAATACCTAAAAACTAAAACTGTATTCAAATAATTCAATCTGTTAGCTTTAATATGATGTACATGTGTATAGTGTTGACCCTATAGAAGAAATAGCGGCGCAACAATTTCATTTTTCCGCGGACACCTCATTTTCTTACAGAGACCTTAAATTCTTATCAAAAAGAAACTGGAGCATATAAATTTCATGCTTTGGCTTAGATGTTTGCGGCTCTTCACAGATTGAGTAAGGCAGAATTCGTATGGTTGAAACATTTTGTTCCCCTGCGATTCAAATCTACTTGTGGCATTCCCTTGGGATTGATATCATATTTACATTTCTTTCCACACTATTTTAGTGGAGTCATTTGGTTTCAATAACCCCATTTCTTGTAGTCCTTCAGTTGAACTGATTTACGGTTTGCTTTATTTTTCAAATCAAAGAAACACTGAGTATGAACAATCGGTTCGCAACAAAAACACATAAAATCAGTTTTTAGAGACGATCATTGCCAAAAGCAGACTTAAAATTTTAAGCTTAAACATAATGGATTTTTTTCAATCTTTTTTTGCTACTGTCCTAGTTGCGTTCATTGCGCTCAAAGGTAATGGTTCTCTTGCAGTTCAAATACACTCGCAACACTTCCTTAATATATTTGTATTTATATATTTCCCCCACGCTTTTAATTTTCGCTGAAACGACACCATACCCTTGCTAAGCACTCCCATTTTGACTCGCGTGAGTGCAAATGCATACCCTACCAAGGAAACAAAATTAATGTTTTGTCTCTTTCATGATTCATCCAAAGAAGAAGTTGACGCATTGACAGTGCCGATTGGTTCCAAAGTAACCTGCATGTGATTCCCAGATGACAGTTACTTAACCAAGGGAAAGGAATGAGTGGCTCGTTTCAGCAGATGCTTGTGGGGGAGGAACACTAACCGGAGGCTACTCGGGGCTCAAAGGGTTAAAAAAATACAGTTGCTAGTACTTTGAACATTTTTGTTATACCATGGACTTTGTTCAACAAAACAAAATAAAAATACTGACCTTTTTTGGCTCTGGTTTGTTTGGACTTGCAGATGGACTGTTCTCAGCTATGAAAGAAAAGTTAACATTGATAACTTGGCCAATCTTTATCATACCTTGAGTCTTTTAAGTAACGGCACTATAATAATGGATGGCCACATTATACAGCATGCCTTGCTTGGCTAAATGGTTTGACATTAATGTCTTATTTGATACACAAAAGATAAAATAAATACCTTCCTAATTAAGCTTACGGCTCAAGCCAGTTCCAAAGCTTTCAACTAACGTTCTTATTAGAAGGTTTGGCTCTACAACGCTCCATCATGCATTAGCAATGTTACGGCACCATAAGAAACTAAACTTATTGCTGAACAAGATGCAGTCATTATTGTGAAATAATAAGTCACTGTGGCAACAGGAAAGCCCTGTAATAACACTCTTTATTTTGTCTTTCATTGCACACATCTCAAAAACAAACCTGATGACCCCATTTTTTATTGATAGAAAGTGATCAGAAGGCTAAGATAAACCTTTTTGTACAGCGGATTCAGATCCACCATAACTCTGTAATTTTTTTAAGGTGGCTCTGATTCTGCAGTACAGACCTTTTCAAAACTTTGAAGAAAGTTTTATCTTTGCCTTCTGATCAATTTTCAGCACTAAAAAGAACAGGAGTCACCGAGCTTGTGTTTTGGATATGAGCAACTAAAGCCAAAATATAGAGTGTTTTTGCTGAGCTTTCCCATTGCCAAGGTAACTTAGTACGTCACAATAATGACCACACGGTGTTGAGCAATAATCAGTGTTTCATGTGTTACCAAAGCATTGCTGTTATGTGATACAGTATGTAATGCTAATCTTTCTGAAGAGAGTGTCTCTTAAATTGTTGTTAAAACTGGTCAGAGCCAAGTTAAAGGGCGTACAGCAAGTTACAGTTCTTTGTTTTTACAAATTGAATTTACCCCGAATTTACCTCCCGGATGTAAACTCAGGAATGGATGTGTACTGTAGTAAGAAGTACATTTTCTGATTCTTTTTCACCAAATACAGACCAAAATTACAGAATGCTGATTAGCTGAGACAGAGGACATTTTTTCTTCATCACAAGGGCTTTTTTGGTAATCAAGAAGGCATGATTACTTGATCCTGATTGGTTAACAGTTGCTTATCCGGAGCAAGCAAGATTACAAGATAATTTTCTTCCAGATTCTGACTCTGATTAACTGCTTTTAGTCCACATATAAAATACATTATTAAGCACTATTGCTGTCGAGAGCAACAACTTATTGAATTGAACTTTAGCTGAATGAAAGTGTGTTTGCTGTAATTTCACGATTAAAGTGTTCATTTGTTGTGGCATTGAATGGGGTTCTGTCAATAATTTTGCCCTTTGTGTGACAGAAATGTAATTACAATATGCCCATGTGCAATTAAGGATTAATTTCACTTGGATTTTCAAAGTTTTCCATATTGTCCTCATTGCGAATCAGGCAATTTTGTGAAAACTTTAAAAATGCCCGTGAAATTAATCCTAAATTGCCCTTGGGCCCATGTGATCACATAAACAAATAACACAGTTAGCTGAGGCAGTGGTACAAAGTACTGCTTCCTTTACCTGAGGATCTCTCTGGGACTGTTATCCTGTACAGAAAAAAAGATAACCAATAGTTTTAAACTTTTAAGAGAACCCTAAAAATACTGTATTTTTGAGTGGCTGTCACAAAATCATAGCAATTCAGTGAGCAACTTAACTAAGATTTAGATATTGTGTACATGGTCAAAGTATTATTACATGTAACTGTTACAAATTGTAAATGAATGTAACGATACTTGGTGGATGCAACAGTACTTCGAATTCTTCAATGAAGGAACGTGCCAATATTCCTTATTTCACCAGTCTTGTACACAAAAATACAAAATGGGGTGATACTTTTTCAAAGTAATATTTGCTTATTAATCAAATTATTTGTCTTTAAATATTAGTCTACTTACACGTAGAGTCATTCTTCTAAAGTGAATAATAAATAAATAATAGAAGTAGTAATAATAATAATAATAATAATAATAATAATATTAATAGCAACAACAATATCCTCTTTATTTGAGCCTCGAGCTTATAAACTCCTTTGTGCTCTTCCAAGTAAATCGAAGCAGATCATTGGTGTTTGACGAGGGATAGAAAGAGTACGGGCCACTAGGTTACCAAAAGTGAAGAAACAACCAAATCACCCAACTTGACGCCTGATCCCAGAATCAAACCAGAGAGCCATTGGTACAAAACACCTCGAATATTTAAAAACTGAAGACTTAAAGAATTTTTGGTCCACGCAACAAATTCCGATAGTGCTAAAAAAAATTAATGTAGACAGCCCGACTGGAAAAGAACTATTTTTATTCAACATTCCGTTACTTGACGTCTTTTAATACACTACACGTTTGTAGAGTTATAAAGCAATTTTTAAATAGAATACGGGTCTTTTTTAAAAGGAAAGCAAGATATATCATTTCTGGTTATAATAATGGTCACCTTTATAAAATAGTAATAAGATTTCTCAGTGTCTCTGCGCTGGGATATTAACGCGACTTCAGATAAATTTTCGTAACGATTACTTTGACATACCTTAGAATGAGAAATCATTCCAACGACTGTTGTTGGTAAGAAGTAGTAAGTGGCTTAAAATAAAACTCCTCAGTCATACCTTGACTGGTTTTGCTCTCCGCTTGGATCATTTGTTGTGGTTTCCATAATCTGTCCGGCCTTGATTTGTGGATAGATTGTCTAAATTTGCCACGTCTGCAACCCCGACCTCAGACTTCTTCCTACCGTTCGAATTCGAATATTGACGATTTCGGCTTAATTGAAGTCTGTTTTTCTTGCAATTCCTGAGCGTTCATCGACACTTTGACCAAATCGAAAACAGACAATCGGACAGATACTGCACTCGAGGGTACCACGCTACCCGGAACATGCACAAGTAGAACACCTTGCCCCTAATATGGCGAGAGATGCCATATATGGAGAGAAGAACAAATGGGATTCTCTACTTCATTCTCTGTTTATTCCCATTTTGCTTTTCCACTGCAGTTTCACATTTTTTTTCCTATTCTTCAATTCTACTTTCCATTCCCGAAGAATGGAGAAACAAGCCGTTAACGATTTCTATGTACATGATCCGATCAAACAAGAGCTTATTTAATGGCCACTGCTCATTATTTTAAATGCGGGCAAGAAACGATTTCCTAAGTGAAATTCTGAAAAACCTTACTACAGTTTTGGACTCTTTTTCTTTGGCCATCTCCGTTTTATCAGAGATAACACACAAACAGAGGTGACAAACATCAGATATAAACGCATCATTTGAAATTATCTTTTACTTGACGTTTCGTATGCTTCTGCATACAATGATCTTCGGAGATCTTCAGAAGTGACGGTTAAAACAAAATTGGAGTTTAAATCAGTACAGGATCACTAACTTATTTACTATTAACTATTAAGTAACAATAAAGGTGACAAAAAACTAATAAAGACAGCTTTTCGCTGCTGACATATGGTTGGGCTCAACAAAACAAACCATTGACCACAACCATCACAGTTCCCAAAAAGATAATTTTCTTAGTTTTACCTTATTTAAGGCTACAAAGCAAAATCGTTACTAAACAAATTAAGTCGTTTGTAAATAAATTTTCCCAACAAATAAATGCAAATCAAAGGAAAATGCTAAATATAGTGACCGAGTTCCTGGAGGGGGGACTGGACACTAGACATTTCAAAGGCCTTTTTCTAAACAACTAACCATACGACGCCACCTTCAAATTTCAGGATTTCCTTAGCGAGAAAAAATAATCATGTATGGAAATAAATAGTTATATTTGTCTCGCAGGTTTTTCGCAAATAGAAAAAACGTTGATTTTCGTCTACTTTGATAATACCGGAAACACCGTCTGATTGATCATTTTTTTTAAATGTTGACTTTTTCGTCTTCATATTGTTTGCTAATTATCAAAAATTTTAACCTGGACGTAAGGCTGTAGGTTTTGAGAAAAAAGTCTTTGAAATGTCTAGTTTCCAGTCCCCCTCTAGGAGCTCGGTCACTATATTTAGCATTTTCTCCTGCATTTAATTGTTAGGTAAAATTACATTTTACCTCAACTACACTGACTAACACTTCAGAAGAGACATCCTGTAGCTTTAATTTCACAGATTTCAAGATCTTGATCTTTTTCTCCAGAAAAGTGTAGTAAGCCACCTTACTGATGTTGCCAGCCCTACCAATGTCTATCAAAATCTCTCGCGCTCCGCAACAACCGAACCGCCATCTACGCAAGATACTATCAAGATGATACCCGTTCACTGCCAAGTTGCAGTACTTGATTAGACCCTCAGCGCGGTCCGCAGTCCCACAGTGGATGAATAAGATCAAGAATAAGTAGAGTGAGTGAAATGGACTGCCGCCCGGGTCCGCACCACGGTAGTGGATGAATGAATAATAGTTCGTTGCACGCGTGGCTTAGAGAAAAAAACAATATATTCTGTAGAAGTTTTTCTCAATTTGGAAGTTTTTCATATTAAATTCACATTGGATTTTGGGTAGTTTTACGAAAATGTCAATCAAGCCGTTCAAATGACAAAATGAATGCAGAATAACAAAGTGTCCCATGCTCACTCTTCTTATCTCAAAGTGACTGCGGTGCCAGAACTTGACAAAACCCCGAAAAGTGGACGGGTATAAGGAATGAGAAATTAAGTATCTGACTTTCATACAATCTCGGTTATAATCAAATGCTATGGCGTGAAAACGGGAGAAATAAGGAGTGAAACTCTCGCAACGCTAATACTACGAAATACAAGAAAACGAAAGTCACCAAGAACGCCCATCTTATATTCCTAATTCCGTGAACAAAAAAAGAAACGTTTTGTTTAAAGCCACGTATTTGGTAGCCGATGTCGCAGATGTATTAAAACCCCGGTTAGAGGGGTTTTCAAATGAGTGTCGTAAAACCAAAACCAAAGTAATTACTTTGACCAATCAAAAAGGACGGAGACAATCGAGTAAACCAATCAAAACTCGAAGAAATTACACGTAGCCGACAAAAAGCGCGGGGAAATGTGCACGCGCGAATCACGATTGGTTTTGGTTTTACTTCTGATTGGTTGAAAAAATGGCGCGAGAACTTTGAGCCAATCATTGAGTGAAGTAATGCAAAACCAAAGTAATTCACTAATTACTTTCGACACTCAAATTGAAAACCGCTCTATAACCAGGCTATTGTACTTGGTCGATGAGGAGAATTAATTGTTCCTACTTCCGTGCGGAGAAGGGCGCAACTCCGGACCCGGACATTGCAAAACAGCGAAACGAGGCACCAAAACTCCATGTATGAACCCACCATACATCGTTTTAGGTCTAATTAGGTCCTCAGTCTTAATCTGAATCCTAATCTTAGGGCGCGTTCGGTTGACCCTATTCCGGAATAAGAGTACGTGGAGTGATGATTAAAACTATATGTTTGGCGCGTTTCACAGCAGCAAGGATGATAAAAATATATTTAAAATAGCATTTTAGCAGATGTTTGACAATTTTAATGTGAATCTCCGTAAAAGCGAAGGATTTCTAACTTATATTCCATGTATTCCTATTCCGGATTACTGTCAATCGAAATCTCAATGAAATAGGAGCCTAATTAGGCCTAAAACGATATTTCATCTCAAATCCAACATTCGTCGGTTAGTATTCAATGTATGGCGGGATCATACATGGTGCTTTGCTGTTTTGTTTCGCTGTTTCGTGGTTTAGTAATGCCCACTGGACACAGCGATTGGTGGTAACTTGACTCTGACCTCGAATCGAAGGACCGTGCAGTCTACAACAAGTTTCACCATGCCTTTTTTGCATTAATATTTAATTATGTTCTGTGAAAGGTTAAATACAAGCCATGGTCAAATTTACTCCTTCCAGGAGAAACTCTGTTTGCGTGCGGAGGATGTAAAGTGCAAGTTGCAGGTCGCAGGTTAGGGTTGCAGGTCATTGTTTTCCCGTAACTGAAACAACCCACACCTTTACAAAAATGCTAACGCATTATGTTTAGGCCTAATGTTAGCATTAGCAAAGGTCTGGGTTGTTTCAGCTATGGTGAAACAATGGCCTGCAACTCTAACCTGCAAACTGCAGTTTACAGCCTCCAGTTTGCGTGCAAGGTCAAACGATTACAGGCTATAAAAGAGTTTTGGTAACTGTAGTGAGGCGTTGCGGGAAAATCAGGGATGCCACTTGAAATGAGAATATTGTTCTAAGGAAATCGTCTTTAAATGAAGAAATTCAAACAAAGTAAGGTAGACTAGTCAAGAAGTTCATAATATTTGTTTTGTTTATTATCATGCCTGATAGTTTATTATTTGTTTGACATTTCTCATATTTACTACAGAGGGTTATAACACTCCCCAAAATGTGAAGTACTCATGGAACAAAATGGTGGTCAAACCTAGAGAGTTCTGATAAAACTCTCAGAAAATGGGGAGGAAAGGAGGACATTATTTTGTTTCACATAAATTTCAGAGAAAGCACATCCAAGGGTTGAAATTTAATTTTGATGAAATGTCATGCACACAAGTGCCTCTTTCAACAAACACTTACACCAGTGACTGTTTCATCCATACTCTTTCTAAGTCTTTCCTTTTTCCCTCTAAATTTGAAAGTTTGTTTGCTTTAACACCTGGCTGGTAAGAATTTTGAGCTTCAACTGTGATCCAAAGGGTTTTACTTAGGTTACAGGTTTTGTATTGTAGTCTACCATTACTTGCAAATAAGAGTGGTCTATAAGTGCACGAGAGTTGGATTGAGGAGAGAATGATTGAGAATCGCTTGATTAAGAAGGCAGCATATTAGCTATACAAGAGATGAGTTTAATGGTGTGAAACCTCTAGGGCCCTGTCGTTCAAAACTGACGAACACTAATCTACGATTAAATACAAACCCAAGCTTGAATTTTGCCCTTCAAAAAAGCCTTAATCTTGTAATTTTATGCTGAAGGAAAGCAAAGGTCCAGTCAATTTTGGAGGCTAAAAATCTTTGTGGAAATATATTTTCTGATCAGAAAATAAAACTGAAATTTAAGTTTCCAGGATTAACTTAATCTCTTAAGTCTGGCCTTGAATCACTGGGCCCAGGGCTTCATACTTCATCACAACCTCATTCCCAGGGTCTCTCTTCTCTGCCTCCTTTGTGGTTGCAACAAAGGAGACAGAGAAGAGAGACCCTGGAAATGAGGTTGGCTTTATCAGTCATGCACACACACAATGTATATTTCTTAAGTGATTAGTGTTTGAAGTAGGTAATAATTCATTTTCCTTGATAAAGCTATTTCAAGATTTAAAAGCTATGATGTGAGACAGTTGAATAAAAAGACTGTTAACAATCTTCATGATAGGAAGGCTTAAAATTTCACCAATCACGTGATAAGTATATACCCAAGTGAAACAAGAAGAAACTCAGAAGTGATTTTTTGATTGAAGTAGCACTTTCAATAAAATATCCAATAAATTGTTATCCTTGGTGCTGCCTTTTCTGCTTGCTAAGTCACTCAGAGAAAGAAAGAGTGCACAAGTGGCGTAGTTGTGGGAGCAATCGCCTCACCTCCCACCAACGTGGCCCACGTTCGATTCCCAGACTTGTTGTCATAGTTGGGTTGAGTTTGTTGGTTCTCTACTCTGCACCGAGAGGCTTTTCTCCTGGTACGCTGGTTTTCCCCTCTCCTCAAAAACCCACATTTGATTTGATTTGCACTTATTTGTTGATTTCAGTTTACAGTAGGCCTTTTAGACATGTGTAATTCAAAATGCACTATCAGTGTTCCTCGTCAACAATATGGGATGGAAACTTGCATTTTATACGACCACCCCACAGATCCAATGAAATTTTTAGAGCTGATAATTGCTGTGAATTCACTCCTTTTATCATGCAGTATTTTGCACTATGCTGCGGGGGTGGTAAGCTTTGAACTTGACTCTTTGCAAGATGCAGAGTATGGAATTTTTTTCCAAAAGCCAGTAAACTTCTTTTCCTTGAAATCAATCAATCAATCAAATAAATTACTGCTGACAAGATTTCAAAAACACACAAATCCCCAATGCCTTTCTCAAAGTAGATTCTCTATGATGCAAAAGTTTTCAAAGAAAAAAATGAAGTTCGACATACTGCTCAGTTCTTACCTTAAAAAGAAGTAATCATAATAGTAATAATAACAATAACAATAATAATAATAATGATACTAATAATAAGAATAATAATAATAATAAATATGGTGAGACAGTTTTTCAGTCTACATCTTACCAACTGCATCAAAAAGAGAAAACTGTAATCAAACAAGAGTGTAGTTCATCACTGTTAACATCGTAAAGATAAAACTTTATAAACTATTTTCTCTATGAGAATACTTTGACTCAAGCTCCAAGTACAAGAAGGTGATAATTTGTGGGGGTTGTCCTCTAGCCTTTTAGAATTCCAAGCTCCTAAACTATTCAATCATTCTCGATGTAAAAGAACAAGTGCTCCCAGGACAGCAAGAACGAAATACTGAAAAAAGATAAAAAGAGCAAAATGACTGATACACCTCACAGAAAATAGGTTTTGTTCTAGGTCAATTGTCTAAGGAAAGGTTGCCACTTAGGCAGCTTACAGTCAAAACTGCTCAAGTGTTCCCCTGACGAGCCGATTAATAAGTTCATTATTGCAAATTTTATTTCACGAATCATTTCAATAATCTGGTCGTGGGATGGATAATGCAAAATTCAAATCAATCCTCAGTTCAAAACTCGAACTTTGATTGGATTATTGCTTGCTTTTGGTGCCAGGCTGGCGTGAGAATTTGACATGTGTACGATAATCTGCATAATCTGCAGAGTTCATAACAAGCGTGATTTGCCGTTCTTTTTAAATTCATTTCTCTGTCCAATCTTTGGAATTCGAAAACATAGTGTCTCAAGTTTGAGGATACTGGCAAGGTTACAGAAACGTAATGTTGCTAGAGTGAAAAGGCCATTGTTTGACAGATTACGACAGATTATGCAAATCAGTAAACTTCTGAAATTCTCATGCCGACCTAGCACTAGAAGCCAGCAATATTCCAATCAAAATTCGAGTTTTGAACGGAGGCTTGATTTGAATTTTGCATTATTCATCTGACGAACAGATTATTGAAATGATTACTGAAATCAAATTTGCAATAATGAACTCATTAATCCGCTCATCAAAGGAATGCTTGAGTTGTTTTGACTGTAAACTTGTCCCATGACAATAAATGGGTTTTGATCAGTGTGACACATGCCTGCTTCCTTCCCCTTCTGATTGGGGGGTGATGGTTGGGTTGCTAGGATTCAACAGCCATGGGAGGGGTCCCCATCTGGCATAGTATCGCGCAGCCATATTGTACATTTGTCCACCTTGCCTACGTCTTGCTTACAATATAAACATACTTTTCACACAGCATGGCATCATAGACATGTCCAGTTTTCTTCATCTAGGAGCTGGCTACCAGTTGTGGAAGCTCCTGGATGTTCCAGCCACCCAGCCTCCACTTTGGGTTAGTCCCAATCATGCTTTGAACAACTCAAACCGACAATTTTACTTTTTGATGCAAAGATTTCAAGACCACAAACATCTCAGATAGCACTCATTAAAACTTGGCCAGCTGTGAATAGGCTAAGGACACTAAGGTTATGGCAGAAAAAAGGACACTAAATCATGTGTATATGATGGATACTACAGATGCCATTCTTTATCTCTACACTAAAAAGGCATTTTAGTTTTCCCAATAAGAGGCAAATCCTGTAACCTGGAAAAACACTGACAAGGATCAAGCCTGTGCACCAAATTGTTGGAAAATGGATACGTCTTCCTGATGAAATATTGTAAAATTATTTATTTATTTATTTATTTACTCACCTTAAATTTAGGATAATCATTCCAAATCATTGTAACCAAGCCAACATAAGGAACAAAACTGCACGGATACAAAACATAATGAAAGCATTGATAACTAAAGCTTCATCTACAAGACATCAGTCTTACAAAAAGCAACTACTAATCTCTACACTGTACAACTTAACTGAATGTGTAATTATGTATAACAGAATCGCATTCAGCCAGAACATTGACAATGGCACTCTGTTAAATCTTTCAGTGACTTGGGCATAGATAGCAAAAAAACTTCCCTGAACTGACTTCAAGGGGACATACTGTAGCTGTTGAGTGGTTGTATAGGTTCCTAACCCACTGACTCCTTAAATGCCCCCATTGACGAGTAAAATTGTCAGAGCATTAGACAGTAAAATCTGTAAGTCTCACTCCTAAGTACAATGGGTTAAACAGTTTGTCAAAAGAAGTATCTTGCACATGCAGCTTAGCTGTAGGTAAACCAAAGATCAAATCTTTGACTTCAGCACGGGTAAATACGGTAGTGACATTCAAAGCCAGGGTGCATGTCTAGAGACAAGAGAACTTTACGTTGAGAAGAAGAAAAGAGGCCACCACAAGGGACCCATATCCAAACTGGTGTGCATCTCATAACTTGCAATCCTGCACATATCTGGACTCCTATTATAGAAACTCTGTTTTTTTCTTTCTAGTAAATCACTGATAAATAAATTTACCATTTCATTTATTCATAGGAATTAAAATCAAGTATTTTGATCTCATAATTTCTGAAAAAAATATATGAAAATATTGATTTTTTTTCTTACCCTCTTGCTCTCCCAACAACATCCTTTCTTTCCAGCCACAACTGCCCAGGGGCATAAAGACCACGATCATCCTCGGAGTTGTTGTCTCCTTTTGTTAAGAACTTAATGTCTCCATTCTCTCTGCAAAGAAAACAATGAACATGTCAAACAACCATGACCATTTAAAACTCAAGGCCTCAACCATTCCCCCATTACTGGGGCGTTTAAACAAAGATGACGACAACTGCCTTGAGAACGCCACAAACAAGACCTTTGCTTGCCCCACACATGCATTTTGGTATATTTTTTCACCATTCTAACCCTGACAACGATGTGAAATGACCAAATTTAATCACCCACTTAAAAACCTGTCTCATTAACCCATTCACACCTAAACCGGCTATACTTAGTATTTTACTCTGTCTAACGCCAGACCATTTTACTCGTCAATGGGGAACCCCCAGGAGTCAATGGGTTAATCACTCACTTGGTATATTTTTTGATCATTCTAACCCTCATAATGATGTAAAATGACCAATTTTTAACCCATACACCCCTAAACTGGCCATACTTAGTATTTTACTCTGTTTAATGCCAGACAATTTTACTCGTCAATGGGGAACCCCCAGGAGTCAATGGGTTAAGGTCTTGTGGTGGATGCAAGCACCTGATTTTCCCTACCAAACAACCTGGAGTAATCATGAAATCTCTATCATAAAAGGAAATAACACTTTTAGACAATGTTCTTTGCTTGTCATCCTCTTCCTTTCTTAAGCTCCCTACTACAGTCAATGCTGAAATCTGAACTTAAGGCCACACTGCCAAAAGATTTGGGGTTGATGGCACATGATCAGTGTGGCCGGTCTAGGCCGGTTTAGCGATGAATGGGTTAATGTGGGTTGGGTCGTACCTCACTAAACAGCTTCATGATTGGCTCAGATGAAAATTAAATATATTAGGAAAGGAAAGAAAAAGAAATTCATTTAAGTGTCTAGTCATTCTAGCGATGGAGCACTATTTGGGGACACTGTAAACTGAAATTAACAATTAACGCAAATCAAGTAAAATGTTGGTTTTTGAGAAGAGGGGAAACCGGAGTACCTGGCCAGAAAAGGCCTTTCGGTGCGGAAAAGAGAACCAACAAGCTCAATCCACATAATTATGACGCTGAGTCTGGGAATCGAACCCAGGCCACATTGGTGGGAGGTGAGTGCTTTGGTGAAGTGAGTAATGAATGCTGATTTCCTTTTCAGTTAAAATTACAAAGAAATATGACAGCTAAACAATAATACGTTAAAATTTCTAACATTGTGGTAGAAACGATTAGACCAGCACAAGGATTTCCATTTAATATTTTAATTCTGAAAGCAAAGATACATAAGGATACGATTTGAGGCAACATTCCGATCATATTTGGGGCGTTGCACAGCTTACTCAAGGCTGAAAAACGTGAAATTACAAGGTCAGAATACGAAATGAAATAAAAGAAAATGCAAAGCAAATGTCATGATACCTGAAGGGTAGATCCTCGTGCGGTAAGTCAGAAAGTAACCTATTTCGTCGACCTT
>NC_090874.1:47495162-47502662 GCF_036669935.1 Montipora foliosa | reverse complement strand
GGTCTAAGATATGACCAGATGAATGTGTAGGCGTAGTACCATGTTGTATGAGACCAAAAGTTTCCAGTAAATCCGAGAATTTATCAGCGTCAGAGTCAGTATGGCTGTCGAGATGAAAATTGAAATCACCAGAGATAAGCAAAACTTCAGGACACACTTCACACACTTCAGTCAAAGACGGTTATTCTCCGTGCCAAACAATAGTTTATTTCAGTTTTCCAAGAAGCGTTTGTCACTTCATATCACGTTATTGTCGCAGTTAGGGCAGAAAACATCTTTTCCTTCGTTACACGGCGGGCATGGTGAGAGGAGACCTGGAACTTGGAGAAACCGCAAGTCCATCACTAGCCATGTCAACAATTCGCAGACCCTCAAATTTTCTCTCAACACAGCCCTTTTTTGATTTGGTATCAAATAATTCGATTCGCCTTTTTCCCTATCTCATAATGCAATACGATTTGTGGGGTTCTTTACATAAAAGCAATACAAGTTAATTACTCTAGGGACCGTAACTGAATACCATTGCTTTTATGCAAATAATCCCCCAAAATGAGCTGTATTATGGGATTGGTGAAAATAGCGAATAAGAACACACCGTTCCAGACTCCTTTGAGCCTAGAAGCTCGCCTCAGGCCTATCTTGCGTAAATCAATTTGAGTCTTACTTTCAAGACAAAAAGCGATTGCATCAACGATAAATTGCCGGAGCAACCTGCAAGTACAAGTACTTGTACATGTTCATTGCCGTGACTTTAACATCTTCAGTTTCCTTGGTCTGCTCTCGTCTGACCTTGTAGCTCAGTCGGTAGAGCAGCGATGATCTAACCCGAAGGTCGTGGGTTCAATTCCCACCCTGGTCAGAGTTTTTCTCTGTCCTTGGTGGCCCATTTCCATTGGTAGGTCTAACGCTCACATGGTTCATATGGGGTAAAAAACAAGCACTTCAGATTACACCCTAATCAGTTAACTCTGTTGAAATATAGTGCTTCACGGCCAACGTTTGCAAAAACGTAACCCTTTCCCTTGTACTTGTACATATTCATTGCCGCGACTTTAACATCTTCAGTTCCCACGGTCGCTCCCGTCTGACCTTGTAGCTCAGTCTGTAGAGCAGCGGTGTTCCAACCCGAAGGTCGTGGGTTAAATTCCCACCCTGATCACCCTGAGTTTTTCTCTGTTCTTGGTGGCTCATTTCCATTAGTACGGCTAACCCTCACATGGTTCATATGGGGTAGAAACAAGCACTTCACGTCACACCCTAATCACTTTACTCTGTTGAAATATAGTGCTTCACGGCCAACGTTTGCAAAAACGTAACCTTTCCTTGTACTTATACATGTTCATTGCCGTGACGTAACATTTTCAAATTACACCCTAATCAGTCAACCTGCAAGTGGTTAGGATGTTGGACTCCCTGGTTTACGTCCTTTTCTGGGTAATCGCTGGTCCTCTGGGATGCAGTTGAGGTAATACAGGGGGGAATACGTTTGTTCAAACACCTATTTATATCTCAATGGTATTAACTCTTGAAGAAAATTGACACGTGATTCATCTGGGGGTTAGCAATAGCCCTTTTCACGGTTAGTTTTTCTAGATTATATTGTAATGCAAATGAGAAAACCTAACCGTGAAAAGGGCTATACGCGCAAACACTCTCATGGGAATGCCTAACACATGTAATGCAATCAGGTTCGATTGGACACTCGTTGGTAGTCAGTCACGTGATAAGCGGCAATCTTTTTCAATCAAACACAAACTAAAAATATAACATCAGAATTAAGCTCTGAAAAGCCCCTCTGGGGAGAGTTTAATAAACTATTGTATTATTGTATTGTAATGGAGGGCCTAGGTTACAGGTTTTGGATTTTAGTCTACCATTACTTGCAAGTAAGAGTGGGCTATAAGTGCCAGAGAGTTGAATTGAGGAGAGAATGATGTCAAAGACTCGCTTGATTAAGAAGGCAGCATATTAGCTATAAAAGAGATAAGTTAAATAGTCTGAAACCTCTAGGGCCCAGTTGTTCAAAACTGATGAACACTAATCTACGATTCAATTTTGGAGGCTAAAAATCTTGTCGAAATTTATTTTCTGATCAAAAAATAAAACTGAAATTTAAGTTTTCCAGTAATCCAGGATTAACTTAAGGGGGGTGGCACTTAATCACAGAAAGACAATGGTTGCTAAGGAAGCTTTTTAGTCAAAGAGCTTTACAAAAAGGTTGCATGGATGGTTCTATGAAGTACCTTTTTCAATGGAAATCTGGCAACACTTCAATCAAAAGGCGCATGCGCAACTAGTCCCAGTCCTCTGCCGTGCGTTTCAGCAAAAAAAAGGTAAAAGCCCCAAGGAAACGAAAGGAAGAAGCGGTTTTTTAAACGGATGGGAACCGTCCCATCTCTTTTCGTAAACTGTAGCATGGAATTTCTATTTGGACAAAAAATGGAACTGATATTTTGGAAAGTGTGTCAAAGAAGGACCTTATGGCGTCATAATGTTTTGTGAAATAATTTCTTTCAAAATCCATGCTACAGATTTTGTGTTAGAATGTTCTCACACTGTTGCATTAAATATTGCGAACAACATAGTTAACTCGCTGAGTTTTTAGGCATTTTCTGTTTTGGTCATGTGATTGACCAAATATGGTTGTGAGTCGAATCATACAAAGGTATGTTAGATAGAACACATTTGGCAAAAAAGGAATTCGAGAAATGACTATTTGAAAGGGTCTATGGTAACGGATTGGTAGTTAAGAGCCACCCCCCTTAATCTCTTAATCTGGTCTTGAAGAACTGGGCCCAGGGCTTCATGCTTCACCACAACCTTGTTCCCAGGGTCTCTCTTCTCTGCCTCCTTTGTAGTTGCAACAAAGAAGGCAGAGAAGAGAGACCCTGGGAATGAGGTTGGCTTCATCAGTCATGCACACACACAATGCATATTTTTTAAGTGATTAGTGTTTGAAGGAGGTAATAATTTATTTTCCTTGATCAAGCTATTTCAAGATTTAAAAGATAGTGAAGTGGGACAGTTGAATAAAAAGACTGTTAACAATCTTCATGATAGGAAGGCTTAAAATTTCACCAATCACATGATAAGTAAATACCCAAGTGAAACATGAAGAAAATCAGAAGTGATTTTTTGATTGAAGTAGCACTTTCAATAAAATGTCCAATAAATTGTTATCCTTAATGCTGCCTTTTCTGCTTGCTAAGTCATTCAGAGAAAGAAAGAGTGCACAAGTGGTGTAGCGGTGAGAGCATTTGCCTCACCTCCCACCAACGTGGCCCAGGTTCGATTCCCAGACTTGTTGTCATATGTGGGTTGAGTTTGTTGGTTCTCTACTCTGCACCGAGAGGTTTTTCTCCTGGTACACTGGTTTTCCCCTCTCCTCAAAAACCCACATTTGATTTGATTTGCACTTATTTGTTGATTTTAGTTTACAGTGTCCCCAATTTGTGCTCCAGTGCTAGTAGACTAGACACTAAAATAAAGAACCTTTCCTTTCCTTTCCTTTATAGGATGTGACTGAAATTTAGGCCTTTTAGACATGTGTAATTCAAAATGCACTATCATTGTTCCTTGTCAACAATATGGGATGGAAACTTGCATTTTTTTATACGACCACCCCACAGATCCAATGAACTTTTTAGAGCTAATAATCGCTGTCAATTCACTCTTTTATCATGCAGTATTTTGCACTATGCTGCAGGGGTGATAAGCTTTGAACTTGACACTTCGCAAGGGGCAGAGTATGGAATTTTTTTTCAAAAGCCAGTGACCTTCTTTTCCTTGAAATCAATCAATCAAATAAATACTGCTGACAAGATTTCAAAAACACACAAATCCCCAATGCCTTTCTCAAAGTGTATTAGATGTATGATGCAAAAGTTTTCAAAGAAAACAAACTGAAGTTCGACAATCTGCTCAGTTCTTACCTTAAAAAGAAGTAATAATGATAATAATAACAACAATAATAATAATAATAATAATAATAATAATAAATATGGTGAGCCAGTTTTTCAGTCTACATCTTACCAACTGCATCAAAAAAAGAAAACTGTAATCAAACAAGAGTGTAGTTCATCACTGTTAACATAGTAAAGATAAAACTTTATAAACTATTTTCTATGAGAATACTTTGACTCAAGCTCCAAGTACGAGAAGGTGATGTGTTGTTAGGGTTGTCATTTAGCCTTTTAGAATTCCAAGCTCCTAAACTATTCAATCATTCTCGATGTAAAAGAACAAATGCTCCCAGGACAGCAAGAATGAAATACTGAAAAAAGATAAAAAGAGCAAAATGACTGATACACCTCACAGAAAATAGGTTTTGTTCTAGGTCAATTTGTCTAAGGAAAGGTTGCCACTTCGGCAGCTTACAGTCAAAACTGCTCAAGCGTTCCATTGACGAGCGGATTAATAAGTTAATTATTGCAAATTTTATTTCTGGAATCATTTCAATAATCTGGTCATCGGATGGATAATGCAAAATTCAAATCAAGCCTCAGTTCAAAACTCGAATTTTGATTGGATTATTGCTTGCTTTTGGTGCCAGGCTGGCGTGAGAATTAGACAGGTGTACAGTTTGCATAATCTGCCAAGGTCGTAACAAGCGTGTTTTGCCTTTCTTTTTAAATTTCATTTCTCTGTCCAATCTTTGGAATTCGAAAACATAGCGTCTCAAGTTTGAGGATACTGGCAAGATTACAGAAAGGTAATGTTGCTAGAATGAAATGGCCGTTGTTTGACATGTTCATTTTTTTCTTTGCAGAGAGAATGGAGACATTAAGTTCTTAACAAAAGGAAACAACAACTCCGTGGAGGATCCTGGTCTTTATGCCCCTGGGCAGTTGTGGCTGCAAACCAGTAAACCTGTGAAATTGTCATGCTGGCCTGGCACCGGAAGCCAGCAACATTTCAATCAAAATTCGAGTTTTAAACTGAGGCTTGATTGGAATTTTACATTATTCATCTGACGAACAGATTATTGAAATGATTACTGTAATCAAATTTGCGATAATGAACACATTAATCCCCTTGTCAGAGGAACACTTGAGTTTTTTTACTGTAAGTCTCATGACAATAAATGGGTTTTGATCACTGTGACACATGCCTGCTTCCTTCCCCTTCTAATTGCGGGATGATGGTTGGGTTGCTAGGATTCAACAGCCATGGGAGTGGTCCCCATCTGGCATAGTATCCTGCAGCCATATTGTACATTTGTCCACCTTGGTTATGTCTTGCTTTCAATATAAACATACTTTTCACACACCATAGCATCATAGACTTGTCTGGTTTTCTTCATCTAGGAGCTGGCTACCAGTCGTGGAAGCCCCTGGATGTTCCAGCCACCCAGCCTCCACTTTGGGTTCATCCCAACCCTGCTTTGAACCACTCCCCCACAATTTTACTTTTTGATACAAAGATTTCAACACCACAAACATCTCAGACAGCACTCATTTTAAAACTTGAGCAGCTGTGAATAGGCTAAGGTCACTAAGGTTATGGCAGAAAAAAAGAAACTAAATCATGTGTCCATGATTTACTACAGATACTACAGATGCCGTTCTTTATCTCTACACTAAAAAGGCATTTTAGTTTTTCCAATAAGAGGCAAATCCTGTAAACTGGAAAAACACTGACAAGGATCAAGCCAGTGCACCAAATTGTTGGAAAATGGATACGTTTTCCTGATCAAATATTGTAAATTTATTTATTTATTTATTTACTCACCTTAAATTTAGGATAATCATTCATAATAATTGTAACCATGCCAACATAAGGAACAAAACTGCGCAAATAAAAAAACGAAATGTTTTAGATACAAACCATGATGAAAGCGTTGATAACTAAAGCTTCATCTACCAGACATAAGTCTTGCAAAAAGCATCTTCTCATCTCTCCACTGTACAACTTAACTGAATGCGTAATTATGTATAACAGAATTGCATTCAGCCCGAACATTGACAATGGCACTCTGTTAAATCTTGCAGTGACTTGGGAATAGATAGAGAAAAAACTTCCCTGAACTGACTTCAAGGGGACATACTGTAGCTGTTGAGTGGTTGTATAGGTTGCTAACACACTGACTCCTTAAATGTCCCCATTGACGAGTAAAATTGTCAGGGCATTAGACAGTAAAATCTGTAAGTCTCACTCCTAACTGTCAATGGGTTAAACAGTTTGTCACAAAAAGTATCTTGCACATACAGCTTAGTTTGTAGGTTAATCAAAGATCAAATCTTTGACTTCAGCACTTTCGTCTAGGATTGGAAGTAATGGCATGCAATTTTGAAAACGTCCTAAATTGTACTATTAGGTTAAGTCAAAGTTTAAATTAGTCATTGTGTTATTTTTACCATTTCATTCACAAGAATTAAAATTGAGTATTTTGCTCTCATAATTTCTAAAAAAAAAAAGACAAATATTGATTTTTTTCTTACCCTCTTGCTCTACCTACAACATCCTTTCTTTCCAGCCACAACTGCCCAGGGGCATAAAGACCACGATCATCCACAGAGTTGTTGTCTCCTTTTGTTAAGAACTTAATGTCTCCATTCTCTCTGCAAAGAAAAATATGAACATGTCAAACAACCATGACCATTTAAATCCCAAGGCCTCAACCATTTCCACATCACTGGGGCGTTTAAACAAAGATGACGACAACTGCCATGAAAATACCACACACAAGACCTTTGCTTGCCCCACACATGCATTTAAATTAAATTTTTGTATATTTTTCAAGACCATTCTAACCCTGACAACGATGTAAAATGACCAGATTTAACCCATTCACCCATTTTACTCTGTCTAACGCCAGACGATTTTCCTTGTCAATGGGGAACCCCCAGGAGTCAATGGGTTAAGGTCTTGTGGTGGATGCAAGCACCTGATGATAAAATTTCAAAATGTTGGTACACATTTTCCCTACCAAACAACTTGGAGTAATCATGAAATCTCTATCATAAAAGGAAATAACACTTTTAGTCATCCTCTTCCTTTCTTAAGCTCCCTACTACAGTCAATGCTGAAATCTGAACTTAAGGCCACACTACCAAAAAATTTGGGGTTGATGGCACATGATCACATGATCACTATGGCCAGTTTAGGCCGGTTTAGCTATGAACAGGTTAATGTGGGTTGGGTCGTGCCTCACCAAACAGCTTCATGATTGGCTCAGATGAAAATTAAATATATTAGGAAAGGAAAGAAAAATAAATTTATTTAAGTGTCTAGCCCTTCTAGCGCTGGAGCACTAATGGGGAACACTGTAAACTGAAATTAATAATTAACGCAAATCAAGTAAAATGTTGGTTTTTGAGAAGAGGGGAAACTGGAGTACACAGAGAAAGCCTCTCGATGCAGAGTAGAGAACCAACAAGCTCAACCCACATAATTATGATGCCGAGTCTGGGAATCGAACTCGGGCCACATTGGTGGGAGGCGAGTGCTTTGGTGAAGTGAGTAATGAACGCTGATTTCTTTTTCAGTTAAAACTACAAA
>NC_090874.1:47485162-47487662 GCF_036669935.1 Montipora foliosa | reverse complement strand
CTTCCCGAGAGAGAAACCACTGCGAGCAACCGTTAGATTTTCTATCGATCACGTGCGAAGTACGTCACGCCCCACGTGATGCATTTGACATCACTTCGTCTTACTTCGCAGAAAAACATGGAATTTGTCCCCCTTGATCATACACAGCACTTACGTAGCGCAAGCGCCAAAAAAAGTTTCAACTATAAATTATTCGTCCTTGGCGTTGGACGGCGGCTCACTCAAACAAACTAATGGTTGCTCGCACTGGTGTCTCTCTCGGGAGAGAAACCAACTTCTCGTAGGGTACCTCAAGGAATATTTTACGTATTTACAGGTGGCAAAGAAGTCTCCTTTTACAAACTCCAAAAACGTACTTTCACAAAACAAGACACGTTTTTCTCAGTTCAGTTGAAGGGTCTTGACGCGTACTATCTGTGTATTTTCGTTTACAAATCACCCCGAGCAGACTTCGAAAGTTTATCGCTTGTGATTGCAGAGTTTGAATGAAATAACTACGTTAGAACTGACAGCTTAAACTCTGAAAAGAAGCCCATTGCTTTAACTACTTGATTTTCAGTACAGAAATTCCAAAGGGAACCAAGGACAAAATGCTGCGTGGTTTTGGTCATCGCACCGTCACAATGAAAAGTGCCAAATTGTGTTAGAGATTCCAGAAGTTGCCAAATCAGAGAAACGCTATTAATGGTGTCACGCCTCATCTGTCACGCCATCTTTGTCGATTACTCTACACAACTTTACCTATTTAACACTATATTATGATAAGAACTGTACAGTTTGTTCACTCCTATGAGGCGGGATTCTGTTCGCCATCCTTATTGACCGGTTGTCCAACCTCTTGTTGTTTGTCCCTTCTGTTCTCTTCCCATTTTACGGAGTATTTGTTGTGTTTAATGACCGCGTTCGCGATCGTGTCGCAAGTTGTGGTGCAGGGATGGAGCCCATCTATCCGCCCAAGGAGCCAGTCACGGCATCTACTCTCCTGGTCACTTGACACATTGCTTTCCACCCACTTACTTAACCAGGCCTGGAATCTGGTGTGAAGGCGGTTCGCCACCGATGGATGGGACTGTCAACAGACAACAAACATGATAAGAAAATCAATAGGTAGGCTGCCGAGATCTCAGAAAATACCGACGCAAAGTTCTCACCATAAAAAAATGAAAAAGAAAAAAAAAGTGATTTTTCTCGGTTTTATGCCCAGCAATTTCGGGGGTTCAAAATTCCTTATAACGCTAGCATAAGTCCCGCGCACTTCAATTAGAAACTAAAAATTGAGATGGCATCATAATGGTACGCCGTTCCAGCAAAGCGTCCACAGTAATCGCCACTTGTTACGTTTTGTTACCCTCCGTTTTTTCGCGGGGACATTTTAGCAGGGTAATTTTATTTAAAGGGAAAGTAAGGCCTACAAAAAGTTTCTCTGAATCGAAAGTTCTTTACCCGTATTGTCAAACTTGGCAACTCATTTCGGCTTAATGTGTTTAAATAGCCAACAATAACGCTTCAAAAATTGAAATACGCCATCTTTGCTTTTGTGTACGCAAACGAGGCTATGACATGCAATAGTCAAGGATTTCTCCGGATAACAAGATGTTCTAGATGTAAACAAGGAAAACACAAGCGAGGGCAGCAATACTTTGTAGACTTGAATCTTAATTGTACTGATATTGGCTCCGCTTTCAGAGCAGATTTACTTGGTGGTCGTTAAACAGGGTTTTATCTGTGAGTTTTGCAAGTGTTTTACAAAGTGAAAGGGAGTTTGCAGTGACGTGCTATCCCACGCTCATTGCTGTGAAATAAACGCCTGGAAATCAAGTTTAATCTGTCTACCGTGGCTTTCTAAGTCGTCTATACATTGCATGATTCAGTTTTCTCGCTCCAATATAATGATACTTTGGACTGGTTGACCGAGATTTCAGTATGAAGCGAATGTCATACCTGAAGATCCCGCTTGAATTCCTCCTTGGTAAAGTGACAGATCCGAACAGACAATCTAGCAGTCAGGTTTCAGGTTTGAGGAATCCATCCACGTTTTATTTCGCTGGCTAACTTTAGTTTAAAGTTTGATTTTCCGGTGGAAGCTTCGGTTTTTATATTTTTTTATGTGTTCTCAAGTCTAGACTGTGACATGTGTATAATTTCATTCCTCCCGAAAGCGTACTTGAGCAGATCAAAACACACCCCAACAGCGGTAATTGTTGCCGTAAAAAAGCCTTGCTAAAGCCCTGGTCAAACGGACTCGCAAGTAGACGCAAGTTCACAACTTGCATCTACTTGCGACTCCGTTTGGCCAGGCCTTGCGTGCACTTGCGTTGACTTGCGATGACTTCCGCTCACTTTGGTCGAGATCAAATTTTCCCGCAAGTCGACGCAAGTTTTTCACCGTTTGGCCACCCAACCCAAGTCAACGCAAGTTGGTTGACCAATCAGACTAAAAAAAATGTTTTTTTTTGCGACTTGCGTGTACTTGCGAGGGAACTTGCGAGGGAACTTGCGA
>NC_090874.1:47475162-47477662 GCF_036669935.1 Montipora foliosa | reverse complement strand
GTCCATCCATGTCCCTTCTTGGCTTCCCCGTGTTTTGTTAGAGTTCTTCTATAGTTTTGAACAGTTATTTTGATATTTTAGTCAATTCTATGACCATTCGATCAGTACTGAAAGTGCCTAAAATTGCGTGACCTAGCCCCGTTAATACAAGCAAAAAAAGGCGGGAATCGTGACGTCGTTGCTCAATATGACCACTCGTGTTACATACGGAAAATACGCCACTCGGTTCCCGGATGTACCGGTCGTATTGATTCTAGGAGTATTTAAATTCAATAGTAAAACGCTCCCGTCCATATAATAATGATCATTATCAATAGTGTCCTTGTTTCACTGTGGAGGTAAGTGAGATGGGATCTTGTCTCATTAAACACAGGTTTACTGGTTTATTGTTGAGTAATCTAGCTAACTATATGTGGAAGACCAGGCACAGCAACAAGCTCAAGGTGCTACGAAGACATTCAATGACATTGGCTCACCTGATGAAGCCTGAAGAGTAGATACCAATTGTTATTTACATATATTAAGTTGTAAGCATCATCCTGTCAAAAGATGAAGAGAACATTTAGACCAGAAGACAATCCCCTTCTGGATTAGTAAAAGACGCATATGTTTTTCTAGTACGCAGCAAAGCTTTCTGTGTGTAAGAAGTGTTTGAAAGTAGGCCACCCCAGCTGATGACAGTATGGGATCACATGCCAACCATGTATTGTCAGGTTGTGATAGATTGGCAACTAACATTCATCGAGGACCCTTTTAGAGTGTCCTCCATAAACTGAATATATAGAATTTCTGTCTGCAATAAATTAGGTTATGGCTGTGTAGTTGTTAAGTCCAAAATTACTCTCACCGCTTCAGCTTCTGGTAATCCATTGGTCAGTTCAGGTTTGCCTAATTTAAAAAAAAATTGGAAAAAAAAATTAATGAAAGCCATTTAAAACAAAAGTGGGTGCCGTAAAAAGCTGCCAATAAAAAAACTCTCGTTTCTGAATACTCACCAAGACCATTGAGTTCCTTTACAGAGTCTTCATCATCACTCAGTTCACCTCTAGGTGCAAAAAAGAGGTCTGGCAAGAAGTAGTGCAGAAGCACTTTAATCCTGGCTTTATCCTCTTTATGGATACTGGTTTGCCTCTTCATGTGGTGAACAATAAGTCCAGCTGCATCATCCAGTATAGACTTGTCCTGATAGGTGTACATCAAGTGGGGCCCTGTGGCATCCCCATTACCTTCTGCAGCTTGTTCTTGTCGCTAAACAATCAATCAATCAATCAATCAATCAATCAATGTATCTAGAGTGAGTTTCGATCGAGTGTCGTAAAACCAAAACCAAAGTAATTACTTTGGCCAATCAAAAAGGATGGAAACAATCCGGTAAACCAATCAAAACTCGACGTAATTACACGTAGCCGACACCAAGCACGCGAAAATGTCCACGCGCGAGCCATGGTTGTTTTGTTACTCAGTTGTTTTGTTACTTATTTATGTTCAACTACAGAGATGTGATAAACGCGATAAAGTAATGAACTATGAAAAAAAGACTGGGAGACCGCTACACCTTAAGCCAACTACAGAGAGACGATCAACGAGTCAATCACAAGAGCCAAAATCCCTCAAAATTTGCTAGCAACTAAACTACTTCTTCCAAGACTAGCCGAAAAGGTTATAACAATCAAACTGTACAATTTGGACTGTGTGCGGGAAAGCTAAAAATTGAGAAGCAATTTAACCCCAAACTGCACATGACACCAGAATTTATCCCCTGTATATAATTAAAACAGACAAGCCCTTTTTAAACATTGAAAAACACCTGAAAAAGGTGCCCCAGGAAAACTCTGCGTCCTGATAAGAAGTCCTACAATAAATTAACAAGTCTTGACCAACATACCTCATCATAAATAGTCTCTATTTCATTAATAAGGCTCTTTGATCTCATAGATTTCAAGTCATTCTGCTTAAATGTAATGCCTTGATGATCCAAAGACTGAAATACAAGAAAGAAAGAAAGAAAGAAAGCTTTTAGAATAAGGTTTAATATAAAACTACGAAAGATTTGCTGATTTGCAACAAGCACTCAAGGATGGCGCAGTGGTGAGAGCACTCGTCTCCCACCAATGCATACAATACAATACATACAATACATACAATACATACTTAATTGACTGCTCCCCATAGGGGCTTTTCAGAGCAAATGAAACAATCAACAAAACAACAGAACACAACAACAACAACAACTGTTAATAATCCCAACTGGCCGGAGGCAAACCAGTTGGCTACAGTATTTACAAGTGCAGCTGGGAAGTTGAACCAGGGACTACCAAGAACAAATTCAGCGAGTGGTCAGAGCGGGTCTTGAACCCGGGATCTCCGGATCTCAAGGCAAGCGCCCTAACTGCTTGGCCACACTGCCTCCGCAAACCAATGTTCCCCAGGTTCAATTCCCAGACTCGTCATGATATCTGGGTTGAGTTTGTTAGTTCTCTATTCTGCACCGAGAGGTTTT
>NC_090874.1:47450162-47470162 GCF_036669935.1 Montipora foliosa | reverse complement strand
AACAAGACATAATAGAGTCAAAGCAGTCCTTTCAGATTCTTCTTACTCATACAATAGTTCACTCTATACGCAAATACTCTGGCTAGACAAATCTTTCTAAAGGTCTTGGCTGTGAATGTATACTTGTGTTGCTTGGTAGATGCCAAAGTGGGATTACATCTGAAACAGTCCTGGTTTATGTTAATCGATGAGCTATTTTGGAGTAACTAGAAATGTATATCTGATTACCTCTGAATAGCTTTCCTGTGGATGAATTCAGAGGTTCCACCTATACAGCTGTCAAGCCGGAATTTTGCTTGTTCTTCAGCTGGCATTCTAAGGAAAGATTAAAATCAAGTAGTGGTACAATGTATAGTTATCAAAAAGGGATCTTAACTTTTAAAAACTGCGATAATAATAATTATAAGCAAATGAGGCAATCAAGCAAAGCTTGGACTCATTCATGCTGGAGTAACACCATTACTAAATCCAATGTGTGTGAACAGGGTAAGTGCTGGGGTATCCACAGGCTTCCACTGTGGCCAGCTAGCCCCTGGACAGAAAAGCACTACATTGACAGTAATCAAACATAAAGAACATGTTCAAAAATGACAAGTAGTGAAACAGTTGTAACGGTGAATCTAGAATAAAACCACTCAATTTATTTTGACACTGTTTTTCCTATCACAGGATAATATCAGGAAAATGGTTGTATTGCCAACAATTGGAAATACCTTACATGTACCACTTAAATGGCTAACACTTCATTCTAGGCACTCGTGTTGCCGATGGATGAGTGGAAAGAAAAATAATAGTGGGTGGGATGGTGTGGAATGGCATTATAATCAAAACAACTTCTCAAGGTGGTTAATTTCTCATTGCTGTGTGGAAACTGTGATGACACAAACCAAAAGGCATTTGACACCTGAAGAGAAGACTGCTAAACTTTGTTTTACTCTTATTTGACTAAAGAAAGGCAATATATGGTAAACAAAGAGGAGCACAAAACTAATAAACCAAATGAATGCATGTACATGTAGCTTAAATGAAACAACAAGAGTGGACTGTATGACAAAGCATGACACAAAAATGCAATCTTCTACAAGCTTACAACATGTATGTCAATGCACCCTAGGGACAAAGACAAGTCAAACAAACAAGACATTAAGAGTGGGGTATCTACCTTTGAAGCTTTTTCTGTATGGCTTCTAACACTCGGATAGTAGAAAGATTTGATTCCAACACTACATCCAACTAGCAATTGAAAAAGGGCTGGAATTAGTGCCATTTTGCAAAACAGCAAAATAAAGGCAAAAAGCAAAATGACAGGATTTAGTGAGAACACACCTCAAATCTTTCATCTTCACACCTAAAATTAAAAGACAAACCAGAATAAGGTTTTCACAAACCCACAAATCAAATGCTATAACAATAATAATTAGTTGGTAAATTTCAACAGAGCAGACTGACATTCAAATGCCTTCCTGCCCTGATAAAAAAGAGGATGAACAAAATAGCCTTTTTAAGGGGACTTCAACATCAATTTTTCTCTCTCACACTCCTGCATTCTTTACAATACAATTAAAATGCTTGAGATTGTTTACAAATGCAGCCTTAATTATAGCATCTAGGCGTACTGCAAACAACAAAATACCATTTGTTGAAGATATCCACATATGTCATTTCATGGCTGTCTCAACAGCAGCCAGAAAAAGAATACAACAGCTTCAAATTCTCAACTATCCAGAGACACCAAAAGTGAATTCTTCAAAGACTAAGTGAAGTTTACCTAAATATATACTCTTCATATTGAGTTTTTCTTGTCCCAGGAAAAGGAGTGTCTTCTGACCAAGAGGGAAAAGACACCCAGGTGTCATTGAGAACTTCTCTACAAAGAGCTGTACGACCACTGCACTTGGGCTGAGTGTAGCTTTTGGGAAGAGCTCTGTAACTTGTACCATATCTTTTACACGAAGAATAGTCTGTAAAGAGCACATGGCAAAGAGGTTGAAGCAAGAAAAAATCTATACCTATATAGTTGCCAGTTTTCCTTAGCCTGACCCTGCTGTCAAATCGCAGAGACATCAACCTTGCACCAATGGAAACAAATGCACAAGCACTGCATTGTTGCTAAGCCTCAAGTGGTTGGGGTCAGGATTTACAACTTAAATACACTTATAACTAAAATACATTACTACCATGCATAACAGTTTGTTGCATTCTGGTAAGAATAATTCAAGCCCTAATTTAGACACAAAAATTGTCAGCACTGTCATACCGATTTCGAGGTGGTGCAATTCTCCTGATGTTCTTTCTTTGAAGCTTGCCACACTCTCCATGGGAGAGGAGTCCTTGTAACCAAGAAATTCCTTGAACCACTGGAACAGCTCTGGGTATTTTCTGTGACGGAAACATTATTTTCAGTACAAAACATTAAGAACATCAATTTTAGATGTATTTTTCAAGCTCACATTACAAAAGTTATGTTATTTTGTCCATCAAGCTAACATTCTTTTTTTGCACTGAAGAATGCAAAAGCTGGGATATATGCTTTGTGTGCTTTGGGTTAATAACGGAAATTCAATCGTGCAAATCAAGATTGTTTGGTCTTCAAGATAATTAGAAAAAAGAACAAGACCCATGGTGAAAACCTGTGACATGACAACAACAAAGATGGAAGTGCAGAGAAGTAAGATGATAATAAACACATCAAAAATGAACAATTAAAGTCAAGGCAGTTCAATTTACTTACCCAAGGAAGTTAGCTGCTAACTGCACAAGTTCTGCTCTTGATATTACTTCTTGGTTAAACAGGACAAGACAACGAAGGAAATTATTGTAAAGTTCAGCATTTTTAAGAGCTTTTCTCACCTGAATGGATAAAATGTAAAATGAAAGCATCAGAATTTTTTCACTGAAATTTTTTTAGTCAAAATATCTAGCATCCAAGCTTGTGAAGTTTGCTAGTGTTAAATAACAGGATAGACATCCAAAATTCCTCTACTACCTTTTCAAAGAATGCAAACTCTGAGAAGGTTCCAATTTTTTGTGCTTCTGCCAAGGTAACATCTTTGATAGCACTTCTTGATTTCTTCTATGCCAAGAGACAAATAGGAATGCAAAAATAGATCAGGAAAGGGCAAATGGAAGTTTCATTCACATCATAATATACATGTACATTAGCACAATCTGTACACTTCTCTCCTTTTTGAAAAAACTGCAAAATAACTTCATTATCAGCTCTTTCTCATTTCGGTGGGCAATAAGGCAAGAGAATGTGAAGAATTGAATGATCACCCAGGAAACAGGAGTAACTGAACTGGGGTGAAAATGTAAAAAGATAAGAGTACAAGTGACACTATTAGATTTTGTGGTTAATACAGTGTACAAATAGATGTGGGGCCATGTTGGTTTTCCAGTTCAAGAA
This sequence comes from Montipora foliosa, assembly GCF_036669935.1. Lineage (NCBI taxonomy): Eukaryota > Metazoa > Cnidaria > Anthozoa > Scleractinia > Acroporidae > Montipora > Montipora foliosa. The sequence continues at coordinate 47,466,756 of NC_090874.1, read as the reverse complement.
AACACATTGTGTTTGGGTCATCGACTTAACCATAATCTAAAACTGACTGGATGATGTTGACTTTCAGTTCCAAAATGTACAAAAACTGACAACAATTTCTAGCAGCGAGGGAATCAAAATGAAAATGCCAACCTTAGCTTGAGGATGAGTAGGAGATGACGAAATGCTGTTCGAATTTCTTCGAATCTGGTGTGCAATGCGCTTTGATGAATTTGGACCCACTGAAAACAACAATAACAAAAATGATCTTGATGGGGCTATGTCACGCAAAACGATGTAATTTCATGACACTCAAAATGCTCAAAACGTAGAATCAAACACTGCAACAACCTCTTAAAATTGTTGAACAACATAAAAGAAACACAGCAAAAGGAAAGAGGAGCATGGATGGACACAAATGGACAAGATTGAAACAAATTGCATTTAGGCAATCTTGAAAAAGTCTGCCCAAGGTTTTTCAAGTTTATGGCAAATGGCCTAAATAAAGGCAGTTTTTGCTCAGAATCATTATCTCTGCGATGTAACGATAACTTTATCAGCAAAGGAATTTACATTACCATCACGGGCACCCAATGAGAAAATAATTCTAAACCACTTAAAAACATAGCTTTGTTAAATATAATTATTTTAGTATTTAAACGGTAGATATAGACATATTTTTATCCCCTAAAAATGTTTCATATGTTTGGATTTCCCAGCTGAAAGTCTAGTGATCCGAAAATTATAGGGATCAAAACTTACCTTAAAATTCTAGGTGTCCTTTTTAGGGTAAAAATTCGTTTGAAATCGGCAAGTATACCATTTTTTAGATGTTTGAAAATCCTAGGACAGGCAGGCAAGCAAGAAATTTACAACAAATGATCCGAAAATTCTAGACCTCAAATCATCTTCCAAACAGATATCTTCCGAAAATCGACGTTGGGTGCCCAGGGCTGTACCATTTTCAAGTTTTAAACTTGTGATTAACTAAAGATTTCCTGTAAACACCCTACGATAACATTACATAGCCTCTTCAACTCCAAGTAAGAAGTAACTATTCAACATTGTTATTTGTTTTGCAGGTTAATTGGTTCTTTTGACTACCTGCTGGTTTTTTTGCAGGAGGTGCATATTCATTTCTTGCTGAAGATAAATGAGATTGTAGTTTACTTGATGACAGTAAAGCCTGGAAAGAAAGGATATAGAAGAGAGATATCAATGAATGGCACCACAGCACATTCTGAACTTATAATCAGGCCTTCTGATAGGGTGCGATTAAAAAATGCAAATTGTGCGATTTTTTCAGGGCAGATTGTGCGATTAGAAAGGCCAATTGTGCGATAAATAATGTAAATTATGCGATTTTTTTCTCAGCAATTTTAAGCTTGTTTTATAAGGTTTCAGGTTAAGAAAAACACTTATTTGCTGCCCTAAAGACATTTTGAACACAAAGGAACAGTAATTATGTATCTCAATCGACATTAGTTGGGATAAATTTAAAAAAATGAGGTCTTCTGCACTACCGGTGCACCACGTTAAAAGTTGAAAGGACACAGCGCTAACATGCCAAATGAATGATCAAGGCGCTTGTCAACCACGAACTTCCGAAGATGGTCAATCACAATAGGGCCATACCCCCATTTATACGAGAGAAAATAAGCCACGGCTTTCTCTGGCCGCGGCTTACAGAAGACTCAAATGTTCACGCCGCATAAATGGTACAAAATCTACGTTCACGTCTTTTTCAAGCACAGCTTATATTGACCTGGGAATATATATTCGTATAAATAGTTCCTGTTGCGTATTTTGTACACCATGGCCAGAGTAAGCCGCGGCTTATTTTCTCTCGTATAAAAGGCCCTAATATTACACGACGAGAAAAACATCAGTCCATCGTCCACATGGAGCGTACCTGTGAGGTACTTTCTTGCTCGATCGTGAGCTGTCAGATCGGGCGGAAGGTGGGAACTTACTTCTTCGTCGAAGAAAAAGCGAGCGTTTTCACAACAAACTTATCCATGAGTAAGTTTTTATCAGTTTTCAACGAAAGAAACTACATGTACATTTTGCAGAAAAATATACAACTTCGCTTATTTTTCACAAATCTCTTCTCTCAGAGAAGGCAACTGTGTCATTTCAGTGGTGTGTATACAAGGGCGTGTTTGTGTTGCACCAATAGAAGGAGACTCGTACCAGGTCCCGACACGAAAGATAGAGCCTTGAACTTCGAATGTTTACGAAATCGAAGGTGACAAAGGTTTTTTAGCCTTTTTCCAAGATAAATCATCTTTAAAATGGCATATTTATGCAGGAATTTTTAAGAAACGTGTTGATTTATTTTTCTTTTTATGAATTTTGTGCGTCCTTTTGTGAATTATGCGATTTTTCGTGAATTGTGGGATCGGATGCGATTTGAGGTCGATTGTGCGAAATCGCACCATCGCGTAATATCAGAAGGCCTGTATAATTGAAAACAAAGACATACTATTCTCTTCTCAAGTTTGAAAGCAAAATAAAAGGGACATACAGTAATGCATTTGTACTGATAACACAAAAAACAAACCCCAGGCATTGTTGCAGCACCATTTGCATCAGGAAGGAACTGACTGAATTCTTGAAGCAAATCCTCTTGATTCTGGAACAACTGGGCAACTTGTTTATAAACCTTCAGTGTTGAATAAGTTGAAAATAATAAAGTGGAACTAATGAGCTATATTAAAACCAAAAGGAAAAGTTGATACAGCAGTTTTCAATAAAAACTGTTTGTCCACCAACAAAGGTAAAACTGCATACCTCATTCGCAAGTTTAGCTTCTCTCATATAAATCTAAATGAAAAAAAGAAACAAAAACCTTGAAACGCCAACCAAACCACTCAAATAGTAGGCAAAATCTGATAAACGATCACATGCCTTATAAATGCAATTTACCTCTTGTTCAGAGAGAGGGGTTCCCTGCATGGCAGCCTCCTTGATATTTTTCTGCTCCTTTTGGTATGTGTGAAGAATTTCTAAGAAAGCCTTATAGATGTCAGGCTGTCCTTGGAATCGATTCTAAAAAAACAAAGTTCCAATCAATAGTGTGAAAGGCAACACAAAAAGACATTACTTTTGACCTTTACCTTTATCTTATTAACATAATTAATGGCATGGTTGAACTCCACTGGCTGTTGACCCTGAAAAATAAAAATAATATTGACAAGACTGAAACAAAAATTTCAACCACTATAAGACATCTTAACAACGTTGCCATAAGTTGAGCGACGAACTTTGAAAAAAATCATAACTACTTTAAATCAGGATAAATGTAATAATATTTAGGCAAGGTTAATCTCAAGCCGATACAATATGCAGCCTTTTCATGCCAAATGGGCATGCCTTTACTTTGGGGGTGCCCTGGAATCCAGCAAGGCTTGCTTGTGGATGGCCATGCAATTTTTGCAAATCACTGTGGATTCACTAAGCCCCATCCTTCCAGTCCAGAGGCTACTATAGCTACCGTAGGTCGTGGAGGTGAGTATCTGATCAAGTCAGGGCTCAAAGTTAACGACCAAATGGTTGCACATGCAACTAAATTTTTGTTTGTGCGCCTAAAAAATCATGGGACATCCCACCAACTCGCCTATCCGCGTTGGTTTCCCACCATATTTCAACTCCCCATGTACACGAGGAGACACGACTCCACACTCTTTAAATCCAGCGGTATTCTTGTCCTCATGTAAGAAGTGCTCACATCCCTATGTATATATATCATGTGTATATATCACGAATGATGTAGATCTATAAAGACATGGACATTAGCAGTCATACTGTGTATGTTATCAAGCATCTTGATGCGTTTAAAACTCGATGGAAAGTATTGTGAATCATGATGTATATTTATCTGGAAACTTGATGTAAATATTGCTAAAGAATCTTGATGTAAATATATGTCAGATAATCTTGATACAGGTGTAGCATCCTTTAACATGTAAATATGAGCTTTGATATTTATATGGGAAACTTTGATTTACAGTGTATGTATAACAGTCTTGATGCACATGTACAACCACTTGATTATGTATGTCATTCTTATTGTATAAATAGAACATCTTAATGTTTTGTCCCTTTTTAACAAGCATAGCGGTGGTTCCCGCTTGCAGGTGGCAAGGGATGCCACCCTGTAGAGCCTGGATCATCACAGGTCCCTTCCTGCTAACTCTAATTTAAAGGCACCAGTTCCCAAGCTGATCAATTGGCATTGAGTTTAAAGGTGTACCTGTCCTTGCTGAGCTGTTGGAGACTGTAGAGGCTGTTGTTGTGGTTGTTGGGGTTGTTTTGGCTGAGACTGTTGTTGTTGCTGTCCTTGGTGGCCACTAGACTGATGGGTCTTTTTACAAACCAATAAACGAGAACAGTTATTGTAGAATTTACAAAGAAGTTTGACTACACTGATTGATATGGTCAGAAAGAAGTGTCTGATCAGAAGGCAGGAGTAAAATGCAACATGCAGCATGCCAGGTTCAAAGCTAAGCATACCAGATGACAACTACTTCCAATGATTGAAAAAAATTGACAAGGAAAGTTGTAGGTATATCCCATTTATCGCTAAAAAGTTTTACTTTAAGTCTACTGGAGAAAAGAGATTTTCTGCAACTAAATCAAGCTAGAAATCATGTGCCTAGCATTTGAACTATAATACAAACATTTAGGAGCAATCAGTAAAAGGGGCAGGCATCCACACATTACATTGCAAATGCTAGGTACCACAACTTTCCACTGCATACCAAGCTTAAGCAAAAAAGATGGGAGGTTCATTCAAGGCTGGCCAACAGGTACAACACCAACTTCATGCCACTGCAAATTATTCTTGGTTTGCACTCATGAGATTAGGCGGCCATGTAGGTGTACAAACCAAAAGCAAAATGTCACTTTCGTTTTGCAGAATAATAGAGCCAAATTCCCAAAAGACTTTTTCACTATTATTCAGTACACCAACATGGCTGCCAATGAGGTAAGGTGCAAGTCAAGGATTATGTTGTTATGCTCAACTTAAGTTTACTCACAGGATGCTGATTTTGATTAGGTTGAAGGATGGTTGTGATCTGTGATTGCCCATTTGGAGCTGTGACTGACACAGTTCCTGGGTCACTGGCATGCACTTCAATCTTGTACCCAGGAGGGAGGAATGTATTGAAACCCACAATAAGTTCAGGATGACCCTTGAAGAGCGACGAAACTCTGCTAATGACGCCTGGAGTGTCGATACTGGCAAACAGGACAAAATATGTATGTTATCATGTTAGCTATTTAAATACTTGTGTGTTTTTGGTACAAGCAACTTCTAAAGACTATCACCCTCTCATCATGGGAGAAATGTGTTACAAGTATTAATTTTGGATGTGCAATAAAAATAGTAAATAACAATAGCAGCCACAACAAAATTACTTTGAAAACTTCAGCTAATCCCACCACTTTCTAACAGTATCACAATTCCCTGAAACAGTAAGTACTAAAGGAGGGTACTGGTACATTTACAAGGCAAGAGGACCAGAGATTCTTCGCCTTAAGAAAACTGGTCACAATTCTGGTTTCACCAAAAAATCTCTCCCATAAAGATGTACCTGAGCAAAACAAACCAATGGTTAAAGGGAAATGAATATTTTTTTCCGTACCAAGAGGCAGCACACATACATATAAGAACAAACATATATAGAAGCAGCATGCATAAATATTTTTGTAATATTAGAATATCTGCAAGCTATATTTTACCTTTGAGATTTAAACTCTTTCATGATATCCAGAAAATCATTGTAAACCTGAGGTTGGTTACCAAACTGCAGCTTGACTTGGTCCAAATATGACAGAGCATCTTCAACCTTGATGAAATTAAGATACCGTAAACACCCGGAGATAATCCTCACCTTTTGGCAAAAAATTGTCACTAGAAATCAGGGGGGTGGCTTATCTGTGGGAAAATTTGAAAAAGGCTGCTTCCAGTATACAGTTTTCTATCTTCGTGTCCGATCTAATGCCTGGTTACTACGCTACGAATGTTCAACTCACATTCTTGTTGTAAATTATGCAAAAATCTATGGAAAAACTGTGTTGAATGAAGAAATTTCCTGTCAACAAATACAGTAACGCTCAGAAATATATCAACCGAAAAATGTGCACAAAACATGTATATGTGCGTATAAATATACGTGTATATGCATATATGTTTTGCCATTGTTTTAAAGAATAACCTGGCAGTACTAAAATAGTAGACAACAAAGAACTACATGATAAAGACGCACGTTTGTAAACAGTTGTCATGTTTGGAATACAAAACCCAGGCACAGATGTTTCTTTCATCTTCTGTTGCGAGTCGAATGCAAATTTTGATAGATTGTGGTTTAGGCATTCCCTTCTACTTTTGTTATTAGTTAACCCTTTGACGCCTAAACCAGCCATACTTAGTATTTTACTCTGTCTAACGCCAGACAATTTTACTTGTCAATGGGGAACCCCCAGGAGTCAATGGGTTAAATACCACAATTGATGCCTGCTTTCAAACCTAGCAGTACAAACGCTGGTGACATTGCTCAATAAAGTTAATGCGAGCGAGAAAACTAAAACCGCAATAGTTCACATGTGTTGAAGACTTGTCAGCGCATGTTGAGGGACTTAGCACTTAAAAGTTCATAGACCTTTTGGGAAGCGTATTCAGAAATATTCGGTTAGAAATCCGCTAAATGATATGTGCATTTAAATGCCGCACTTAAGAAACATTTTCCTTTTCGTTCTGAAACGAAACATTGAATTGCGTTTGCTTGTTATCCACTTAATTCACAAGGCGAAGCAACTCCCAAGTTTGTAACATGATGGCTTTGCAATAATTTATGTAAATTTTCTGTTTATATCGGCTTGTAGCTTTTTTCAGATCCAAAAGGTCTTTGTTTCACACATTAATGCAACAATAGAGGAAATTTATGGTACTGAATAAGAAAGGCAAATTAGATGCACATGTATATTTATTCAAGTGCGTATGTTTATGTGCATGTGTGTGTATAAACTGCCTATGTGCAGTTAACGTACATCTGAGGGGTACTGAACCGGAAAAAGATCAATGATATGTCAGAGTTGGTAGAAATGATGTTCATTATATTAAAGTGCTAAAATTGTGGGTAAGACTTTGAAGTATTGCTGGTTTTCACTCACGTGATCAACAGCCATGTTTTTCAACGAAAACAAAAGGAAGCGTTTGCATAATAATAGAGTTAAATTCCCGGAGGATTTGGTCGGGGCACCAACATGGCCGCCTTTTCTTTGTTTTGGGCACCAACATGGCGGTCGTGACGTCATGTGAAAACCGAGAATTTTCTGTTTCGATGCCAATAGTGAGTTTACATTCAATGCTCAAGGAAGCATCTATCTACTGAATCAATGAAGAAGTTAGTACATGCTCTAGTTACTGGTAGAATTGACTATTGCAATAGTTTATTATGTGGTTTGCCGCAAACACAGTTGTCTTAGTTACAGCATGTCCAAAACACAGCCGCGCACCTAATCCTGCTTTGATCACATATCAACTGTGTTTTTCAGGCTTCACTGGCTGCCAGTACAATACAGAATTAGATTAAAAAGATACTACAGTTGAACCTCGATTATGCGGACTTGTTGGGACTAGACTAAATAGGCCGGATAATCGAGGATCCAGGTAATTGAGAATATGAACATTAACAAGTCCTGAACAAAAACTGATTAACTTAAGAAAGCAACATTTAATTGACAAATTGGTTCCTCTTTCACCTTTCTCTAATCGCAAATTTATAGACTGTTTATCTTTTATTGAAAGAATGGATCGCTTATGCTTCAAGGACATGATGATCGTGAATAAACATTCGTGACACAGAGCAGCTTGTTTATTTTGCATACCACAGCGAATGAGCCAATAGAGCCTGACATTTCACTTAGCAACAAAGCAACTCACAGCCAATCAGAAATCACTTGAAAGTTCTTCACTAGTTACAACCGGTGCCAGCTGGCGACTTATGGGGAAAATTTGGTTGCCAGATCATAAATTTTGGTCGCCAACTTTGCATGCAAGGAAAGCCATAATTCTTAAAAAGCACAAAAAAAACAGAACGAGAAAGACCTCTAAAGCCATTGCTGTTTTCGGCTTTGTCTTTAGTTTGGTGATGGTGTTCTAAGGTTATTTGAAATGGAGCGAAGCACAGTCCGTGTTTTCCATAGCAAAGCAAACATGGGTCCTTTATCCTTGCTTTTCACCTCTTCAAAACGTAGTTCTTTATTCTCCTACAGCTCTACAGCTTGCATGGCAAGCAACTTACCTTTATGGCAAGTAAACGCAATACTACAAATGCTCGGCCTAGGCCCCCACACAACCACAATGGTCGTACCAGTCTCCGACTGAGATAAAATAAAAGGAGTGGCTCGTATACGGTTTCAGTAGCCTCTAGAATCAGAGGAACTTGGTTTCTTCATGTACTTTTCTACCGATATTTATCTCCATTTATTAATCACCTTGTGCAGTCAATTTTGCAGGTGTTTGCTTTCTAACAGAGGGGACAAGTTCTCTAACCCACTTTTTGTTAAGGGTACAGGTTCCTTTTTGAAGGTTCCATGCAAATTTCAAATATGTGACGTCCAGGTTCATCATATCAATATATTATCAATATCAAGTTAGTTCCGAGGAAGTCCTTCGGTAATATGGCTAAATCTACGTTTTCAGCATTTACAACTGACGATGGATTTAAATTTTCAATTAACCTTCTTGCTCAAATATTCTTCTTCCGGGCACAAAATTCACCTAACTGGCAAGAAGCATACGGTGTTTAAGTATGCTCACAATCCCATGAAGCCACTAAAACAATATGGCGCCTAGTAAACGTGGTGATCGAAGTATCGAAATACATTTGTGCTATTAATTAACAGTGTGAGAAACCCATTTTCTTGTAGTATTTATACATTATTTTAATGGGGAAAGAAAGGTGAGTCGTGTTCTGGCTACCAGTTCTGAACAATTTCATCATATATAGATTCAAATACAAAGGTTGTCTAGTGTTTATCCTGGGTTATCAAACAAAACGTGATTTGCCAGCTGGTGACCAGTTCTGAAAATCTAGTTGCCAGCACTCAATTTTTGGTTGCATTGGCGACCAGTGAGTCGCAATTTCAAGCCCTGGCCCACAGGTATAACGCTTGCTCCTCGTTAACTACCGTATTTACCTGTGTATAAGTCGACCTTTTATGGCCTCAAAAGAAGCTCCAAAAATCGCCATCGACTTATACACGGGTCAAAGATTTTGAGCCAAGTTCCAGCTAAGTAATTTATTCAAAATTAACATAATAATGTTGTCTTGGGCATAACGAATGTAGTGGACAAAAGCCGACAAAAGACTTCAAAATGAATTTAAGCAATTTCAGTTGAAACGAAAAAGGATTTGTCCAACTCTAAATGTTGAAGATACTCACAAGCACAAATATGAAATAGACACTGGAAATTTTCGTTTTCCAAAGGTGGAAAGCTCTAAAAGGCATTTCTGTCTCTTCAAATTAAACGTGTTCGTTCAACGGCTTAGTAACCTGGCACCATACCTCGTGTTTGCGTGTAGGCATCATCACTTGTGTTGCGTGAAAATGCTGGTTGGTAATGATTGTTTTTTATTCTTTATACAAACCTGGCTGATTTAAATGCTTTTGCAAACTTCGTATTGTTTGGTTTATGAGTTTTGTTTTGTTTGTCATGTGAGAAATTATAAGTCAAGGACCAATTAAACCTTGCATATTTTTGCATCGTTCGTTCAAAGCCCATTATCCTTGAAAGACAAAACAGGTTAGTTTGAGGTTTACATGTTCGATTTTCTGAGAACTTTTTCGAAACTCAAGGACAAAATGCCCGCACATACAACAACTGCTGAACCACAAAACTATTAAGCGCTTGAGGCCCTGATTTTTTTGCACATCCACATTTCCAGAAATCGAAGAATACAAGATTAGTCAAAGAAAAAGAAATTACGAAATTGCTTTTTTTGCCATCAAAAATGAGGGGTCGACTTATACACAGGTAAATACGGTAGGTTAAATTGTTTTTCACTACATATAAATTATATTCATGTAACCTGCACAATATGAATATAAATTATTATTATTATCATTTATTATGAACAGTGGATGAAGACTTCTCAAGACTCAACTTTGGATTTCTTTTGATTTCTTTGAAAACAACGTTCTTCCAAAATTTGAGCTGCTTAATTCACGGTGCAGTTTATCTGTGGGTGTTTACAATATTATTAGACAACCAGGGTGTACATTTCACATTGTTCCAGACCATTAAAAATCTTCTAGATGCAAGGAGGGGGTTAGGCTTGAATGGGTTAAGCTTTGTCATCCTACAAAGCTGGGACATTATGCAAACAAAAACGTAAGTTCAGTAATTACCTTTAATCTTTGAAATTGCTGTTGCTGTCCCTGAGCCTGTGCCTGTGCATGAACCTGACCCTGGCCCTGTAAAAAAAAAAAATTAATATACTTTCTCTTCTTGACAAAATAAATGTGTAAATAGGTAAGGATTCATATATCTCCTCGAAAGCTTCACTTTAATGGTTCTATGACCCAAGCTGCAAATAAGCGCAGGTCATCGGACATTTGTCCAGTAAATTTGAGGTTTTCACTGGCAAACGATCAGTCTGACCGGACAGGCTGACCAGGGTCTTCTGTTACAATGTGAAATAAGAACACATACTTTAACTCAAGAAAGCCAAATGTGAAGGCGGCATTTTAATACTGTAACATGGCCGTAAAGCACAATGGCTAAGTTTCATTTTGATTTGTTCTCATTTGCACCTTGCGTTTCACGTTGTCTTCTGAATAACCCTACGCCGAAAATGTAAACATTCCTGTGCATATTTATGCAGTTTAGATTTCCAAATTTGTGCAAGGTGACACATTTCAGGATTTGCGGAAATGTATTTTGTTCAACAAGAATGACAAAAAAATAAGCAACAACATAAGAATAGAATGGCAAAATGAAAGCAACAATATTGTCAAAACAGCACTGGGCAGTGCACACATGTTTTGCTCATTTTCACTGTCACGAAACAAAAAAACAAATTCGAAAACGTTCAATAAAAGAAGCCAACAACTCGAAATGTTGTAAAGACAAATATATAAACCACCTCTCCAATTCTCAGGTCTGTGCAGTACATAGTTTCTGAGTTATTAATTTGCCTAAGCGTTTCACACAATGCCGGCATGTTGGCGGACCGTCCTTGGTCCACCAATATGGCGGCCAGTAATCAACGAAAACACCTGGAGTTTGCTTTGCCCCAAAAGCGCTTTCTTTCGCTCATGAGATAAAATAATGGTGTATGAACACATCTCACTATGTACTTGAAATGTTGAAAATTCTGAAAATCATAGGAAGAGTAAGTATCATGGTGTCAAGCAACATGACAATTTGGAAATTCAAAATGATGTATATTCAAAACAAAAGACATTAGGGAACTGGAAAAAAGATTTATTGCTACTGGTAGCTCATCTTCAACCCTCGTTTAGATAAAAATTCAGAAGCCCTCTTGATTTTCATTTTGCAACATGATGATGTCACTGTGGAAATCATCTAGATGCCAATTTTTATTTTGCTCAAATTACAATATCAAAAATGTATGCATATACAGCTCAGAGCTGTATAATGTATATAATATGCAATAACAAAAACCAAACAGTACATTTTGTACATTGTAGGTGTTAGCTAACCTGATGATGCCCTGAGGACGGGTTCTGTACATGAGAGTGTGCCTGTGGATTTGGTGATTGAACTCTAAAGATAAAGAGGGTAGTAAACACCTACATCAGTCACAAGCTTGGCATGATTCTTTGAATACTACTAGACCTTGTGGACGGTTCCACAGGACTGAGAATTGTTAGCTTACTTTCAAGGTTGTTGCACTTTTTTCCTTTCTTTTGTACAAAGAGAGGAAAAACTTTGATCATAGGCAGCCATTCTAATAAAGAAATGTGATGCAGAATTGAGAAAGACTTCCCAAGAAATATGGTAGTTGATGAAACATAGAGTGCATTGTCATTACAAGTGGAACAGAATCAATTGACTAGACCCATATCTGCATGAACTCTGGTTTTCCCAATGTCATGGATCGTAAAATGACAAAGAAAAAGAAATACAGTGGAGATGTCATCTAGAGTATTATTGAATATTTAGGTTAGAGTGATGGCAATGAGTGATGGCAAAGATTCTCATTATGTTCATTCACAAATGTTTGCCCATAAAGTGATCTCTTGTAAAGTTTGCACACCGACCCATTACTGAAGCAAATGTGAAATCAAAATCCTTTTGCCTGCTGTTAATTGTTTTAGTTTTTCCCAATAATCTTATCTCAAATAGCTTTTGCTGTTTTCCACACTATTTCCAGCTTCAAACCAGTAGTCACAAGCATGCTTAGCATTGGAATTTCATCCTCTGCAATACACCTTATTCCACAACAGCTACCATTTTAGTATTCTCTTGTTTATTTACAAATTTGCCCTTGTTGCCTCGTTCAGAGTAACATATTCTTTTGAATTTTACGTCCAAGAACGAAGCAAGAACGGCTAATTGCAAGCAAACAAATGAATATTGCTATTTTCTGTGGTTCACAGATAAGCAGAAAATTACTGTTTTCACGGTTCACTAAACAAGTGACAGTTACCATGGTAACGAGGCTAGTTCGTCGACAGTTAGGAGCACATGGTTTTGACAGTTCCATTCTAGTCTGGCGCTGCTCCCGCAGTCAAATTTTTATCTTTTTAGTCTCATTACTTTTAAACTTGTGTTTTGTATATATAATAAGCTGTGTTTACAAGCTGAAAATTAAAGCGAGTGAGTAACTGATGTAACTTTTCCCTAGCTCCAACCCTCTGACGTCCAATCCGTCAGTTTGGAATGTGAGTAATAATGTACTGTGACATCCACAACTTATACTCAAAGTAAACAGCCTTTGGATACAAATAAAAGCTTAAAATTTTACCAGACAAGCGTTAAGCAATCATACTTTCAAAATCTGAAGCAAAAAGGGAAGTGATCTTTAGATCAAAGTAGCACATTAATTATAATTACATTTGAACTTAACAGTAGTAATGGAACCATTACCTTCGTTAAGTCTAAAGAGACGAGAACTATTTTAGAAAATGCTTGCTTTCACTCATCTGTGCAATGACAACCCAAAGAAAAGTTTATCAGTTGATACCAGATCAGAGGTACTTACTGAAACCCTGGAGCCGCTGCCATCTGAGCAGCAGCAGGAAATTGCGTAAGCCCACTCAACCCATCCTGTTGAAGCTGTTCATAATTGGTCGTCATGCCAACAGGGGCTGGGGCAAGAACAGGGGGAGGGCGGAAACTCTGCCTGTTTTGACCATATACGCCATCGTGGTCTTCAGGACGGACCCTCTTCATATCTTGCTACACAGCCTCATTCAAACCGTCTGTTATGGCTGAGCCCTTGGCAAAAATCTAAATGAAGAGTGTCATAATGAAACTAAGCTCTTAACAACTGATGAAAGCAATTTAGGCAGTCCTAAACCAAGACAGCCCATTCAGATCTGATAAATCAGTTGACTCAGATTTGAGAAATTTGTCCAACTGCTGGTCATTTAGTGACAGGAAACCCTCAGTTTGACTGACATCACGACCCCACGATAAGAATGGGAGTGAAGTATCCCCAATCATGTTGTTGACAGTCACAAGGCAACAATAATTAACCTTCAGTGTAAACCTTTTACACTCCAAAGTACCCTTTTAAATGTCTTAAGGAGAAAGCTCCTCATAATTCAAAGGCATTAACAAATATGCTGCACCAAAATAATGATATGATAATAAAAGTGGCCACTTCTGTTGAGAAAAAGATCGCGAGCAATGTTGATTACATCTTTGTGATGTAACGGTTGAAATTTAACACAATCATGTCACACATGTTTTTTTCTACGTTGCGTCATAAAACCGGTTTGTACTCTCAGCCAAGACAGAAATTTCAAACCTATGGATCACACCAAACAAACTAAAAAAAGTTTGATTTGTGAAGCGAAGTGTTCGTAAGTTCGTCGGAAAGTTGAAAACTAATTTCCAGCTTAAAAGGTGTTGCAGTTCACATGCAAAGAGGAAACGCTTCAAGAGACTTATGACAGGACACACATTTTTGTAACCCTAAAGCAAAGAAAATTTCTCATGAAATTTGCTGTGAGAAACACATAAAACATAATCGGCTTGAATAACGAAAAGAAATTCACTGTAATAAACAACCGCTGTTGGACGGTCGTCGTTCGTTGTCGACAGAAGGTAAAAAGTTTAGTTATCACTCTAGAGATACAAAACAGAAAAGTGAATGCAACATAGCGTAGAGCAATATTTAATACAATGATTGCTTGAGCGTCGTAGAGATAAAAGATGACACGACAAGACTTGTTCTGTGACTCGAAACACCCACACAAAATTTCAACTTCCGACTTGCTTCGAGCCGAACAGAGCAAAACAAAATTGTTAAAATCTGGCTAGATATGTGAAATTGCAAGGACAAAAAGCTTAACTCATTTTGCAACAACAGCAGAACAAACTTTTCACTGCAAAAGTAGCGTCCCAAAAGACTTCGTAAATGCATAAACACAAAATCTATATTTACCGCCGACAGGAAATGGAAATTTCGAGCGTCGAGAAGATCGATCAGCGCTTATGCAAGTTTTCAGGCTATGGAACGCCATAAAATAGAGAGGCTTCCAGAAGAGAGGCTAACTGATGACTGGAGAAACCCCTAAATAAAATCTAATTACAACGATTTGAAAAGAACGCAAAGGAACCGAAATTCTTTTCCCTCCATGTAATAAATATACAGCACACTCCCACACATTCAACTCGTAAACACTGATAGTCTACTGATGTTTGTGGTCTTTCCCAAGACATTAAGTTATTCCCTCGGAACATGGGTTACGTGCATAACAGTTTCGCTTCAATTATCACAAAGTAAAAACTTAAGAATTAACTGGTAGTCTCTTACCATACCCGAACTGCTGTGCACAGATATAATAGCGGAGACTCGAGTGAAAGGCGACAGATTCATGAAGCAACAAATCAGTACATCACAAAAATAAGGCTGTCAGACTTACAGTCAAAGAGTTCCCAAACACAATTACGGGAATTTCAAGTTTCAAACCAAAGGATGGTGGATAATTTTGAGGATTATGCAGAAACTCGACAGTAACCCTTCCTTGACTTTCCTTTGCCAAATTGCGAACAGTTCGCGATCAGTTGACGTCACACACTCCACACAAGAAACCAATCAGATGATGTTATTTTGGATTCAAAATATTCCCGCCGAGTTGACATGTGACTCTAAAAGGACCGCCTACTTTTCTTCCCTCTTCCTCTTCCGGTAAGCTGATAATATACTCCAGGGGATTTTTATATCGTCGCTTTTCACAGGCTGTCTTTTTGTCGCAGTGAACGAAAACAGCAGAGGTAAAGACAGTCGGAAAAGACGAAAAAACTCAAAGCGACAAGACTGGAAATGGTGTTAAAACCTGTTAGCATATATAGAGTATCAGGTCTTTCGTGATACTCTCTCCCTCCCCACTTGGAAATGCTACCGGTGCATGTGTTAGCGGGGCACAGTTACCTGTACCCATGATCTCTCTCCTGCACATATCCGGGACAAAATCAAATCGGCGAGGTCGGCTAGTTCGGTTCGTTGATTCATTTTCGTCACATGGCACTGCGGATCCTGGTTTCCCGCTAACAGAACTAGAAACTTCATGACTCGTTAACATCCATTTATTAGACAGCACTTGTTGAAAACTAGAGGAATTAACAATAATTACTGTTCATCTCCGGTTTTGATGACCAGCCCGAAATTCCCGAAAGATTCTAGGGATCTGACAAAGTGAACAGAAACGCGGGCACATGTCACGAAGTAACGATTCATAACAGTATAGAGGCCACAAAGGAGGAAGTGAATATATGGTCAATTAAATAATAAGGGTGTGTACAAGCGGTAAGGTGTAAGTGGTATTTTGTCATTTTTGTGTCAACGAACAAGAGAACATAATTTTGGCGATTCAATCCTTATGTCCCTCTGATACCTATTTTCACTCTAATTTTAGATTTCGCGCGTAGAGATTGTACTGAGACACCATGTAGTCCACCAGTAATCAACGAAAATATCTGTAGTTCCCTTTGAGGTGAAAGCTCTTACTTTGCGCCCATGAGAATGAACGCATCTCCTAATGTATTTGAAACCCTTAAACTCCTGAGATTCATAAGGATAGAATTTTTTTCCGACCATATAGTTTTGTATCATAAAACGGCGGTACACGGTATTTTAGTGAACCGTAAATTGCTTTTTTTTATTTTCCGTGAAATGTGAAATGGCCTTTTTTTTCCCTCGTGAGACGTGATTTTGTCATTTAACAGGGGCACCCAACGTCAATTTTCGGAAAATATCTGTTCGGAAGACGATTTGAGATCTAGAATTTTCGGAAAATTTGTTGTAAAATTTCTTGCTTGCCTGCCTCTCCTAGGATTTTCGAACATCTGAAAAATGGTATAATTGCTCATTTTAAAAGGATTTTTACCCTAAAAAGGTCACCT
>NC_090874.1:47440162-47445162 GCF_036669935.1 Montipora foliosa | reverse complement strand
TTAATAGTCTATCACATATGAGGCAAAATTACTGAATGCTGATTGGCTGAGACAAAGGGCGTTTTTTTCTTAATTAATAGACTATTTTCACAATCCCATAATGCAATTCGTTTGGGGCGGTTCTTTACATAAAAAAAGTAGTTATTTACTCTTGAGAGTGTATCATGCTTCAGGGAACTAGATATCCGTTGTTTTGATGAAAATAACCCCCCAAAATGAAATATGCGAAAATAGCAAATCAGGAGGGCATGCTTACTTGATCCTAATTGGTCAACACTTGCTTATCCCAGGGTATTCAAAAGTTTTGTCAAGTAGCGGGCATATTTCTGAAAGCACCGGACGTGAGATTTTTGGGCACTGCAAGGTGCCTTGTGATGCGCCAAAGGTGCAAGCTAACTAGGGGGACCTTGAGGCATGCCCACCGGAAGGAAATTTTTAAAAACACTGTTTCCAGTGTTTGTGGAACCAAAGAATCAGTTCCCAGGCAAGGTTGGAGGTCACTCAAATTCTCTCTCAAAAGTGAAAAAAAATTATAATTATAAAAAAAAAAAAAAAAAGAACAAACCCCTCAAATATTGGCATCAAAGTACTGAACGTGGAATGGAAAACGACCGGACGAAACGGCCTATCCAGAGCAAGCAAAGTTACAAGCGAATCTTCTTCCAGATTCTGACTTTGATTGAATTGCTTTTTGTCCACGAATAAAACACTTTACATGCTCTTTCTGTTGACAGCAACAATTTATTGAACTGAGCTTTAACCGAATGAAAACGTGTTTGCTTAATTCTAAGATTAAAGTGTTCATTGAGTCGATTGTCATTTGTGAAATTGAACGGGCTTCCCTCAATTTTGCCCTTGATGGAATAAACATGTAATCGCAACATGCCCTTGTGCAATAAGGATTACTTTCACTGGTATTTGTAACGTCTAGGCCATTCCGAGTTGTGGATTACCGGTAATTTAGCGCATGTGTTTTGTATTATAACTTGAATCAAATCAGCATGTAGTTTTCTGTTCTAAAGGTTAACATTAAAAATACAAGTTTACAGTTGTTGGCGTGGCATTCTTTGTTGTGCATTTTCAATAAAAAATCTTACCCTTCATACATTATGGCAATCTTGTAACATGCTGCAACCAATGCTGTTAAAAGTAATCCGGTAGGACTGCACTGTCTGTAACAAAACAAAAATTATTCTTTGCAATTAGAAGTTGAGATTTTCTTCAATGACATCACTTTTTCCAAAGTGAACTTAAAAAATCGGAACTGAAGGGTGGAGATGACAACTTAACAAACTTAACTGTGGCTGGAGAAGAACATGTCACAGAGCTATAGTTCTATAATTCTATGTAAGGTCCAAAATGGTTTCCAAACATTTAAGTGAAGTGAAATAGAGACCTTCTCCTTGTGGTTGGCAGATCTTAATAAGAGACAGTCCCCCACTCCTCAGTTGTTGAAAGACAGCAAGAGTTGCTCTGATGGCAGATAAGGGGTAAAACTGTAGACTATGGGTAAAGTGCTGATGGCAGAGGCAAACCAAACTCATTATAAATGCTTACATAAACTTAGGCCAAATTAGTATAGGTAATCGCATGGGGCCAAGCAATATAGATTAATATCACAGTTATTTTCAAAAGTTGCAAAAATTGCCCACATTCAACAATTTGCGATTACTTGTTTAATATACAGGCAAATTTGTCTTTCATTAGGAGGGTCAAAAACACACACTGTTGTGCAATTTTGTAGGAAGACATTTCAGTGTTCAGTTTGTGTCAATAAACTGTGAAACACAAAAATCAGCTGAATTAACTTATATTGTTGTACAACAACTCCAAAGCAATAAAACCAGCCCTGCTAAAGAACATTACTACATGAAAATAATGAAAGTAATTTGTCCAGGCAAGTACCAAAATTAATGAAAAATGCCATCTGTCTCAGCCAATCAGCATTGAGTAATAATTCATTACAAGGTCTAAAACTATGTTTAGGCAAAATTGTAGAATTAGTAAAGGATTTCCCTTCTTTTCCAAAGTCTGCATTCTGGCTGGCTTTATACATGTACCAGTGATATTAAAAAGATCTAAACACAGAAACCTTTTTTAAAAGGTCTCAGCTTAAATGATAACAATAACTTCAAGGTGAAATCTTACCGTAATGAGTATCCTAAGAAATTCATTGTTGATCCCCAGTACATTGGGTTGTTCATGATACTGAATGGAAAACTTGTGGCTCTTTTGCTTAAAAGAAGTCCAAAATAATCTCCTGAAAAAAAAAAGAAGAAGAAGGTTCTGCTTAAAGTATCTCTGTGGAATGGCATGCATAGTACGTCTTGATTCAGGTTTCGTGGACCACGAAACCTCCATTGATCATCATATGTCTGTTATCTTGTAACAAATCCCTCGCAATCAGAGGCATGTGTTCGAATTTAATGCTGAATTAGCATTATATTAAAAGACTCTCTGTTCACTGAGATGCACCGCGTGCAGACACGAAGGTTTCATATGATATGAAACCTTCATTTCTCTGTCGGTCCGTTTTTCCTTCTCTAAATCATTCGTTATCGTAGACATCCATTGGGATTCGTTCTTACTCAGTGCTTCTTATTACAGCTACAATTATCATAGTTCATTGGGCAAAGGCAAATGGAGTGAGATGGTACGCGCATGTGTTGAGGAGGGATGATGGGCATGTTCCAAGAAAAGCGTTGGCGTTCAAAGTGAAGAGCAAGAGGAAGTGAGGACTACCAAAGAAGACGTGGAAGACGCAAATGGAGAAGGAGAGCAAGAGCATTGGTTTGGAGAAAAAGGACACCATGAATCGAGCGAGATGGAGTGTGGGAGTTAGAAAGATTTGCTGACAAAGTGGGGTAAATCCGGCCACCCCCATTTACGTGGATAAACCCGGATCAAAATTGGATTAATGATGATGATTGGGGATGAGATATTTTGTCGTTAAGTGCAATTCCCAAGCGTTTCAATGTGGGTTGGAGGACTGAGCAGTTGGACCGACAATCAATTCAAGAAAATGCCACGACATGAGCCGCTAAAGGCAGTATATTTACAGAAATTGGAGTTTGAGATCACTGAGAGCCCAAATCGATTCATTGAGATACCACAAACTTTTAAATAAAACTGAGTTTGCAGATGTCCTTTCATGGTAAGCCAAGTGACATTTGCAATCTCTTTTTAAGTTAATAGTTGGATATTTACTTCTCTTGAGACTTGTTTGGAATTCTAATTATTGTTTCATATAACATTTGGATGAGATGCTTTCGTTTGGTTGGCAGTTAAATGCAATCCTGAAAATATTTCCAAACTGAACGGTACCCATTTTGTTGTGTGACTGTTGACGGCAACGTTTGCAGCAGAGCCTTAGTAAAAAAAAAATTGCCAGGAAGAGTATATTCAATGAATGGCATATATGCTATTTTTTATCATCAAAGACAATACAAACGAGTACTTTTACCAACAATGGTGATCAGTATTGAATGCACTTTATTGAAATTTGTTTTGCACAAATTTATTGCGATGCGAGCTGCATGAGGTGACAAAATCAATCCGAAATACCCGATAAATATATTTTTTATTCGACTGGCCAGCTTTTCTACTATTCCTTTGTAGCTTTTTGTCACTTATTTCTTTCCCACTCGTTACTTTACACTGAATGAAAAGCATCTCGATAGACAGAGTGTCTTAAACAGTGTTATTATTCCCCTTCAATGTGTATATTTTATAGCTAGTTAGTAGCTTTGTTGATTTAATTATTATTGATATATCAGCTGCGAATTTGCCATGTCAACGGTGAAAAACACCAGTGGATGACAGAGCAGTTGGACCGTAATGAAGTGACGATGGCAACTTGCAGACATCCAAATGAAGACCTCAGAGATCTGAGCCACAGAAGTCAGTTCTGGGTCACTAGAGTTCAATTATTATTGGTAACCAGGTCATTGTTTGTACTGTCAGAGTGACATTTCTGACATTTGTTCTCTTTTCTGTTTGAATTTTTTTATCTTTAATATTTCCGAAAGTTGTTCTGGAAATCTTGATCTTTATCATACAAACTATGGTTGAAATGGTTTCTTTTCTCATAAAGCTTGTGCAAGCTGTTTCTGTACATGACTTGATCGCAACGGCTGCATAAGAGTCTCTATGAACAACTGATTTGCCAAAAATTGTATATTATCAAACAAAATAATAGTATTCCTAATATTGTTATAAAAAACAAACATTCAGCCCTCTTTGCAGGAACAAAGAATCGAAGACAATAATATACTTCATTGACGTCTGTTTTATTATTTGAATTGCAGAATCAAACAATTTTCTTGAACACTATCATTGCTTCTATACAATACAAGAATGGGTGTTACTAAACACAGGAATGGAACAGAACGGAACAGAATGTATCGGAATAAACTGGAATATGCCAGAACGAGCCGGAATGACATTGGAATGAGGTGGAATGACACAGCAGACCGATTTTTGGTTGTTTCTGTCAGCTTTTGTTGTGTCACATGATTCCCTAAGGGAATTGCATGTGTTTTGGCCTTCTCTAACATTTGGAGCACTCCAATCACGAGAAAATTTTACAGGTATATCTGTCGCTAAGTGAATAATTAATTCACTGCACGAGTCAGAGGGTGCTTACCATTTAGCCGAATAATCCCGCTGGAATGATCATATTGCATTAAGGTATGCAATTTTCCGAATTTAATAACCAGCCGGATGAGAATGGTGCTTACCATTTACTACACAGCAGTCTATCCCGCATATTTACTCGATCTTGTGAGAAAGGGCCTGGAAACAGAACGATTCTCAAAAATGTTAAGGGAATTCACGAAATTCCGTTCTGCATGAACGGAAAAAGAGGACTACCTCTGGAGGTTGTCCGAAATTTCCGAAAAGATTTTCCGGAAAACTGCCCTTCCATTTGACCTCAAACGGACAACAACAATAGGCATTGCAAAATTTTGCTCTGGACAAAAATTTGCCATTTTTCGCCG
>NC_090874.1:47422662-47435162 GCF_036669935.1 Montipora foliosa | reverse complement strand
AGGTGAGGGACAATTTTGTAATCAGCTGTGTTCATTATATTTTAGCCTGTGGATGGGAGACTTTTGCTTTATTCTTGCCAAGAGAAAACCAGAGAATTCTAAAAATCCATGTGTGATTAATTAAGAGGCTTTGATCACATGTTACCCAAAATAATATGAACCCTCCTATTATCACTTTTTCCCTAGAATAAAAAGGCTAATAAGGCACTTACAACATTCCAAAATAAAGGATTGAAAACAACACAAACAGCAGCCAACCACAGTTTGGGATTACTCCAGTAAATGGGTATATCAGTGGCAACTCCTCCAAGTCGTGGACCAGTCATCTAGCTAGAACAAGACCATTATAAAATGAATGCAACTCATGAGACTCAATGAACGAAATGACATATGAAATGAATCACAAATTGAACTACGAATACAAAATCAAGTAAAGCTGCGATCCTCAGTTATAAATGCAATTTTAGCAAGTCTGAAAATTCAGGACTTCAACGGAGTTTGAACCTCTGACCTCGTGATGTTGGTGTGGTGCTCTAACTCAATGAAGTAATCAACTGCATTAGGCCAGAGTTAGTTCCCTCTTCTAACTCTGATCAGGCTGAGTAGAGTGAAATCCAACCCCTAGACAACAATATGTGCCCATGGTTACAAATCCCTGATGGCTGGTAAGACCTGTTTTCAGAAATTCCATCCAGAAATTTGGACTATGTTTTGAGGTAGTCCATTTATTCCTTTCAGACGTTTCCGTCCCTTTTTGAATAGCTCATTCAATTTCACAATTTGGAAATGTAAGAATAATTTAAGATAAGCACAATTTCATCCTGTTGATTGGTGAATTTCGAAAATCCATTACCATTCAGCAGTTGTTTTCTGTAGCCTGAAATGAAATTTCCTAGCAAATGGTAGGAACATGTTGCCTGCCACGCACAAATTAATAACCCAATTTCGATATATTAAATATTTCAGTCTGAGAAAAAGGGTGGACAATGCTGAACCACTTTCGATTTGTTAAGGACGGTGCCTACTAATTAAAAATATTTTTGCCCCGGTGTGTGATTATGTAGGAAATGTAGCTCTTAACAAGTGTTATTGAAATCCAAAAAAAAAATTGGGGGTAACCACGCATTTTTCAAAGATAATTCATGAATAATATATGTCAAAAGCTTTAAAATACAAACCAATGTATGCCGTTCTTTCTCAAATTGAAGCTTAATTATCTCTCAAAAATGCATGGTTACCCCCGATTTTCTTTTGGGATACCAAGAGTACTTACTAAGATCTACTTTCTCCGGTTAGTTTTAAACCGTGCAAAAATATCCTTGTATTAGTAAGCATCGGCGATAGGAAATCCGAGTATCTGGAGATGCACAGAACGTATGCGCAATAACAATAGTAGGCACCGTCCTTAAATAAGTCTATGTGGACTCCAACTTTGGGAGAGAAACTTAAACTGCCACGAGGATGATCGCAAGGAAGCCAAACAACATGATGAGTCCATGCAATTGGGACGTATTTGGAAGCTAATACCGCCAGCGAGCTTGTAGGACATGTGCCATTGGAACTGTCTTACCTTATCTATACATTTCTGAGAGCTTACAACGATAATGAGGTTTCTGTTAAAGTAACAGGGTCAAGAAGGCTGGAGAATGGACTTGCTGTCAGTTTTGTTGTGCTGGCATCATCTCGAGGCTCTGGGGAATAAACTCATTCAAATCCTTATTTTTATTCCCCAGGGCCTCGAGATGATGCCTTTTGTTTTGGACTGGATTTTAATATACTGAAATTGATCTATTATAAATTAATTGTAATAATTGTAAGTTAAATATCATTTCTAGTTAATCGAGGTTCACTATAAGTTAAATATCATTTCTAGTTAATCATGCACATCATGCTTCATTCTATTTTAGGATTTCACTTATTTCTGGGAGATACCAGTCTATTTTGGGTACTCTGAAATTCGAGATGAAACGAAGTTTTATGTATGTATGTATGTACTCCTTGTAACCTAGCCTTGTATCTGCTTTTAGTTACATAGTCAACAGGTAAGGGAAGGCAAAAAAGAAATAACTTATTTTCCACAAGGGTTTTTCAACCAGCCTGAGGTTGATATAGAGAAAAATCAAATGACGCTTAATATGCCCTGAGATTAATTGAATTGCAAAGCCTTCATATTATGCAAATCGGAATAGCGTTTGCTTCTAAGCATTTGTTTGTTCCAGTCAACTTGCAGCTGATGTGAAGCAATAACGTCTGGACTGATCTATGTACGAATCAACAACTCACCTGTGCGAAGAAATTCGAGAAATAAATGCCAAAGTTGGTGAAGTTTAAATTTTCGAAGATTTCACAACAGGAGAGTGGCAAACTTTCGGCCATATGATACAATTTTTAACAGGCGTAGCCTACCCCTCCACCTCGGTTATTATTAAACAAGCTTCGCGATTGCTCTGCAAATGCGTTAGAGCTGGAGATCGATCACTGTGTTCATGTACTTTTCCATTCATTGAGATCACAGGGTTATCGGACACAACTATCGTTGTCTCACAGGTTGGAAAATTCCAGAGTTGAGAAACCCCTGATCTCATACGCTGCTGGGACCAGAAGAAGCCACGTGACGAAATATGTCATCCAGTGTTCACGTGCCAGCGAATACAAAGTTTCTCAGCCCAGGGTGAATGAAATTTGTAAAACAATGACGATCGTTAGATGTAAATGCGACATTTTTACAGTCAAAACGGGAGTGGACAAAACGCGGAGCCCTACTCCATGGAGTACCCTATGGACTACCCAAATGAAGTACCCTAAAAATACTATTTTGAATGAGTACTGTTGATCCACGTGTAAGCAGCATCTCAAATAGTACACTCATTTTAAACAGCATTGTTCAACAGTATTTTTAAAAAGGTTAGCTTTCGATTATTGTTGTGATGGCCGATTACTTCATGCAGAGTTCCCCTCTACTAACTCTGTTTCATGTAAGCCAACCTTTTTAAAATGGGTGCATCAATGAAGACCAAAAAATAATGGTGTAGTTTTGTTGCCAATAACCACTGAAGTGAACTGAAGCTATTCTTGGTTCAGAGGCACCCAACGAGAATATAGTCAAAACCACTGAAACCTTGCATTTTTAAACGTATTTTAGTATTTAAACGGTAGATATAGGCATATTTTTATCCCCTAAAAATTTTTCATCTGTTCGGATTTCTTAGTAGGCTCGATTACCAGCTGCTGTTTCGGGAAATAAGCCTAGTGATCCGAAAATTATAGGGATCAAAACTTCCTTTTTCGAAAATTTCAGCCAGAAAAAAGGCTCCTGAAAATTCTAGGTGACCTTTTTAGGGTAAAAATCCGTTAAAAATGGGCAATTATACCATTTTTCAGATGTTCGAAAATCCTAGGAGAAGCAGGCAAGCGAAACATTTTACAACAAATGTTCCGAAAATTCTAGATCTCAAACTGTCTTCCGAACAAATATTTTCCGGCCGAAAATTGACGTTGGGTGCCCCTGTTGGTTGTTTACGGCCAAGGATGGAGAGGATGGAAATGGATTGAAACTTGAAAAAACTGGCCAGTTGTTTCAAGTTTGGAGACCATGCCTTCAGAAAGTCGCCAAAAATTAAACACGAAAAGCTCTTTGTGCCATAAATACATTTCATATCTCGTCAGGGGGTTGTCAGGAATGTTGTACGTGTGAGCTAAAGAACTAATTTAGATTCTTGCCCAGTTTTGACCTAAAAACAGCAAATTTTAGCATGACAGTGCCCCTTCAAATAGTGTTGAACAATGCTGTTTAAAATTTGTGTTGAGGCTTAAGTAAGCACTATTTCAGATGCTGCTTACACATTGATCAACAGTACTCATTCGAAATAGTATTTTTAGGGTAGTCCATTTGGGTAGTCCATAGGGTACTCCATGGAGTAGGGCTCCGCGTTTTGTCCTCTCCCAGTCAAAACAGCTCAAGCGTTCCTTCCTCAGACGAGCGGATTAATGAGTTCATTATTGCAAATTTCACATGTTTACGGATTTGCATAATCTGCCAAACAACGGGGCATTTCACTCTAGCAACATTATCATCCTGTTATCTTATCAGTATCCTCAAGCTTGAGACACTATGTTTTCGAATTAAAGATTGGATAGAGAAATGAATTTAAAAGGAAAGGCAAATCATGCTTGTTATGACCTTGGCAGATTATGCAAATTGGTACACCTGTCAAATTCTCGCGCCGGCCTGGCACCGGAAGCGAGTAATAATTCAATCAAAATTCGAGTTTTAATTGGTAATGGTAATGAATTGATATAGCACATTTGCCATTATACCCCGATTTTCACGCACGGGTGCGGCTAGCGCCATTTTGAACTCATTAAATGATCGCGTGAGCGCGTCCTTCCCGTAAAAGCTACACGTTTTCCCGGGGTAATCAGTGGTCTGCACATGAGTTCGCGCCCGGTAAAAATGGAGAAAGTTCCAGGGGCGTAGCGTCCATACACGCACGTACGCCCGTGCGTACAGCTCAATTCCGGGAATCCTTATTCCATGGAGGCATTAATTCTGTTCCAGTATCTTCCCATACAGGTCTGGCTAAACGGATCCAACATCACCCAACATTGTTGAACGCTATTGAAAAGTATCGAACGAGGTGGTCAAACGAATGCAACATGTTGGATCAAGAGAGTATGAAGGTAAGGGAGGTAATCCCTCATATTGGCCCTATTCCCATCGTGATCCCTCTTAAGTTATTTTTAGCTCTCCTGCGAGATCCCGTATTCCCACGAGGGTTAACTGATAGCCAATCACATGTTCCCATTTTTAC
Organism: Montipora foliosa; assembly: GCF_036669935.1. Classification (NCBI taxonomy): domain Eukaryota; kingdom Metazoa; phylum Cnidaria; class Anthozoa; order Scleractinia; family Acroporidae; genus Montipora; species Montipora foliosa. Next base: position 47,430,351 of record NC_090874.1, on the reverse strand, counting down.
CAATGTTGACAGCTGAGCGAATTCCCACGCAACGATTCGCGTCGTTCGCGAAAATGGGGACATATGATTGGCTACCAGTTAACCCTCGTGGGAATCCCGGATCTCGCAGGAGATCTAAAAATAACTTAAGAGGGATTACGATGGGAATAGGGCCAATATGAGGGATTACCTCTCTTACCTTCATACTCTTTTGGTTGGATCCAGAAGTTTGGACTCAAGGTTCTGGAACCAAAATCCACCCAGAATCCTTAGAAAGCGAACTCTCGCCATGTTGGCGTTTTCAAGTTCCTTTTAAAATTATCAATAGAGTCACTCTCTGTGATAGCAAGAGGGCGGCTGTTCCAGAATCTGGAAACTGCAACAGCAAATGCCCAGTTTCCAGAGGTCTTGCACCATGCAGGTGTGAGGAACCTTGAGAAGACCCAGGGCGTCACTGCGTAGGGAGTAGCGTCGCGCGGTCTTGACTTGCAGAAGATCCTGCAGATACGTTGGCGCCATGCACCTGAGAGCTTTGAACACAAGAAGGGCTATCTGTCCGAAGAGAGATTGCTTACGCTTTCGTCGCTCAGAGATTCAAAGCTTTGCTCGTTCACCATTCCGTAGCTTGAACTGACGTGCCAACGCGCGAAACAGATGCAACGAATTAATCATTATTATTATTATTATTATTATTATTATTATTATTTTTTTTTTTTTTTTGTAATTTGTTTATTTTTATTTGCCAACTACCATTTACAAACTTATCTACAACTTACCAAAAGGAGAAAAAAAAAAAAAAAAAAAGTTACAATTTACAAAACACTACCCTTAGCTTTTAGAATCTCTGTACGGTGGCCAATTTACATTATCAACTCCGTTGATAAAACCAAATTTTTGTATACTACTTCCCCACCGACGCAGCACCACAGTTTCTTTAGAAACTACCCCTTCACCACCCAAAATGACTTACTTTAAAAAAAAAGAAAAACGAAACAATACTTTAAGTTAAAAACAAAGAAGATCAACTAAATGTAGGATGTGACAAGGTTAGTTTAAAGCAGCTACTAAGTTTTCCCATTTTTTAAAATGAGTAGCGAGTTTATCCCTCTCCCTCGCAGTATGGAGTTCGATATTATAAACACGTCTTATCCTGGCAATAAAGCCTCTCAACGAAGGTAAACCTCCAAGGCATATCCTTACATAAATATAATATTTACCTAAAAGCATAGCATGATTGATTATAAAGAAATCTTCCATTTCTTCAAAAATCCCTAAAAACAAACCTATCTCGTTAAAGGATTCTATAACAATGTTATTTTCTTTAATCCAGGACAAGACTTGTTTCTAAGGATTCTGGTTCTTCATTGCAAAAAGTGCAATTTGGAGATTGCGAAAGGCCGAAGCGAAATAATTTATCATTTGTAAAGACAATATTGTTGAGAATTTTGTATTGAAATTCTCTCAATTTGGAATCAAGTGTAGTACGGAAAGGAAGAGAATAAACCTTTTTGCAGTTAATGACCGTATCTCAGTATTTGTCTGATATTTTTTGTTGGAATTAATCATTATCATGAATACAGATAGTCGCAGCGCACGCGCGCGTGCAACAATGTTGAATGTAATGGCCGAACGAATGCAACAACAACAATAACAATACCAATATTTGTTTATTTCCACCATTCGCAGATCTCTCTGAATTACTGGTAGGGTCAGACAATGCACTCACAAACATACAAATATACGTATGGTTATATAAATATAAAGACATAACACTGTTGTTCACGATTAAGAAAATAACACAAACAGCGGTGGTAAATATTGTATTCCAACGCATTTTTTATAAAACTTGACGTTTCGTTAGCTAGTCAACATACATTTTCAAAAGTGACCGTTATAATATTTGAAAACTATATATATATATATATATATATATATCGTAAACATTAGGGGTCTGGAACCTAGACTGAGAAAAATGATCTGCAGCAGTACGTGTCTAGACATAATGAGGAGAAATAGCTAAAACAGCAATAACTTCAGGTTTAGCTTGAGCTCGTGTTTTTATTGGTTCTTTTACTGTTTTGCTTGCTTTTCTCTTTAGTTATAATCTTCGTATAGTAATACCTTTAGGGATTTTTTACATATTTAAAGTATGCAGGAACATCATTAAGTACATTGCTTATCCTTTTGTTATGTCCGTTCTATTGTACTTTTTAAGTTCTTATGTAATACCTTTAGGAATTCGGTATACCTAAGAGACAAGCAACTAACACTGTAAACACATAAAAAGGAATTTTTTAATCATTATTCACTGTAACTGATGAAGGTCATACGACCGAAACGTTTTACACTGCATTAAATCTTTTTACTTTTTAAGTCATCAGGAGTTGTCCGTCCACTGGCCTCTTTTAACTTTTATATATATATATATATATATGAAAGAATCCCGGGATACTCACGATAGGCCAATTCACTGTCTCGATAGCTGCGTTGCCAGCGTGGTTGTCCTGATGGTGTAGTGGTCATCACACCCTACCGGTATTCAGGGGGACGTGGGTTCAAATCCCGCTCAGGGCAATTCTTCATGTTTTTCATTCGACACAATTAATCAATTGATTAACGGGATGGGTTTCATTTCTTCATTCTACGGTCTATATAAATAAGCCTGCATCATTAACTTGATCCCTCTGATTAGCTGATGCCTAAGTTGGTGTTTGCCTGTGAATCGTTAGTCGATCCTTAGGTTTAAGGCTATGAAGGGGTTTAGGCTTTCCCATCCCACCCGTGAAAGAATCCCGGGATACTCACGATAGGCCAATTCACTGTCTCGATAGCTGCGTTGCCAGCGTGGTTGTCCTGATGGTGTAGTGGTCATCACACCCTACCGGTATTCAGGGGGACGTGGGTTCAAATCCCGCTCAGGGCAATTCTTCATGTTTTTCATTCGACACAATTAATCAATTGATTAACGGGATGGGTTTCATTTCTTCATTCTACGGTATATATATATATATATATATATATATATATATACAGTTACAGTTATAGGTAAGGTAGACTACATTCCGTGGTCGACAAATTTGTTTCGTAGGACCATGTCCCACTCTTCAGGATCGTACATTGGTTACTGTCTCTACAGGATTACTGTTTATACATGATTTTTTTATCTTGCTACCCATGCGCGTACTTCTAAATTACGATTTTTAATTACAATTTCTTTAAGAGGAATTTGTTTGCATGCCGACAGCTGCTTGCTAATTCTGATCGTTTGTTGAGCGTGGCGAGCTCTGGGTGACAAATTATAAAATACTTCTCGAGTGTACATAAGTTGCATTTTTTGGTGCTGTTAGAATACGCGCGCGCCCTTCCCAAACTCTTCCACGCAATGCTGTAATTTACTTTAGCATTTTTTAACCGCCACACATATTTGCTTAACTCTGTCTGGTTGCTGTGCACCACATTCCTGAAGGACTGGTTATGGTTGGCAAATCTAGCCTTGAATTCAGTGTCAGTTAGCCCTACGTAACTCTCGTTTCCCTCGCTTGAGGTCACTGTTGCCTGATATACTATACCCTTTGTTAAGCATTGGTTGTCAAGGGGGCATTGGTCTTTTTTCCTGCAATTACATGATCTTTCTACATTGGATATCTCGGGTTCTAGCGTTCGTAGCACACGCTTATTGTGCTTGTCGATTATACTTTTGACATTGGGCATGCAACTATATGATAGCTTTAACGTGTTACGGTTAAAAATTGGTCTAAGGGCGTGGCCCTTGGGGAAACATTCGTCTACGATTCGTAAGAACTGTTTTCCTAGGTTGGTCTTGACCTGTGCATCATAAGGCGGGTTAAACCAGGTGATGTTTCTTTTCCTTGCTCTGCTCGATCTTGGTTGGAATTTCAATGTATATTGGTACCTACTCTTGTCCAGGGCCGCTTGGTATGGTGGTACTGCGTTGTTGAATGCAGATTCATCGGACGAAATGTCTGATAGCCTCTGGTTTACGCTTTCCCGTATTCTCTTCAATATACATGGTGGATGGTTACTCTTGGCGTGCACGTAAGTGGGAACGTTCCCGGGCTTCATAAAGGGGTAGTGCTTGCCGCTATTTAAGTCAAGAGTTACATCCAGGTAATTGATTACCTTTTTGTTTGCTTCAACCGTTATCTTTAGTCCATTGTCCGCGAACAATTAGCATATCTGTTGCTTGATGCGCTCGATCACTCGGGGTGGGTCGTGGAATGCTGCGAGGCCATCATCTCTATAAAGGCCTATTGTGTTGTAACTGTATGCACAGCTCTAGCTTCACTAGCTATTGAGCTCTCTGCGAGGGCTTATTGGCAACTCACATTTAGTATTCAGTATATATATATATATATATAGTTTTCAAATATTATAACGGTCACTTTTGAAAATGTATGTTGACTAGCATACGAAACGTCAAGTTTTATAAAAAATGCGTTGCAATACAATGTTTATCACCGCTGTTTGTGTTATTTTCTTAATCAAGCTACGATGGCCTAAGAACAAGAGTATACGATACTGTTGTTCACACCTTAGAACAAAAGAAACGTTGGATGATGTTGAAGACGATGGTGAAGACGATGTTTGATGGAAATCAAACTTCGTTCAACAACTTCCATCATCAAACAACATGGTGGCCAAACGAGTGCAACATGTTCCATTCAACAATGTTGGATGATGTTACACTAACATGTTCAGTGGACCCGTTTGGCCAGGCCTTAACGGCAAAAAAAAAAAAAAGAATAGTGTACGAAAGCAACAAAAAAACTCTGCCCTTCGAAGTCCCCACACAGTGTCATTCTTCAGTATCGCCAGTCCCCCAGTTCCCAGTTATTTTTTAAGTATAACCGAGTACGGGTACTGGTAATCCTACCCGTACCCGTACCCGGGACCGGGCCGCTATCTTAACGTCTCTATATTCAAATGCCCTTTACAAGCAAGTGATCTATGGGTGAGATCGGACAAGCGGGAACGGGTTGCGCTAGAGGCTCGGGCTCGTTTGGCGCGTTTCCTCGTTGGATCCTGCGCACCCTCCCGAAAACAAAAAGCCTACCATTTTAGTTTAATATTTACCATTTGCCAACGACAGGGCAAACTGTAAGCCACAAACCCGTCTAAAACGGACACATTTTGCCCTCCGATTGCACAGAAAAGACGAGGACAACTGTACGTAGCATATTTATGGTTGCCTAGCACGTGATCAATTTCTTCCTATTGACAAAACATCATGACCTTTCCGTTTATTCATAAAAGTCAGAGACTGCAGCAATTTTCGTGTTTTTAAAATCGATTGTCATTAATCTTTCGATGAGAATTCGATTCAGAGTTATATATAAAAACTAAGTTATTTTTTTTCTTCATCTGTCTTTTGGATTGTCTTTTTCTGGTGGTATCAGATTAGACTAACAAGAAGAGGAATTATGAAGAGGAAACAACACCTTCAGTCCTTTCTTAGTGTGTGCACTAAACGTTTGCTTAGTGCAACTGCAAGACATCCTGGAAAACCTCCGTCAGAGCACTTTTCAGTTAGTTTTTTCGCAGACTATTTATTTAATGAAGAGACGAGTGAATTTTACTCAAGACCGAGTTTTGTTATCTTCAAACTGAATTTGTTACCAAAGCTTAAAAAAACTAAAAAACCTCAAAATGGGACAAGACATTACAAAATAATTAAACGTGTGAACCAAAGGGCCTCTGCTGGCGCGACATGTGGGTGACCCCTCAAAAAGTCTTAATGACCCCCCACTCGAAAAAACTAACTGGAACGCTGCAGTTCAATACCACCCAATAGACTCAGTGCCTTCACTTTTTTGTGTAACACGTACCACAGGACACCCAGTGTACGCTTTGTTCATGTCAAGATCTCGTTCCCAGGGTTCTGTCTCCTACTGGGGGAGGACCCTGGGAACGAGGATGATACTCCAAGTTGCCTGCCGAAAAAATTAGATCGGAGGGTCAAAATTTGGATTATACAATTGCAGCCCAAATCCCTCGTCGGTACATGACTTATCGAAACTCAGGTCGGCACCGTCATTGATCAGGAAACAAACCCGTCGACAATATTAGCATTTGTCTTTCTCGGTAAATTTTAACTACAGTGCTATTTTCAATCGTGTTCAATCCTCAAACCACTTGTTTACGATGTCATGAACCTTACACGGCAAATTAGGAAGTTGTGAAGTTCGATCTGGTAGAAGTTGGGCCGGTTCATTTCAAAATTCGCAATTTGGTTGTGTGATTCGCTGCGTTATTGGCTACTTCGTAACCTAGTATCCAATTTCGCAACAAACTTCGCAACGTGGCGCGGTAAAGTACTGTGAAATTGACTGTAATTGTGTACTTCATAGACAGTATTATTTCCTTTGAAAATTAAATCAAATTGTTCACAACTCAATGGTCACAAAACGAAAAACAAACTGCTCTACTCGACAATGGCGGCCGGGCCGAAATTGACAACAGCGGCTGATGAGAACACGTGCGCTGGTTCAGTCTTGAGCTCGTTCACTCAATATAGAACAGGCTGGTTCACTCCCAGCGCGCAGAACACAGCATCATAAATATCTGCGTGAACGATGTCAGGTCACGCTAGTTTGTCTAATGACATCAGACACATCAAAACACGAGCTTTCATTGGTTCTTGAAGTCACATGATATGCAGCCTTTTTCTCTGGAGGGCTCGCAATTTTTTTCTGCATACACAACACTCTCGCGCTTCGGCTCCATTAAGGCTACCGACTCGTCAGCCTTGCGTCTTCTCTCGGCTGACTCGTTGGTAATAACAAGGAAAGGGATAGCCACTGTAAAAAGAATGCCTTCAGTCAAGCGAGAAAAGAGACAGGCGATGATTACCGCTCTTTGAGATTCCAAAAGTCCGAGAATTGAAGAATGTAGGATTTTAAATGCCATAGAGAACTTTCTTTATCAGTAAGTACCACAGCGGGCTTGGATATTGCGCATTTAAGGAAAATACTTCAATGAAACCGAGCTCAGTGGATGCGTTCCCTCCGACAACAACCAACTGAGAACGGAACATAAATATACTGGATACACCTTCACTCGGACGAGACACCACGCATAATATTGTTAATATGGCGATAAGTCATTTACTGCGAAAGAGCTACGCTCATTGAGCAGGCGATGGCATAAAGGAAGTCGAAGCATTTTTTCCTCTTCGACCATTTGTTGCACCCTAGCGCGCATCAAAGGGACCTGGGGTGAGGGGGGTTTAATGTTTCGCCACAGTTGAATAGAAACTACTGCAACTTAGCGGCGAGCCATGAAATTCGTATCTCTCGTAAATGGAACAATCTCTCAGTCACGTTCACGTTGATGATGATGATGATGATGACGAACAAAATATTTATCATTCGATACAGAAGAGGTCTGAGTGCAAAGAGCCAAAGATGGATATGATGCGCTGAACGACGAGTGCCTGCAACTCCGCCTCCACCATCAAAAACTTTCTGTATGTCAGAGAGTCCACCATTTATTCAACAAAGAGTCCACAATCTAGGACACCCAGATTCTACTGCTAACTGAAGCAATGATTTGTTTTCATATCGGTTGAGAGCAAAATGAGAATTGTCTGCGCGTGTGGCTTGCTCTTAATAAACAAACATTAGTTCTGAACAAGGCGTTTAAGACTTGCTGACTGCAACGGAGTAGCTATATCTAATTTTCCAGGATAGG
>NC_090874.1:47415162-47417662 GCF_036669935.1 Montipora foliosa | reverse complement strand
CTCATGTTAACAAGTTGGTAACTTTTGGCAAGTACTAGCAACTTAAAGTGAAAGGTCCTTTTGCTGTTCCCAGTATAAAAAATGATACAGCTTTTTAATTTTTCCATTTTAGTCCTTTCACAAGAAAAATTAGTTTCGCAACTAAATAAAGAGGCTGAAAATACGTTATCAAAGGTCTAAGGAACTCAAGCCTTCAATTTTTGGTCCCAAAGAACGGAACATAAATATACTGGATACACCTTCACCCGGGCGAGACACCACGCACAATATTGTTAATATGGCGATAAATAATATACTGCATGCGGAAGAGATACGGCAAGATATGTTCAGGCTCGCAGTTCCAAGCTGGTTGAGGTGATGAGGTAACGGAATCAGTGGAATTTTTTCCTCTTGGGCTATTCATGAGTAAGACGCACCCTAGCGCGTATCAAACGGAACTGGAGGGGTATATAAAGGAAGAGCGAAGGGACGTTTTGCAACAGTTGATAGAAACTATTGCAAGTTAGCGCCGAGCACTGAAATTCGTATCTCTCGAAAATGGGGCAATCTCTCAGTCATATTAGTGATGATATAGATCAACAAAAGATTTACCATTCGATGAAGAAAAAAGCGGAGTGCAAAGAGCCAAAGATGTATATTGACGCACTGAACGACGAGTGTTTGCCAATTGTGTGCGCAGTTGACAAGTTTCGTGACTTCCTCGCCGACGTGAAGTTTAAAAGTGACGAGAAGTTGCTGGGGGAGATAAAGAACAGACTTGAGAAACATCTGAGTGGTGACTACCTCGATGAACTGATAAAGTTGATGACGGGAGTACTGAAGGGCGTGCTCACCAGCTCCATTGCGGATGGCGAAGCACGAGAGGTGAGTCAAATCCATGTCGTTTACGCCAACCGAAGTGTTCTTCGCATCGACTACTTTGTTTACTGGCAAAAATATGATTGCGATAAGATGGCCCTTTTCTTCTACGTACAAATTGGTGTTATTGACATGGAAAGGGTCCGCCTACCTGTCCTGATCTATGAGCTCACCAGAGCTACCGATGACAACAAACTCAACGAAATCGGTAAAAAGCTGAAGGAAGTGGCTCAATCAATAATCCTTTTGAATGAAGCAGCGCAAAGCCTTGTTATGGCGGCCCGAAGGAAAACAGAGAACGCTACAAATCTGCCTCCGTCTCCGGCATCCCAATTTCCAGGCTTCATGTCACAGCGTCAACCGTATACGCAACTTACAGAGGCAGCCCGCAATCTAGAAGCCCCAGATTCTACAGTTTAGCATTGATTTGCTTTTCATATCGGTTGAGAGTACCAGGTGATAAGAATTGTGTGTGTGTGTGTGGCTTGCTCGTAATAAACTTTATTTCAAACAAGGTGTTCTCCTTTACCGAGTTACTTAACAGTTAACACTTGCGTACTGAAGCCGCTAGTAGCAAAATGTAATTTTCCAGGTTAGGTAATGAGTGTTTTTTAAAGTGTTATATCTCTGTGCGGCTGTCAGCGCCATTCGTATTGGTATGATGTACTCTCTGATCAAGGGCATCCAACAAGCAAATTAAGCCAAAAGCATTTGAAAGACATTTCTAGGCTCCTTGTAATGTATAAAGACTGTCTAAAGAGATATTTTTATCATCTAGAAGAATTTGATCTGTTCGGATATCTTAGCTGAGAATTGAAGTGCCTGAAAATTTTAGGGAATGATAATTTTATTTCAGAAATTGCTAGCTGAACGTTACCTTCTAAGACCTTTCAACCGAACCATTTTCTCATCCGAAACTGCTTGGTGACGTTTTTAAGTGCATGTCAAAAATTGCAAAAAATACTCCTTCCGAAAACGTAAGGAACTACTTTTCACTGGCTGCGAATCTTTTAGGCGTTATTTTAGTAAAGAAATCTGTAGCTGTTTGGCAACGAACAAACGAAATTCTTAGAACAGTTTGACTCTCCCGAACACATATTTCACCGAAGATTATCGTTGGGTGCCACTGTCAGATGCCATGAATTTTTATTCATTGAAATTTTGCTTTGTTTTACTTTACCGGTGTTTTCTCTGTTTGATGAACAAATGAGGTGCGTCCTGTGTAACGATTGCGTTGCTTGTCAGGTTGCTTTATTAAAAGATAATACTATCACGTCTTTCCTGCACTGGAAAGAGATTAGACTACGAAATTCGTCTTGTTTTGCGACACATAGCAAGGATAAAAAGAAATTCGCCAGAAGTTAATTTGTAGGGTCTCCCAGTGGTTTGGGTTATCATACTGTCTCTTCCCCCCCCCCCCCCCCCCATCCTTATGTATGTGCCGCGTTTTGGTAAAAAAAGAAAAAACACAAGCCTCGATCTTACTTTACAAATTTATACATTTGGGTTGCTTTTGCTATCCTCTCATGCGTAACAGACACAACTTACGAAAATAAACGAGTTTGACTTCAGCTTCTTTGCCCTTCTTCATCTGTTCTAACTGGGGAAATCGCGTTTGAGGAAGCAAAGCCGGGTCTAAGAC
>NC_090874.1:47377662-47397662 GCF_036669935.1 Montipora foliosa | reverse complement strand
TGATTTAGGGCCTTGAGGGACGCTCACGTTTAACAAACGATTAAGTTTTCGCAAGCCTTGCCAACGACATGGAGAGTCCTTGGCCCTTAGGAGGACCACTCAACAGACGACCCTTCCAATTTTGCTAGTCAGCGGATGGAGGTAGCTCAGTAAACATGAAAACGATGAGTGAAAATCACCCGGAATGGACAGTAGACTAATAAAGCCCTTTATATGGATCAGTACGTTCCAATAACGCCTTTGTCCATCCTGGAAGGCATTTCCAAATAACCGTCAGAAATACCCTGATTTCATGAACTCGACATCTTGACCATTGAGCCATTCTTCACAAACCTGGGCCATATAAGAAAATTACGGATTTTTGCGTTTTCTTCAAAACTATGTTGACTACAGGTAGAATTCTGAATTAACACAGAAAAATTATCTGGGGTTATAGGACAACTGTGATGCCGAGTTGTGGCAGCAATTAATCAATTATTTCATCAAGGGATCTGCGAGTGTTTCGACGTCTACTTTCTTCATCAAGTTTGCCCAAGAAGATATTTATATATTAATTTCAACTGAAGCTCTAATAATAGAAAAGTACCATCCTCAAATCATGAGCCACACAAATTAACAAAGACGAAATGCGAAAAACAAAACGTGATTATTCGATTGTTTCGCAAAATAATGTCGGTCTTAAAGGTGATGGCAATAGCCTCTTACTTAACAAAAAACGGTTTTGAGTTCGAAGAACAAAACTATTTCCATTTACACCTGAGAAAATTCGAACCTAAGAATTTGCCGCTACAGCACCTCCGTGAGCTTGTGTTTTTGTTTTTTTCTGGTGCGTCTTCGAAAACTGTGTCCCACACACACAACCTTTGCAATAAACGTGTGACTCGTGATCTTCTATAAGAAGAAACACCTGATTCTTTGTCTGAATCATTTCTCGGTTATCGCCACCTGCAAACAACACTGTTTAAATTGAAGTTACGTGAATAGGTAGTCTAGGTGTGTGATTAAGTTATCAAGCCAATGTTATGCTAATGAAGGAGCAGAAGCCTCGTGCATGCCATTCAACTGTGTCGAGTCTCATTCATGCATGTCAACAATAGTGAACGTCACAAATAATACGTTAGAAACAACACTAGCTCTAGTCATTCAGACTATCTGGTCAAAACAGCCGCACGCTCCTTAGCAGTGCAAGTTTGCCGCAATCTTAAAGAAATCGAACTCGGCTTTGAAAGCAAATAGAGCCTCCCCTTGGAAACCGCGCTCAGAGCTTCGTTGGAGATCCTGGAGTCACTGTACCATTGATTGAACTGTACCATTGATTGAGGCCGAAAAAATCCGAATTTTTCGTCTTCCCGCCTTTTTTAATAAATCACCAGTGTTTACTACGAAGGAAATTGCATCGGGCCGTGAATATTGCATCCACGACGCGCCTGACTAAGTAATTCGTAAGTGAGTGTAAGATGCCTTCTGCTAAAAGTCAACGTTCTTCTACAACAGTACATGCAGCCGATCAGAAACTGCTTCGAACCAAGGATGTTGTGATTCACATGAGCCAAGAGAAAAGAAGCAAGTGTCAATGTTGCGGAAAGCGATTAATGGCCCTACCCATGCTCGGATTTACCTTATTTTCCATAGCTTGCCTATTGGGCGTTGGTTATTACAGCATCTACAGGGTTACATCGTCTGTATACCATACTGAGGGAGTTGTTCCATCCTACGCTACGGCCGGAGTGGTAAGTTTTCGTAGCTTCGTAACTCATGTCTCATTTTGAAATCCCATAACATTTGTTATCGCTGGTTCAATACATCTACAAAGCGAGAAAGGAATGCTAAACTGCCAAAAATTGCGATAACCACGATGATGTGTGAGTGTGCTCAATACATATTTTTAAAGAATTTCACCGGTTTATTATTTATCAACTGTAGTCTTGGCTGCTATTATTTAAGGGAATTCGACAATCTTCCCTCATTACAATTTTGCGTCTTCTTCAGTTGTAAGCACAGTACTTGCTTGGATAATTTTAGTAACTGCGTCTCGTTAGCGTCCTGGAGAAGCGAATTTTCAAACTTAGTCGCAACTATAAACCAAACAAAGTTAACTGAACTGACAGTTATAGCGCGCGTTAACTCTTGTTTGCAGAACGAGAAATCTGTCAACAAGTCAAATCTTATGTATATTTCTGCGGAAGACTGCGCTCACGAAACGCCAGTTTGGATCATTACGGTCTTTCGCGACAGGGATGAGGCCCTTTGAGGTTCCCTTTAATTTAAGTCGCTCTCAAAGCAAAATGTATCACACGGTGATTTTTCAAAGCAGTTTTGAGAAGTTTGCCTTAATATTTGCCACCTAAGTCAACATCGAAAAGTGGTGGATTGACGCTTATACATATTCATTTCTTTGACACTTGTCAGACCTCGGAAAAATGCAATTCATGGAATAGTTATCGGAGATGGAATTCTAAGACAAATCAGACAAAGATTTCAGTAGATGAAATTAAACAGAGTTTGTTGTTGGAGTCACATAACGTTTTAAACAAACAACGCCTGGAACCTGGGAAACTCTGTCGCGTGCGAACTTCGCACAGTTTTTAAGAGCTGTTATTGAGGGCAATATCTGAACACAGATTTCACGCTGCGAGGAAGAAAGACTTTCTAAAGAACGGTACAACTATGTTTAAGTTTTTGAGCAAATGCTTGCTTTTAAATTCAAAAGTGATCTCTTTGTTGAAGCGTGAACGGGCTTTGCGATGACACGTGCCAAGAGGCGCGAAACAATAGCTTTAGTGCCTTCTACGCGTGTGGGATGAATGATACACTTAAATGTTTTGTTTTCCTTGTACAATATCGCGCTCAACTCCTGTTGCCCGTACAAGCCACATTAGCATTTTTCAATCGGTCATCGAAAGCCATCTAAGGCGTTTTGCCTCCACTGATCAGGTTAAAAATTCGCTAGTAATCTTTATCACGTCTAATCATCCGAGCCTGTTTGACATTTGTACCTTTTTTTTAAAGTTAAGTTAAGTTTCTGGAATCATTTTATTCGCACAGTTGCTAGTTCCGTGAGCATTCAAGCATGAGGATTAGTGGAATCTTACAGTTGATCAAACGCCGCATAATCGCAATATGACGATTTGATACCTTGCCGGAAATTTTGGAAGCACAACAAAGTGCACCTTCGAGATTTAGAAATCAACTAAGTTTACCGAAGTTAAGTTATCGCACGTGGTCATTTGCATACGGTAAGAAAGAAATGGCCCCGTGCCATAATTCTTGATATTTGCATGTGAAAGACTCCAATTAGCAGCTTTTAAAAGCAGAGCATATTATTTTTGAGACTTGGCGCCACAAAAGAAAGCGTTTTGAAATTAGTTGTTGTGCACTATGGAATTGTATACCTTATTAGTAAATGAGTAAACGAAAAGCAAATCATTTTCCAGAGTAGTTTCCGGATGCCTAACCGGGGTTCAATTTAATTGTCAAAAATTTTTCTGAATCTCGATGTCTTAAAAGCAGTAAAATGAACTAAAAGAACTTGTAATAAAAGGTAATGAACAATGAAGATATAAAGTCGGAAAGTAAATTGCGTTGAGAGGGAGGTTCTGAACACACTCGGCAACGTCTCTAAACTCCAAAAAAGGGGCGAAATAAAAGGTTGGTTTTCACTGGTGACGGAGTCGGAGTCGGAGTTGTAATCAGAAGCGCAGAGCGATACGATCTAGTGAAAATCAAACTGTCGGAGTCGGAAGCAGAACACCGATTCCGCTACGATCCAAGCAGAAGCGGAAGAATAAACCAATCACAATCATCGATTCCAAGCATTGTGATTGGTTAATACTTGCGCTTCTGCTTCCGAGTCCGACAATCTTGTTTTCACTGGATCATAAACGACGGAGTCATAGTTGGAAGAAAATGGAAACGTTCTGATTCTTCCGACTCCGATTCCGTCGAGAGATGAATTTTGTGTAAGGTTTTTTTGTTTACAGCAAAAAGAGATCAGTCTTTGCCATAGAAGATCAAACTGGAGCTTTCTCATGCAGAGAACGACAGAACAAAGACTACCTGGTCTGATCTTTTTCAACTGTCAACAAATCAATCATCTTTTATGGACAAAATATACCTGCTAAAATTCCGTGAAATTGTAATCAAAGACGGAAGCTATTTCCATTGTTCTTTCTCTTTCTGTATCTTTAGAAATCAAAATCAACACTTGCGGTCCGAGACGACAAAAACCACCTGTTAACAATCACATGTGTTTTGAGTTTCAACAAAATCGAAACAAACACATGTTACATTGAGAGATTGGGGTTTCGATGAAAGATCGGAAATGAAAACCTTCTCAATTACACTTATCCGAGAAGTTTATACTTAAGTCAATGCGCCGGAAAATGTACTGATGAAGGCAAAGAAAAGAAATAAACAAAATCGATCGATGACCGGTCGACCAACACTTTGAAGTGATTCTTAAAGTAGGGATTTTGAAATGAAATATGTCCGCGATCGAAATAGACATAAAGTTTCTTTTGTTTTGTATTTTGATCTTACTTACCCTAAACCATCTCACGGAAGCCATGTGCCGGACCGTCTTTTGTAAGTTTAATTGCCATTTTATCATTTAAGCTTATAATGCAAGGGAGGAATCCTAGGGCCCAATGTCGAATCGCGTTTTGTTTGTAAAGGCACTTTTTAAACTTTTTCAACAATTTTCCGTCTCTCCCGAAAAAGGCCAATGAAAAAGAAAAAAATCAAGCATCGTTTTCAACTGACTTTTAGTTTCTGGTGTAGACAGTTAAAATTGCTACGCAAGAGTCGTCCCACTCACTTTCACTGGGGTATCAGGGGTTTCATTAGCTGTGGTTACACACTCCTTTGGTTTCGGGTCTTCCGAAGGATAAATGGCTCGAGTTTGGTTCAGCTCAGGTTTCATGTTACACTCGGGGATGCGGTTACACAGTAAAAGACTTCCCTCAGGGTAAAATATGATTAGATATGAGTTCACTGACCTTGCAAATTAGTTCTGCTTTATGAGTGGCCAAGTCACCTCAGGGAGCAGATAAACCGTACTTTTCAGTTCAGGAACTGTCATGGGAAGTTCTTTTGAAAGACATATGTTTGAAGTGTTAAGAATTGTTTTCTTAAAGGAAACCTCCACTAAAACAAGAAAATAATTTTAAAACACAGAACATAATGTTTGCAATACGAATTTTTCAAACGTTTTCCAGTGAAAGTGTTTGTATCTGAAGTAAGTTCATTTCATAAACGCTTGTTTTGGTTTTCAAATTTTCCAGGTGCCGCCATCTTGAATAATTAGGGAGCTCAAGCAACGACAACGGCGACGGCAACGAGAACGTCATCTCAAAAAATATATTGTATATTGTTTTGCTGACGACAGCAAAGAAATGGACAAAAGTGAAAAACGCACGTGCAGGGCGTACAAAGCTATTGCTTTTGCTCACTAAATATGCAAATTTCTGACGTTCTCGTTGCTGTCGCCGTTGCTTAAGCTCCCTATTGTTACGTGTCGCGAATGCCCTATTGTTTCAAAACAAAAGCTCTTCGTGTGAAAACAATAAGAGCAACTGTAACACGTGACAATTATTCAAGATTGTGGCGCCCGGGAAATTTGAAAGTGAACGTTAAGTGCTTCTAAACTTTCATTTTGTTCAACACCCAGCGCTTTTTTGAAGAAAAATTCGATCAAATTTGATTGCAAACATTATTTTGTTCGACTTAAAATTAGTCGGAGTGGAGGTTCCCTTCAGTAACTGAGATGGTCTGAAAACTCTCTTCACCCTTCTTGTTTCTATAAGTGTCATAAAGTGTCCTTTTAACCATGGGCTTGGTTACTCCTGCTATATAGGGCCATGACGTCATAGTTTAAGTGATCCACTCCTTCAACGGAATTCGAACCTACGACCTCTGCGATGCCGGTCCCATGCTGGCTACCAACTGAGCTATGAAGCCATTCATTTGGAAGCAGGTCAATTCGTTGGGCTCATGTGCTCGCGTTAAAGGACTCGATGAAACAAATGTCTGTATTTGAAGTGGGGGTTACAGATAATTGCTTAGATTGTCCAGTTGAGTCCGAGGATCACTTCGCCTTTCGTTTATAACCCGCACTTCATATGCAAACATTTATTTCACTTGTACACATTATGAAGGTTTTTTGGTTAATACTAATTGTCAGTTTTGGTCTTTTTGTTTGTTTTTTTTATTTTCGATAGTTAGTAGCAGCTGGTCTTCAACTGATGCTGATGTTCAAAACACATTCCCGATGCCTTGTAAGTAATCAGCACATTCTTTTTGTTTTGTTTTGCATGGCAACTGTAAACCAGAACTTCTTCTTTACTGAAGATTTCCGTAGGCCAGTTTAGGTAGAAAAGAAAGTGCTTAGATACTGAGATTTCGTTTCATGGTCCTTCCTTGGCGTTGTCCGAAAATATTTATAATCTTGTCCATACTGTTAACAATTACCTTATTGCCATAAGAGCGGTCAATGCACACGAAAGCGAGGCTATTCAACCTATTTTACCCCATCGTGCTCCGAAGGAAGATCATTAAGCGCCGGAGTCCGCTGAACGAGCGCTCCGCTGAGCATGATGTTGCGGGGATGACGGCCAGAATTACTTTGACCCCACGAAGACCTCGACTAAAACTTTACTTCATGGGAAGAGCAGCGATTTCATAAAACGTACGCGTTCTCCCGCCCTCTACGAATTGGCGGGAAAGACGTTTGGCGCGAACTGCAGCAAATGCCAGCGATCGGCAGATTAGCAGCAGAGCCATTGAAACTTTTGAAGATGCACTGTTCGGTCGTATTGCAGATCCAAGTGCTTATGCCCTAATCCTAAGCGTTTTGCCAAAAATTTTCAAAGCTGGGGGGGGGGGGGGGGGTTGTTTTGCTGGGCTGCTAACTAAGTCACTCAGGGAGAGAGACGCTTGAGCTTGAAAGCATCAGACGTCTCTCTTCCCGAGTGAGGAGGCCTAGTTGAGGTCATGGTTCGAGGGTCACCTTGTGACGCCTACACTAATAAACGTGAATCTCTTTATGTACCTGCAGACCTTTGTTTAAGACGGCGACATCCCCGGAAACGTCATTTAGCATTGCTAGTTTATGCCTTTTCTCAATGTATTTCGTGATTAGTCCAGTGTGTTCAACTTCCACAAACTATACGAAGCATCCAGGCACTGAATTGGGAGGAAAGGTGTTGAAACTAAGAAAGAAAATAAAACATTCGCCGTTGTCTGCTTCGGTCTATCTTGAGATTTGGTAATTTCACGTTGCAGATTGGCAGAAAACGGGAAAGAAATGTACCAAACTTCAAAGCGCACGTGCAGATCGGCCAATGCTTTGCTCATTCAGTAAAATCTATTGTTTGGTGGCGTTTTCGCTGACGTTGCCTTCCTAGATCTTAAGGTCGCTACTATCATTCAGAGTAAGTCAATTTTACTGTATTAAATTTGTAGGTCGTTTCTTCCATCATATTCACCGTCGCTGCAGGATTGCTTTGTTTTGCCGGCGCGCTTTATGCTGGTACTGACGTAGCACCACTTCTTTCCGGGATTGAAAGCTGTCAGTACTATCCTGTTGAGACTTCTTGCAAGTGCTTCCATCACAGTGAACTGCGACAGGTGTCAATCATATTCCGTGACACCGTCAAACTAGAATGTAACGGCATACAGTATAAACTCACCAACCTCGTGTACGGCATGAGTGGTGTATACGGCGGGGGATTTGTCACGTGTATCATAGCCGCTGTCATGGAAACATTGTTGTTGTGTCGAAAAACCTCCAAGGTAAGAATGAATCAATAAAATGAATGAATGAACGAATGAATGAATGAATGACTTCATGAAAAGAAGCGGCCAGTCGAGCTATAAGGCCATAAAATGTTTAACTCCAGACAGATAACTCTTCAAAGATAACTCTTCCGAATTACGCGAGAAGAGTTCAAAACTAGATCAATGGGAAAAATTGTTGTTATGTAGCAAAAGCTACTGAGTATTACTCAAAACTTGAACCTACTTGTTTGTCCGGGCTATAATCTTTAAGTAAAGTGATTTATAATTGCTCAATCT
This sequence comes from Montipora foliosa, assembly GCF_036669935.1. NCBI lineage: Eukaryota > Metazoa > Cnidaria > Anthozoa > Scleractinia > Acroporidae > Montipora > Montipora foliosa. The sequence continues at coordinate 47,389,589 of NC_090874.1, read as the reverse complement.
TGCAAAGAAATGTAAGCAAATTGGACCGCTACAGTCATCACCTCGCACGCATTGTCGGACTCCAAATGCAGTTTCACGTCATTTACATGTAAATACTACATCTTCTAATATCCAACTTTTTTTTCTTCTTAAAATATGTTTTCCGTGTACCTATTACAAGTAAATAAAACCATTAAAAATGGGGGGTCACCGTGCTCGTTTCTTCGCAACACGATGATAAATCGATGGTAAGAAGATATTTCGGCTTCAAAATGATCATTTTCCGCGAAAAGACTGGGGCGAGTTCCAAAACAACACCTTCTTAACCGAGAAAAATTATCATGATTGCACTTAAAAGCCCTTGAACAGCAAAAGCGGCCTTTGTTGTTTACGTGAAGCGCTGCCATCTCCGAAATCGCAATGTTATGCGCAGTATGAGATGCGCGGTGCAAAACAAGGGAATCAGCTATAATAAGTTGCGTTCACACGCTGAAATTTTAAGCTAGTGAATAAATGAGGTCACTTTTCCTCTCTGAGATCCAAAATCGCTCAGTTTTGAACACGAGTAATGGCGAACCGTGAAATCCAAAACTTACACTCAAAATAAACAGCCTTTGGATAAAAATAAGAGCTCAGTCAGGTGTTAAGCAAACACACTTTCAAAATCCGAAGAAAAAAGTCACGTGGCTTTTTGATCATAGTAGCACTTTAAAGGTTTCTTCGATCCGGCAATAACTTTGTAAGCAGAGCAGCTCTTGTGTCCCAGAGTAAGAGAGAAAGAGATAGTCTGCAGAAATCTAGAGACGGAGATTCTCAAAACAACCGGGTTTTTGTGGTTTAACTTCAGGATGCTCAAGGCCAAAACATTTAGTTTTTTTCGAGAATGCAATTTTCATACGAAAATAAAGAGTTTCCATACATTCCGGCTTACTGCAAATTTACTCTCGTTCCAGACCACTCTTAATTCAAGATCAGACGGCGACGGCAAATGTACCGTGAATTCGCGCCAATCTCAAACGTCACAGACCGATCTCAGTGTTATCGAAGAAGAAGACGACGACGACGACGAAGAAAAAGAAGAAGACGATGATGAGGACGAAGAAGAAGAAGTGGCTGGGGAAAGTGAAGGGACAGCGGAAATGCAGCGTCCGGCCATTGAAACGCAAACGAGCCAATCGCCGTCGACCTTCGTGAGAGAGGTGCCTTGTTCGCATTACGTCGTTGATCTTAGCATTCCGCGGAGAGACTACGTCATCAACTACAACTCCAATTCACGGCATGATCCACCACCACCATACAGCGAAATGTAAAATTTGGACTTTTACCGATTGATTCAGTCGCATTAATAAATAAGTGCTAACTGTCCAGCTTTTGCGTTCATAACATCTTGAGGGATTTACTAGTTGGCTGAGATGCTGGTATCTGAGCGCAATTAAGCACAAGTATAACATTTCTCATTCAGGCCATGAAAACGGCCTCGACGCAAAAAGAACAAGTGCCCAAGGATCAACTGATTTTTTCCTTTTCTTGTGCTTGTGTTTGCCTTATTCCGTGTGAAAACGAAACACGGCATGACAAGGACATTTACTGCGTCTGGCAGTGTCTGGCCAATTAAAGCACTCGTTCGAGATTCCCCGCTTGTGAACATGTGCATGTCGACGTTCGTTTTGGCACTTTGTGCGTGCGTCGCTAGTGAAAAACAGGCTTAAGACAATTTGAACGCGTGCGTGGTTTATTGTGAAAAAACTCAACGTTTTGCGTATTATTTTGAAAACTATAATGTTGAAAATATTGCAGTTCAAGAAACAAATTCCCAAGCATGGATAGAAAGTGAACTGATTTCAGAAAATTCCACCGGAATTTCGTGGGAATGTCCCTCGGCACAGGAATATATTTGACGCTCTACAGGTGTTCACCAGACTTCGGCCTAATTTTGAACCGGGTCTTCTGAAATTGTTGAGAAGGCCATATTATAGGAGAATGGGTGACGACCATCATTTAATTTGATTAATAATTTTATTTTCTGGCAAATTTCTTTGATGAAATATTAAAGTTAGGCATTCTTCCGTGCCTTTGAAGATGTCAGGAGCTCAGATAAGGAGTTTTGACTGTTGCTGTAAATACAAAAGTAGCGAAAAATGAGGGCAGTTATATGGCTTTCCAAAAAAATCAGTTTAACTCGATATGTGAAGTTTTAATAATAATGCCTTTGTATATATTAGGATTGACCTAAGACGTACAGTTAGTAAATATAAGTTGTCAAGTTCAACCTTGCAAGCTTTCACTTCTTTTTAAACTACTACAAGACTTGAAATTAAGCAACGCACTTCCGTCGTAAAAGAGGGACGTTTTGAATGTAGTGCCAAGGTTTTGTGTTTTGTAGGAATAATTACACAGTTGGCTGTGATTTGTTGGTGACCTGTAGACAGTACTTAGATAATAAAGTAGTCTCCAAACCAAGAGCCAAAACTGTATTTTTATTGGTGCTCAGATAAGACAATGTTCCTGTTCCCTCTTCTCGACGTCCCTGGACCCTTGGTGAATGGAAAAGGAAGACCTAGAACCTTCATAGCTCTGTTAGTAGAACCGTTGCACCTGCATCGCAGAGGTCATAAGTTCGAATCCCGATGAGGCAACCCGAATTTTTCAGGCCCCAGTTGTTCGAAGGGTAGCCAGTGGCTAAATCACTATCCACTGGATAACTCAATTGGTTTTGCTAGTGTTTATCGGCTGGATAGCGTTATCCACCTATTGAACAACCAAAGCCTGTCTAGAGGAGACAATTGCTTAAAATGTCCAGATAAGTTCGAGAAACCCCACCCCCCAGAAAAACACATCAAACCGTAAATGACAAAAACACATGTTTTGCGTTTTATGTTGTTTTCCCGTTGTTTACCATGGCCGGTGGATCAGGTGAGTTTCCGGAGCGTCTTCGTTTTCCACAGTCCTTGACGTACGCTCAAAGGGAGGGAAGAAGAGAGGACCCTGGGAACGAGGTTGACTCCCAGACCAGCAGGTGAAAAACGAAAACTAAATGACGATGACTCCAAGTAAAAAAAAAAAAAGCGATGTACAACAGTAAATGGCAAAATACATAATTTTGACGTTTTACTGTTGTTAAAAACAGGTGAGTAAATTCGGGTGAATTATCCCGTAGTCTTGATGTCTGGAAAGAGATTCACCCAAAGAGTCACTCACCGGCCATTGTATGATGCTGCGTTGTGAAATGTTTGTGCTATTTACGGTTTGATAAGTCTTTTGGGGGGTACGGGGGGAGGGGGGGTGGGAGGTGAGGGCTTTCGTTTTTCACAATCCCGCTCTAGACCCCTCTCCTGTTGATTTAACTAAGGCCGCCTTACCTGAGCGACGTGCCAGCTTTCACGGATTCAAGGTACAAAGGTGATTGGCTGGGTAAACAAATTGAACAGCTGAAACAGTGTTCATTTCTTCCAGTGAATGGATTTCCCGCTCTCTTCTGCCGACAGCAAAATGACAGCCCACTACTTTCCCGCCAAGACAACAAACGTCCTTTAAACCGTATTGAAAGAAACTGATAGTGTCAACGATTCATTCCTCTCCAAAATCTCGTGGCTTTACGAGGTCGCAAAATCCTTCGTCGACAGATATTAACTACCCTTATCTATCAGAAACGTCATTTTCGAGGTCGGCCTCATGCTTTCTTATCGTTTAAAGGACGTTAAACGTATCACTATTTTTCTTTGGATTTCAAAATTATGTTAAGCCTTGATTTCAAAAAGGCACCTGTTTGTTTTAACTGGATTTTTCCTATTTAAGAGCAGCGGTCAGGAAATACCGAGCATTTGGTGGCAGAAATGAAAAAAAAAACTTTCCTCCCAATTTTTGGCTACAAATAGTCGTTTGATAGGAAAGAAAAGTGGTATGTCTCCCTTCCCTTAGAGGTGCTTTAATTACTGGGTTGCCGCAAACCCAGTCGGAATCTGTCTTTAATTTCGTCGTTTTTTACTCGTGGATATATCCACGAGTTTTGGTGAGGTTCTTTATGCAAATGTGTCACTCCTGCGTAACCGGAAGTTCGATCTAATAAGCCAATCATCAATCAGGATGGATAATCACAACACAGCTTAGAAAGCTGTGACTTCCTGTTCGTGTGGTTGTGCGCCGCCATTGCTGTATGCCGCTTTTATACTTAAGTGTTTGAGCACCTTCCGCTGCATTTAGAAGCAAGAAACGGAAGAATTAAAGAAATGGCTTTCTTCGAAGGTGAAGCAAAATATTCTGAACAAGTACAGATTGGTGCAATTAGTTGTGCACCGCCTTTCACTGACCAACGCGAAGACTTTAATAAGTACGCGTGTAGAAATGGAATCGACAGACACAATGTGAGAAGACAGTGCTGTTCATCCCCTAAGCTCACGGGGAATAAATAAATTCCATTTGGAAGGTGACTGCCATTTGGAGAGTAACACCGAAGCTATCAAAGTATACCTATGTTTATCAAAGCTATCACGAAGTTCTGCAAGCTATGAGTCATCAAATCCACATGAATACAACTTGAACAAATCAAACTGATCCAAATCCATCAAATCCAAGCAATCCAGAACATATCAGAGACATACATATCAGAAAAGCATAAAACCATTTAAGAAAAGCTATGCAGAGCTTAAGGCTAAACCAAACTGAAATTTGTCAAGGTCAAGACTCTATAATTTAGACATTCCATGTCAAACGTGATTCAGTCTTTTTCGTGATAAGATAACACATGGCCCTGAATATGTATGCACTTGCTGTGATCATTCATGGTTCAGATCATCTGTTTCTAAGTGTAACAGTATCAAATATAGTGAAAAATATTCGCAAGGTTTGTTGGAGGAATGTATAACTGGCACAAAAAGTGTTTACATTACTGAATGGATCTGCTCTACTTGCTAACCCTGATGACATTAACAATATGACCTGGCAACAAAAATCAGACCTTATGCTAAATTACTCTGTCATCTGTGCAACGAACTTTGAACACATGGTCCAGCTCTTTATAGAGGATGTGTTAACGAGTAATCTTATCCCTATTGGAGAAATGGTATACTTATTTCACAGGGTTGAATTGCAGCAAAGGGGATTACCTCACATACATGCATTATTTTGGGTATCTAGTTGTATATGAGAGCCCACCGTGCTGTTACACAATTATCCAACTATCAATGATAATGCATAAAGAAAACTTCAGCCTGCCAATTTTAAACAATCGCGGTAACTTTCATATCCACGAGTAACGACAGTGGCACTTTGATTTTATTTTTCGTTTTTTTTTTTTTTTAATTTTTTTCCGTGTCGGTAAAAGTCTTGCCTGTCACTCCCCAGCTAAGTGGTGTCTTTGTGCATAGAGCCTTCTGAGCGTATTTTCGTAGGATCGATAGGGTAGTGGGAAATGCGTAGATTTCTCTGGTGGACACAGTAGAACGATTAACTTAACCGGCAATGGCGTCGAAAGTCATGTAACGCGAATGGCGTTTTAGTGGATCTTTGAACAAAATATACCCTTATGAAGCTCAATAATGGCAAGTCAATTGGATATACAGGCGATGGAATCTTAAAAGCGACGAGTAATGGACTTCGACAACAATCTATCGCCCGTCGAGCCGAAATCAAAGTGAGCTGTATTTACCTGAAGCACATGATAATTTAACACGATCGAGTTTCTTGTCTTCACGCACGCAATGAAATAGGAAGAGGTTTTCGCCTCTAAGAGCAAATATCTTGTTTGTTTCAATAAATTTTTCGCTGGAAAAGGATTCTGTGGTATTTTCAGCCTCTGTGAATAATAATATCATGTTGTGTATTGAATTTTCAAGCTTAAGGTTTAAATGTGATATGGGAGAAGTTTTTTAGTATTGCTCTGTAAACAGGAAGGGTTCACAGGCCTGTTGGAAGCGTGCTTGAGTTTCAACAAAATGAGCCCCAAAATCAGTGAAGAATTGTGACGCAGTTGAATGATAAAGTAGCTGCTATTTCCAAAATGATGGAATTACCTGGTTAGAATAAATAACGTCGTACGCGTCTTGGAGAGTAAATTTTGACTTTGCATAAACAAGACTTGGGCGATTGTGATCTTTGTTTTGACTTCGCTCATTTCATTGTCAAACTTTATAACACTTGACAGAAAAAGAAACTTACAAAAACCCGGTATCTTGCCATCATTTGACACAGATACGTCACTGTTTGGCGAGTAAACATGCCGTAAACATGAGTAAACAAACTTCATCACGGCGCCCGCTGAATTCCGGCGATGTCACTTTCGATTTTGCGATTTATTTGTGCAGCCAAAACGTACAATAACAAAATTGAACGTTGCAAAAAACCCCCAAAATGTATTGTCGCTGATCGTAACTTTTTATATTCTATATTCACGGTTCAAAATAAATGTTGTTTTCATGTCGTAAATATGTTATTCTCGAGCGATCGTCCTGGAAACTTCCTTCTGCTCTTCCTAAAAACTGTGTATCAATATTTATTTACTTTTGCATCAATATTTGTCTTTGCATAAAGCAAGCTAACAAAATCTGTACCTTGCTGAGTTCGCATTTGTTAGCGTTAATAGTATTTTCGGTCCGATGCTTCTGTTTCACGAGGGGTACATTATTTTGGTCTCCCATCCAAACACTAACCCCGCCAAACAGGGCTTAACTTCAGTGAACGTCGGTATTACGAAGCTGTCAGATGCTCAGAGGGCACGCTTTCAACTACTGGTGAAAAGAAGTTTATCAACATGTCAGCCCAGAAGCCAATGTTTCTCACTTCCCATTTATTTTCTTCAATCTTTCTGGGTTCAGTACTTTGCTAGTAACCACATGTCTTCTCAGACTATTTACCCAAGACTTCTACCATGGCACTACAATGATAGACAATACCAAAACAATATCGTGCACTGTTAGAGCTACATATTACGCAAGGACAGATCTGTTTCGTCGTGCGAACGTGTGAGGACCTGTGAGCCAAAGGGCCTCGTCTGGTATGACTTCTTAATGACCCTCCAACTTGAAAAAAATTGCCTGGAACGGTGCACGTACCACAGGCAACCCAGTGTACCCTCACGGAGGGTCTAGTTGTGAGAGAATTGAGAAAAACAAATTTTACCCGCAAGGATCCCGAAAGTACCCGCAAGAGGTTTGAAAGTTGTCATTCAAAGACTAAGGAAATTCCCGCTCAAAAATATGACAACATCGAGTCGGCAAAGTTTACTCAGTTCAACCTCAACAGTGTCCCCCCCCCCCCCCCCCCCCCATCCTCCGGGCTCGCAGCCATGACTCGCATGGCTCGCACATTGTAATCACTCCGTCGATAATCGCCATGCTCCGAGTGTAGCAATACTCTTCAAAATGGGCTGAACATAGTGACGCATATCGCGATGTCGGATCAGCAAAATCCGGTCTGTGTTTTCGCACAAATCTCAGCCATTTTGCCCTCACAGCCGGATCAGTTGGAAACTGGTGCATTCGCATGCCTTCGGTGTATGATCCGTTCGTACAGCTTTGCTTATTACGGACTCCAGCAACGCAATATCGTCCTCGCTTTCTCTGGGCTTTCTTACTATCCGCCATATCGCATCTGCAGTTCTGGCAACAACGTGACGTCACGGTTGTTGTCACGTGGTATTTTGGCCGCGCGATTCAAAGGCACACTTTTGAAGGGAAAATTTCCAACTTTGAGCGCTTGTAAAATCGTCAATTTTTACAGTGGACATCTCAAACTTGGGATTCGTATGTTTTCAAAGGTAAATTTTATAATTAAGCAAAAAAAAATTTCGCTTCATAGGCACTTTAAGCTATTTAAAAAAGAAACACTTGGTAGTGTTTCATTTCCGGAACGGAACGGCTGGAGACCGGATTAGGTAAAATATTGCTCGGTCATCTGTTTATCACGTTAATTTCTGTGCTAAAGTTGAAACAGTCAAGAAACATGGACAGAAACGTGGACGCCAGAACAAAATACGGAAGCCTAGAAGCTAGCGAGGGCGTCAGGGACATAATATTAAGAGCTCAGATCGATGCATAGACGAAGACTAATGCAAGGGGATACGGCTTACCCCACTTCAGTTTGAGTGTGGATTTTGTGGGGCGAGTCAAGGCCATTTCAGTTTTAAACTACTGCAAGTTCTCTACCATCTTAAGAGCTTGAAATTTACATGTCGATATCAATCATTGAAGCACTGACAAACAGGTAAGTACAACTTGTCTTCGGCACTCCGTTTTGGCGAGTAGCAGTGACAAACAGGAGCATGCATAAGTGAAGAACATTTTTTTTATGAAGCGTGTGGATTGGTCAATTAAGTCGCTCTGCTTGTCAGATATTTATTATTGGGTTTTTCATTTCCGCAATACATGAGGATTTCATCATATTTCAAAGCTCTACAAGAAGCTACAAATCATACTTGTATTTTAAATAATATTTTGTCCCTTCTAGGAAGAGAAACCTATGTCGACACCCCAACCCGCCACAAGCACACCCTTTCATGATAGTAGGTGTCATCAATTGCCAGAGATAGCAACACCTGAATCGAGCTTGTATTTACCGCCAACAATACTAGAAGCAGAACAGACAAGCGCTAGTGGCATTGAGTTGGAAAGTGACTGCAGACCCATTGAACACCTGAATACTTTCTTAAAAAGTAGAGACATCAGTCCTGTAAGGTACACTCTGAAAACACCATGGGAAGAGGCTAGTGGAAGGACGAAAAGGCAACACGAACGCAAAGCTAAGCAAGCCATTTCAGCCGTCCTTGATGAAATTGCTCCAAATGATGCTGATCGACTCTGGAAGGCTATTATAGCGTCTCAAGGTCACACTGGTTCTGATGGCGTAGATGAAGTCTTGATGGATACATTAGCAAAGTGCTATAAAAATGCAAGCGGATGGGATTGTCGTAGGCAGATACTGTCCATTATGGCGGATAAAGTTAGCTTGGCAAGAATTCGAGATTGGATCCCAGGCCTGACAAGGTTTCGTTTTATGGTCGCTAGGCAACATGCTCTAGTTCACGGTAGTGGAGAACCTGTACGGACCCAACCACAACCAAGGGAAGTTATTCCTGAGCAAAACTGGCCCACTTCTTGGATTTTATTACCAGTTCGCACGTTATACAGGACCTTCCATTTGAGGCTAAGACAATAACGTTGTCCAATAACGAGATCGTGCAAGTTCCTAATGTGGTTCGGAATTTGATTCCTGAGCGAATTGTGAGACAGTATGAAGCCTATTCTGCAGAGTCTAACTTCACACCCATGAGTCGTAGTACCCTGCTACGAATTTTGCGTGTATGTTCAGCCTCGACCAGAAAATCACTTCAAGGGCTGGATTACATTAGCTCGACAGGTGCCCAGGCATTTGAAGATCTCCAAGGTATCGCTCACAGGCTTGGAGAAAAAGGAATGGGTCTTACTTGGGCCAAACGACAAGAAGAAGCGCTGAAGGAGGCAAAACGGTACCTTAAGACGGACTACAAGGTAAGGTTGCCTTCATAAAGTTTTGAATAATAACCTTTCCACTATATCAGTTAGTTGGCAGGAAGACGACAACTAGTTTATGCACGAGATGCATTTGATAGCCGTAATGAATATTTGAAGATATTGATTATCATATTATCATAGGGCCCAACAGAAACACTTTCATAGAGATCAATTCCTCCTACTGAATCAGGCGACGCTAGCCGGTGTGGAGGAAGCTATGTGACAGGCAAATGTCACATAAGCCGCAAAGGTTCAACTTTCATTGAACCTTTTTATGTAGTTTCCATCTATTTAAGCGTATACTCAGTATTTTCGGGTTGGGCATGACATAGAAATTCTTGATTTTGGATTATAGTGTGTGTGGCAGTCAAGTCGGTCATTTGCTTGACGGTATCACTAAGATGCTATTGACCAGGGCTGGAAGATATTTTGGGTCCACTTGGCGCTTGATGACTCTTCCTCGATACTTCCGAATTTCAAGTCTAATATTTACATTTTTATTAAATAGGTGCACGTATCAGAGAGTTCAGGAATCCCAGATCACTGTCGAGTTTACGCTCTCAGTGACCCCAATAACTCAGATTACCAATCTGCTTGCCTACATCATCACGACGACCGCTGTGGGCAATGCAGTAGGCTTTATTTGACCATAGAGGAGATAGAGAAAGCAATACAGAAGACAGCAATTGCTCCTGAAGTACACGATGAACTGAACTTTTTGACTGAGAAGGCAAAACGAGAAGTAAGTGCCTGGAAAACGCATTTACTGCGATCCATAAACCAGGATCAAGCAAGATTGGACATCCTTCAAGTCCTTGACGGCTCATCTGTTCTCTTAGTTCAAGACTGGGCCATGAAATTTATACCAAGGAAGTATCGAGAAAGCCAAACAAACTGGTTTGGGAAGCGTGGTATCCCATGGCATGTAACTGTGGCCATGCGGAAGGGGAGTGACGAAAATTCCGAGATGCTAACCTTGTGTCATGTTTTCAAATCCTGCAGTCAAGATAGTTGTGCTGTTCTGTCTGTAATGTCTGACACCCTCAAAAATCTGAGGGTGGTTATGCCCCAGCTACAGTCTGTCTATTACTGGCAAGACAATGCTGGATGTTACCATTGCGGTAACACAATTGCCCTTGGGCCGATGGTGGGTCAGCTCCATGGCATGACCGTTAAGCGAATGGATTTTTGTGACCCGCAAGGTGGAAAAGGGGCATGCGACAGAAAATCCGCTGCCATCAAGTCTCATATGAAGGTTTATCTAAATTCAGGTAACAACATAGAAACGGCGGATGAAATGAAGGAGGCTATTCTGTCATTTGGAGGAATGCCATCCGTGAGGGTCACATCATGTGGACCTCCCATATCTGCAAGCTTTCCGCACATTAAGCTTGAAGGAGTGAGTTCCATTTCAAATGTAGAGTACGATCAAGAGGGATTGCGCGTTTGGAAAGCTTACAAAATTGGCTCGGGAAAACTGATTCCGTGGAAGAAACTAACGGTGCCAAACAGTTCAGAAGTTCCACGCTTAACTGAAGTGAACAATGACGATGTCACGGGGGATTTCTTGTCTGTAAAATCCAAACGAAAAGAAAATGTTCTCGGAGAGAAGGCTGAAGACGAAGGACTCGTTTCAATGCCAGACAAAAAGAATACCTGACGGCAAAGTTCAACATTGGCGAGACAACAGGATGCAAGGCTGATGCAGTTGTTGTTGTAAAGGATATGATGAACGCCAGAGATACTGATGGAGAACGTTTATTCAGTAGGGATGAGTTCCTAAGCAGCCAACAAATAACTAGCTTTTTCAGTCGCCTAGCAGCAAAGAAGAGCTTATCTGATGTCACAGACGACGACGACGATGATGTTAACGAGGCTGCAGTCATTGAGAGTGCTCTTGAAGACCTTAGTAATGAAGTGCGGAGGGAAGTTGCATTGCAGCATCCTATTGTGTTTGACTGTCATAACATCTGCGACCTTGCCAAGCATGACAAGCTCAAAAAATTCAACATAACAATGCTCAAGAGAATGTGCGAGCACTTTGGACTTGATGTTGGTGACATAAAAGTCAGGCTGAAAAGGCCTTTCATCGAGAAATTGTCTGCTTTCCGTAGCAGCTGCTCGTGTCAGGATTAATAAGTTGACTGATACTTGCGTGTGTCATCCTTTGCTGCTGAAGGTAATGCTCATTGTCACCTGTGGGGAAAATCACTAAACATGTCCACATCTTTGTTAGAGAATTCAGTAGAACCAGGAGCCCATCAGTAGGAGCCTCCATATGCATTAGATCTTTGAGTCAACCTTTGCGCGTATCTTTCTATTTTTAGAACTAACCCTTGAGCAGGAGACTCGCATTTACATAAATTTACATCAATTTGCATGATTTAAATACTTGGCTACTGCTATTTTTGTCTTCGTTTAACAATGACTTTATTTTGATTGGCCTTATAAAGCAGTGTGTGTAGA
>NC_090874.1:47345162-47370162 GCF_036669935.1 Montipora foliosa | reverse complement strand
GAAAAATATTCAAATTTTCAAACTCCTTCGAGGCTCGCTAACAACCAATTTTGACATGGCTGGTCAACGGTTCACCGAGCCTCCATACGGTGAGCGCAAACCTACGCAAGTGTACCGTAGTTGGGCAGAGCAAAACAAATCCCAGACTCGTCCCCAAATACCTGCCTGGGGTCATGTTCGAGTTTCTAAATCGGCGAACGATATTAAAAGTTCCACACTGAAACCTTAAACACAGCTCCCATCGCTTTGGTTGCCCCACCGCATGTTATAAATCCGGATTTTCATCGAACTCCGTAAGTACTGAAGCTGTTTGAAGCCTCGCGCGTGCAAAAATCCCCTCGTCCGATGACACTCGACACCACGGCTGTTTTTTTGTTGTTGTTGGAAAAAGTATAGTTTTGTTAAGTGAATTACTTTGAGCCAAAGAAATCACCGCACCGTAATTTCTACTGCCCAACTAGATGCTTCTGTGAAGCATACACTGGCTTGCCTGTGGTACGTGCTACAGAAAATCAGAAGGCACTGAATTGTGTGGTATTGAAATACAGCATTCCAGTCTCTGAAGAATAACAAATAAAAGAGAAGCGAGAAACATTGGCTTCTGGGCTGACATGTTGATAATTTTCAAGTTCCCTCACAACTTCTTTTCACCACAAGTGTGCCCTATGAGCATCCGAAAACTTTGTACTACTAAACTTCACTGAAGTCAAGTGAATATAGACTATGAAGTCAACTGTGAATATAGAATATAAAAAGTTACGATCAGCGACAAACATTTTGGGAGATTTTTGCTACGTTCAAGTAAATTGCAAAATCGAAAGTGACGTGGCCGGAATTCAGCGGGCGCCGTGATTAAGTTACCGCGGCATGTTTATTCGCCAAACAGTGAAGCATCTGTGTCAAATGATGGCAAGATAAAGGGGTTTGTAAGTTTCTTTTTCTGTCAAGTGTTATAAAGGTTGACAATGAAATGAGCGAAGTCAAAACAAAGATCACAATCGCCCAACTCTTGTTTATGCAAAGTCAAAATTTACTCTCCAAGACGCGTACGACGTTATTTATCACCAGGTAATTCCATCATTTTGGAAATAGCAGCTACTTTATTATTCATCTGCGTCACAAGTTTTCATTGATTTTGGGGCTCATTAATGTTGAAACTCAAGCACGCTTCCAACAGGCCTGTGAACCCTTCCTGCTTACAGAGCAATACTAAAAAACTTCTCCCATATCACATTTGAACCTTAAGCTCGAAAATTCAATACACAACATGATATTATAATTCACAAAGGCAGAAAATACCACAGAATCCTTTTCCAGCGAAATATTTATTGAAACAAACAACATATTTGCTCTTGGAGGCGAAAACCTCTTCTTATTTCATTGCGTGCGTGAAGACAAGAAACTCGATCGTGTCAAATTACCATGTACTTCAGGTAAATGCAGCTCACTTTGATTTCGTCTCGACGGGCGATAGATTGTTGTCGAAGTCCAGTGCTCGTCGCTTTTGAGATTCCTGCCTATTTTATCCAACTGACTTTCTATTATTGAGCTCCATAAGGGTATATTTTGTTTAAGGATCCACTAAAACGCCATTCGCGTTACATGACTTTCGACGCCATTGCAGGCTAAGTTAATGATTCTACTGTGTCCACCAGAGAAATCTACGCATTTCCACTACTCTCTCGATCCTAAGAAAATACTCGCAGAAGGCTCTATCCACAAAGACACAACTTACCAGGGAAGTGACAGGCAAGACTTTTACCGACACGGAAAAAAAAAAAAAAAAAAAAAGAAAAAACTAAAAAAAAAAAAAAAAAAGAAAACAAACAAACTAAACGCAGACCTCGACTGGGTTTGAGGCAACCCAGTAAAAAACAGACAAGCGAGATTGTAACTCGGATACCTTTCCGGTATTCCGAGTAACTAGACCCTCCGTGAGGGTACACTGGGTTGCCTGTGGTACGTGCAGCCCCGGAGGGGGGGGGGGGGACTCCCATATGGAACACACGGGGATGCTAGTTGGAAATTTTAAATTTAACCCCTGAAGGAGACCATCTGGGCGTGGCTCAAGCTTTTTGTGACTCCAAAAGGAGACCAATCTGGGCGTGACTTAAGCAAATTTTGACCTTGGCGGCTTAAAATATTGGCGCTTTGCACGAAACACCCTAAGCGAGACCAAAATCCAAAATTTACACCCCTAAGCGAGACGACGAGCATCTCCGTCTGTTTCATATGGGAGTACCCCCCCCCCCGGGCGTGCAGCGTTCCAGGCAAATTGTGACTGGCCCACGGGCCGATTACGGGCTTGCAAAAACAAAGCAAAAGGTAATTAAAAAACCATATAATAAACTACTTACTAACCGAGCTAGCTCGAGCCGTACTGGGGAATATTGGCCCTGGGTCGTTTTTGCACGGACCTCGCTGCGCTCGGTCTGTACTGCCACGACCTCGGGCCAATATTTCCCTGGCAGTACAGCCCTCGCGCTCGGTTAGTAAGAAGTTATTAAGGGGTCACCCAGAAGTCATACCAGCAGAGGCCCTTTGGCTCACAGGTCCTCACACGTTCGTACGACGAAACAGATCCTTTTCTCAGGTTAAAAACCTGGCTACTGGCCTAACTCTTCTTCCTACTTTCCCAACCGCGAGAAAACCGCGGTAAATCAGCCATCGCCAAAAAATGTTTTTTTTTTCTCAAAAAATATTTAAGTTAGGGGGAAAAAATACATCATTTTAAAGCTAAGAAAATAAGCTTTCCAACAGCATATAACTTATTTACAGAAAACTGAAACATTTTATAAAAGCGAAAGTTGAACGAAAAAATTTAAGAAAAATAACAGTAAAATATGTTTTCTAGGCAAAATTTGCTCATTTTAGCGTTGATTACGAATTTTTGGATGCAAAACTAATATTTTCTGCAATTTATCTGCCTTCTTGGACATAAATTCGACCGAAAACTGATAAGGCACGAATATTTTTAGATTTTTAGGAATAATAGATAACGTGGTTCAATGCGTAATGTGATAATGCGATAAAAGTGTCAAATTTGCGACCCATTGCTAACGGCAACGGAAGCGATCGCATTACGAATAATTAACCTCTGTTGCTAAAAACCACTCAAATAACCGGTCAGTGTAAAACGCAGACTGCAGACTGCAGACCAGGGATAAAATGCAGACTGAGGGTAAAATGCAGACTGCAGACTGTGGGTTAATAAAATAATAATGAAAAAAGAGTTATAAGAGTGTTAGTAGCCGTTTGTACTTTCACACTGAAACCCCAACACAGCTCCCATCACTTTGGTTGTCCCACCGCATGTTTTATCGAACTGTGTAAGAATTGAAGCTGTTTGAATCCTTGTTGTTGTTTGAAAAAGGACAGTTTCGTTAAGTGAGTTGCATTTAGGCAAAGAAGTCACCACCCCGTAATTCATATGCCCAAGATACCGGGTTTTTGTAAGTTTCTTTTTCTGTCAAGTGTGATAAAGTTTGACAATGAAATGAGCGAAGTCAAAACAAAGATCACAATCGCCCAACTCTTGTTTATGCAAAGTCAAAATTTACTCTCCAAGACGCGTACGACGTTATTTATCACCAGGTAATTCCATCATTTTGGAAATAGCAGCTACTTTATTATTCATCTGCGTCACAAGTTTTCACTGATTTTGGGGCTCATTTTGTTGAAACTCAAGCACGCTTCCAACAGGCTGTGAACCCTTCCTGCTTACAGAGCAATACTAAAAAACTTCTCCCATATCACATTTGAACCTTAAGCTCGAAAATTCAATACACAACATGATATTATAATTCACAAAGGCAGAAAATACCACAGAATCCTTTTCCAGCGAAAATTTTATTGAAACAAACAACATATTTGCTCTTAGAGGCGAAAACCTCTTCCTATTTGATTGCGTGCGTGAAGACAAGAAACTCAATTGTGTCAAATTACCATGTACTTCAGGTAAATACTGCTCACTTTGATTTCGTCCCGACGGGCGATAGATTGTTGTCGAAGTCCAGTACTCGTCGCTTTTGAGATGCATGCCTAGTTTATCCAACTGACTTTCCATTATTGAGCTCCATAAGGGTATATTTTCTTTAAGGATCCACTAAAACGCCATTCGCGTTGCATGACTTTCGACGCCATTGCAGGCTAAGTTAATGATTCTACTGTGTCCACAAGAGAAATCTACACAGTTCCACTACCCTCTCGATCCTAAGAAAATACGCGCAGAAGGCTCTATACACAAAGACACTACTTACCAGGGGAGTGACAGGCAAGACTTTTACCGACACGGAAAAAAAAAAAAAAAAAAAACGAAAAAAAAAAAAAAAGAAAACAAACTAACTAAACGTAGACCTCGACTGGGTTTGCCCATAGGCAACCCAGTAATAATCGTTGCTTTTCGATCGATATCGCTTGATGCACCGGTGTGAGAAATAATTTTGAACATTTCAACGCAACTAGAAGCGCAAAAACAAAGCACAGATG
The DNA here is from genome assembly GCF_036669935.1 of Montipora foliosa. Lineage (NCBI taxonomy): Eukaryota > Metazoa > Cnidaria > Anthozoa > Scleractinia > Acroporidae > Montipora > Montipora foliosa. The sequence goes on along the minus strand of NC_090874.1, from coordinate 47,365,674 downwards.
ATTTCAACGATGGCATTTTCCCTGGACTCTCAACAGAAAAATGTGTCCAAAAGGCTGAAAAGGTGCAGCGACCTTTTCATATGAATTTCTTCTGCAGTCATGATAATGTGAGTTGTTGACGGATGAAAAACAGGATTGTGTTTCATACACTAGTAAATACCTTCGACTGCGTTTCAAACTCCATCCAAACAGCTTCAGTACTTACGGAGTTCGATGAAAATCCGGATTTATAACATGCGGTGGGGCAACCAAAGCGATGGGAGCTGTGTTTAAGGTTTCAGTGTGGAACTTTTAATATCGTTCGCCGATTTAGAAACTCGAACATGACCCCAGGCAGGTATTTGGGGACGAGTCTGGGATTTGTTTTGCTCTGCCCAACTACGGTACACTTGCGTAGGTTTGCGCTCACCGTATGGAGGCTCGGTGAACCGTTGACCAGCCGTGTCAAAATTGGTTGTTAGCGAGCCTCGAAGGAGTTTGAAAATTTGAATATTTTTCGCATTTTCTCAGCGATGGATACTCGCTGGACCTTGAAACTTGGTCAAGGGGAAGTAAATTTATCCGTGTAGCCATCGCCGGAGTTTGAGCGTGACTGATGCCGGAGAAGTGTGAATTTTTTCGGCGAGATCTGAGGTAAGTTAGAAATGAGTTGCCAGCCTTTCCTTTATTTAGGAGGGAAGAGTGACGACTCGGGAATTTGAGAAGACGCTTAAATCGCATTCAATCAGGCAAAAAACCACACAAAAAGCAAGAAATTCACCATGACAATAAAGTACGGCTTTTTTATTGAGAACTTTTGCGGGTAAATATCTTTTTCAGTCTGTTATCAAGATTCCCATACAAATCCTTATAATTGTTTACCTTCCGACTCTGGGCCGCCTGTGACCTAACTGCATCCTCCAAATGGCGAGTTAGAAATTTTGAACCAGTTAAGACATTTTCCCCCATGCGGGCCCACAAAATGTTATTCCTTCAGATTTTATTTTGAAAGAATGCAAGCAAAAAAATGGGGTCGTAGTTTGTCAAAACAGCGTGAACCATTATTAGAAAAAAAATGACAAGTCAGATTTCTGATTTCTGGCTCCAGGGTTTATTTAAAAGATATAAACGATATACAGTTTGCACAATGATGTGTTTAACCTGAAACATTTTCAGAGGATCGAGTATAAAATTCCCATGTGTATCGCAATACTCGAATCTCGTTTAGTTTGTTAAAAAAATAACAGAACAAGTCAGTCATAGGATAGTAGTGAAACTAATGTGCATATATTACATATAAGTATAAATTCCAAAGGTACATGCATATGACGAAAATATATTATATAGCACTTATATGAAATCTTTTCTCGGGCATTTTTACAAAGAGAGTTAAATAACTTTTGCGCATTATCTATAAGTAAGTAGGCAGGTCAAGTAGAGTTTTAAATATTTGCATCAAAATAACGTTGACCTTTTTCTCCCTTGGTGTGACGGTTTCCATTTGACAGAACTGACCGACCAGACAAGGCACTTGAAAGGACTAACTCTACAACACTTTCAAATTAGCACACGTCGAGGATGATTATATACTACTCAAGAAGAATGCGAGGGATTATGCAAATGTTCCTTCAAATTGCTGCCTTTTCTTTGCATTCCGATGGGTGTGGCCGGCCAGTTCTTTCCGACTTTACTCGTCAATAGCAAACGCCTTAAAGGAGGAAAAGGGTTTTAAAAAAACCAATGCAAGTGTTTTCATTAGCATCCCTGAAAAGACATAAGTTTTGGCATAACTGTTCAAGTGGCAAAAATATGTAATCCTACTGACACCGTTAAAAAGTCCTAAATTAACACCAAGGTATTGTAATAGAGCGAGTTTCAATCGAGTGTCGTAAACCAAAACTAAAGTAATTACTTTAGCCAATCAAAAAGGACGGAGACAATCCAGTAAACCAATCAAAACTCGAAGTAATTACAAGTAGCCGACACAAAGCGCGGGAAAATGTGCACGCGCGAGCCATAATTGGTTTTGGTTTCACTTCTGATTGCTTGAAAAAGCGGCGCGAGAACTTTGAACCAATCACTGAATGAAGTAATGCAAAACCAAAGTAATTCGCTAATTACTTTCGACACTCAATTGAAAACCACTCTAAAAAGTCCTAAATTAACACCAAGGTATTGTAATAAGTGTCATTGCTAGTGAGACATAACTAACCATTCAAAAATAATTATTATTCTCGGTACATACAAAGCATTTCACATGAAATAAAAACAGCCCTGTCGGTCTTCCTGCTGAATCCTCTGGGAATTACACTCTATTCTTGCGCCAAAATTCCCTTTTGTTTCAGTGGAAAAACAAGGTCGCTTATTGTGTTGACGTAAACACTGACGAAACACATGGTACTAGCACCTTAACTGTCTAATGAAAGGAGCCCTATATGATATTACAGCACAAGCATGAAAGTAAGATCGATTTCAACTAAAAAATTCCACCTTGTTGTATAATGAATTGATGCCACCTTTGTGAGTAAAACAGATTATATCACAAATTGGTGCCTTAATTAAGGTAGCTCACACCAGTTGCAACAATTCTGAGAGAATGTCTTTATTAGAACGATTAACTCTGCAACACAGTTTCACGACAAGGCATAGTTAGCAATATCAAACACCAATCATTGCCTTACAAGATGAACTTATTTATGTAACGTAAACGATTACCATGGCAACCAAAAGAGCCATTTAAAAACACTCTGTATTTTGTCTTCAAACGCTCATATCTTGAAAACGCACTTGGCGACCCCCACTTTTAATTGCAGGAATGTGATAAGCAGCCTAAGATAAAACTCTTTGCAAAAGTCCCAATAAAATTCTCTTGAGAGGACTCAGAGACACCCTAACATTTCCTAACTGTGAAGGTGGCTATGAACAAACTCCTAAGAATTTTTTTAAATTTGCAGAGAGTTTTCACTTAGTCACATTAATGAGCGAAGTTAAGCAATTATCGTTTTTTAGTACGTGTACGTAAAACAGTGTTGCAGAGTTCATCGTTCTAATAAGACATTCCCTCAGAATTGTTGAAACATGTAAGAGCCATCTTAAATTTTGCTCAGACGGCACCCTAATCTGGAAAACCTAAAGATGTTACGTTATTGTACTTCCATGCTGATTGTTATTATTTTTCACTAAATATAACTTTGAATACTGAATGGTGGATGATATGGATAAATGGGAGTCTATAAAGCTACCATTCTGGCTACATTCCAAACTTTGCTAAGGAGGATTTTAAAAATCATTCTTTTGATGCACAAAACGACAATAACTTGATTCAAAGGTTCTCATGATTGTATCTCTTGTATAACTGTTCATAGCACTAGCATTAATGGAACTATGGGTGAAAATATTAGCCAAAACGGACAACAAATAAGTGACATCTTCTTGGTTAAACCTCTATAATTCAGCACACAAGGGAAGCCACTTTCCTAACACAAGAGAATCTTTTCACCAAAATCTTATTCTAGTTGTTAATGAGTATTCCACAGGGAACATGCTTTAAACAAAAAAAATTTAAATAGCATGACCTTTAAATACAGTTCTTAATTTATTGATTATTTCTAACCTCTTCCTGACAAATCAAACGAAAGGATTTTCTCATGAAGGTAGTCAGTATTACTTTTACTTTTTTAGTATCATTATCAGCTTAAAATATAAATATTGGCCTTCAATTATGTAAAGGTGGTAACCTTTTTAAACTTTGAAATGTTAATCTCTGAATGTAATTAATCACAATGTGTTCAATAAGAAATCATTAATAATAATATTATTGATGACTGTTCTTTCCATAATAGCGCTTGGCACAAGGCCTTCTCATTACAGAGTTACATACTGGAAATTTTAACAATAATCTATCAATACAACTCATTAATTTTGGTTATTACGAGCATCGAAAATGCATCTCAATTTATTTGAAGATAATTGATAGTAAATCCATGCTAGCAACAGAAGCATGGGGGATATCTGATCCGAAAATGAAAGGGCCAACATCAGCTAAATTGCCAAAACAGGTTGATTGACACACAACCAATAGAGTGTTTTCACTCATGTGATCAGTAACCTTGGTTTTTCCATCGAAACAAAAGAAAACGCTTACATGATAACAGAGCTCAATTCCCGGAGGATTAGTTGGGTACACCAACATGGACGCCGTGACGTCACGTGAAAACACTCTATAGCAATGTCTTTTGTTCTGACAATGTTGTAGACCTCAAGAAGCACCACTGGCATTATTGGACCATATTGCTCTATAAATGATCAATAAATGATCTTCAGAAAGCAGTTCACACTCTTTGCATTATTCTGCTAATAATTTTATGCTAACAATTAATTATTCAGATCAACAGATGAAGTCAATCTATCTGCGTGAAAAATTGCAACTTTTATAGCTTGAGTCATCATCCATACACAGAAATCCTCAACTTTTCACCTTGAAAATGAAATGAATACACCAACTCACTGCCTTGGACACCAAGGCAAATTCCTCAACTTTGTTATTTCTGCACTCAACAAAGAAATAGCAACAACAACAGCAACATCAAGTCGGTCGTTGTGTGAAGTATCATAAGAAGGAAATGAACTGCTAACTCAAGACGTAAAAAGAAATGAAAAACTACAACAACTCACTGTCTTAAACACATCAACACAAAATCACCAACTTTGATTACTTTACAAGAATGACCTCAACAACATCAAAAACAACAACATGACGGATGTGCAAAGCATAATAGCAGTAAAGAAAATGTGGTACATAAGCATGGTTAGAAATGATAAAGAAAGTGTTTTTAAGGCCCCCCTTCAACTGACAGGTTTTTCGACCATTTGTTTTTGTTATGGAAATTTGCATTGCTCATCGTAGCGATCTGACTGAATGAATTTCAGCTTTGGCGGGATTTTCACTTTATGAAAACTGCTCTGCGGTACGCAATGCCTGTCGGTTGAAGGTGGGCTTTTACGCAGACAGGTACAAAAACCCTAATCTTTAATTAAGCTAACCTTGGTGAAATCGAAGCAAATGTCGAACAGTTTTGGCTTACAAAACCATTTTTCGCTCGATCTGGGGTCGGCGATCAGAGTATAGGAGTATATGACAACTGTACTGATGATGCTTTATGTTTATGCTAATATCACAGCTACAGGTAAATTACTTTGATTTAGCCAATATATACAATATAAAATGTAATATATAAATTGAGTTACCATGTAGGTTTCAACTGACTGCTATCAATTTATCAGCTCTTTATTTTAAAATAACAGCAACACCAATCCTTATGAATGCTAACCTTAGTAAGCTTACTCAAAAGTTTGTTTAGGCTTAAAGAATTGTTTAGGGAAGTTTTAGCCTTTGAGGTATGAACTGAATAATTTGTATTTGCACATATTATGGGACAGACAAAAAGTCATCTTACGATAAAGGCTCAGTGCGTCATAAAATCTCACATAAAAATGTTTTCAACATAATGCTACAATATCATGAATTAAACTAAGGAAAAGACGATCGTACATAATTTAACTCTAAATGTTCCTTAATATAGTTTGCTGTATTAAAATTGATGTGGACACAATTTCCTTTTTTTGAAAACAAAAAAATACTTTAAAAGGTTTATACTGCTCCCAAGTAATTGAAAATACTACACGAGAGGAGCTAAGGAAAAGAAGATCGTACATAATCTATGCCAGAGTCTAAATGTTCCTTAATACAGTTTGCTATATTAAAATTGATGTGGACACAATTTTCTTTTTTGGAAAACAAAAAATACTTTAAAAGGTTTATACTGAAAATACTACACGAGAGGAGCTGAAAAATACAACAAGAAAATGTCTATACCATGTTAGTGAAAATGCAATCCGGTTGCATACGTCTGAAACAGTTTGAATGTGACCCAATTTATTGCTAGAAATGGTTGAACACTCCATGTTTGTACTTAATGCCTTGAAAGGTAACACACTGTACGATGGCCAACAAAAGTTTGTAATCAAGATTAGGAAAAAATGCTCTTTTCCTATCATACTATTTTTTTTAAGGAAAATAAACAAGGAGCAATTATCAATTGGGAAACGAAAGATTCTAAAAAAACATTAAGGTTCAGGAGACAAATTCACCAAATAAGATGAATATAAATAGGATCATTAAAGGATTCTTTGTTTCATTCTTCATTGGTGATAAATATGATAAAGGCAATATCATAAATATTAAATAAAGTTGCAGTTTATGCACTTAAAATGCCATTTCAGTGGGCTGCTCAGACTAATCAAATACCCATGGAAGAGTCTTACCATCTTTTCTTTGCGCATGCAAATATGTACCCTACCGGGTACAGTACAGGTGAATCTTTGTTTACATTTTGTCTCATAAACATAGGAGTTTGATGATGGAAGGTTTCATGCTATTTACATATTGACTTCAAAAGTTAAAAAACGTGTTAAACCCAGTCAAATTTCCAATTTTAAGCCTTTGGTTTTGATAACGAGCAAGTTATTAGCCATCAAAAACCGATAGATTCTTGAGTGGCAAAGCACTAATGAGCCCATTAATTATTTGTAAAATTTCGAATTTTCAATGAGTCATTACTCAGAGACTATCTGATAAATTGCGCTCAAAGTCTCAGAGTTAGCTCATTATGAAATGCACTTTCAATATTCAGTACTTAAATTTTGGCCGATAGGTTAGAAAACCATGGGATCATGCTAATGAGGCAGAAAATGTTAAAAAATAGTCCCCTCTAAGGGAATCAATAGTGTGTTTGAGCAATGACGACAACAACAAAATCATGAGAACAACGGTCTGGGGCTGAAAACACGGACGCCCACAGAATTTTAGGCTGCATTTCAGTTTAGTGCAAAATTGACTGAAATGCTGCATGTGACCTAGACATGAACTTAAAAACGCTTTTCGGGCCATTTTTACTATGATTTCATTCCCGAGAAACTATGTTTGCAAAAAAACCCTGGCATCTCTGTCATATGAAAAGCAAAAGATAGGGCCAGTGTGTCCATCCACAATGCATGTAACAATTATGTGTGATAAAACATCTGGTTTGAATTACCTGGGGTAACATTTTTCCAGCGACAATATCTTTCTAATTTCCAAGTGCCTTGTAACTAGTTTTTACCCTTGGCAATGAACCAGCTTTGTTTATGCTTTAAATCGTGTGAATTAATATTTACAAGTAGCATATTAGTACATACTAAAAACACCAAAATACTTACAAGGCAAATAGGATCCAACAGAAAATGAGATGATTTGAACCAACCCACATGATGCATGGACATGTATCCACACTGGTGATTGAGCTACTGGCCAATGAATACCACGGTGGTGGACAAAACACTGACTCCCAGTCCATGGACTGCCACGATAGCCTACCCACATGGACTTCTCTAAAATGGGCTAGCTCGAAAATTCCATTTCGAACGAGTACTATTGAAAGAACTGAATTGATTATATACTTTTTACATTGAACATACCTTGTTTATTTTCCTCTGCACCGCCACATGCAAGTAAATCCAGGAATTGCACCAGTTTCACCTCACTTACACGAAGTTATCAGCCATCACAACAATTATCGAGAGCTAAGCTTTTTAAATGGGCGCTTAGACATAAATACTGTTGATCAACGCCATTTTGGGTGTTTAGGCTTAAGTAAACACAATTTGAGACGCTGCTTACATATACATGTAGATCAACAGTACTTACTTGAAATAGTATTTTAAGAGTAGTCCATTTAGGTCGTCCATCAGGATATACCATGGACTGTGGGTCAGTGTTTTGTCCACCACAGAATGCCACAAATGAATAATACAGTTAAGTAGTTATGGTGTGACAAAATTTCTGCTCTAAAGTAATGTTTCATAAGCATTGCCCTAATCATAGCTTAAAGTCCCTTACATAATGTAGATTAATAAAAGGTGGCTACTGTAGTCTCTTCTTTCCTGTCTTCATCTTACCATAGGAAAGCAAAGCTTGTTCTCATTTTGGTGGACTAGCTGCAAGTTAAAGCCTGTAGGAAACATGGTTCACATTTTCAGACTTCTTTTGTTTTCAAAGATGCTGTGAATAATTTTATTTTGATCACCAAAATAATGAAACTCAGGGATATCTGTGATGCAGATGGGATTTGTACCAACAAATATTCATGCTCTGGCTCGCAGGCATTCACTAATCTACAGGAGACTCTGTGGTGATCAACAAGAGTTGACAGGTCACCCTTGCTCACTACAAATTGTGGTGTAGCTCTAGCAGCCCAGCTGGAGTGTGAAAGGTCAGATTCTCCTGACGTCCTTTTGGTTATCAAAATTCAAAACTCACAATATCTTTAATATTTTGAAGCATTTTTGTTGTTGTTGTTGTCATATTGATACACATTATTACAAAAAAAAATCATTTTGGTACAATCTCACAGGCCTTTTCAAAAGCCTCATTACTCCTTGGTCTTTGCAAATTTAATAAGCTAAATTTCAATAATTTTGTGGGCAACCCCTCTAGAAAAATAAAATTAATTAAGGCAATATACCATCTCAAATGGCTTAATTTACTCATTGAAAAGAGAAATAGGGAAGTTTCATTAGATAACAGTAAGACCACAGTGTATCATGCACTCTTTCCTTTTGTATTTTGTCCTGACAACGATGATTGATCCGGCAAAAAGGCAAAAAGAAAGATCCACACAAGACAGTCTTCATACATCAACAGGTACATTTTTCTTGGGACTTCTTGATGAGTCCTACAATAAAAAAAGAAGACAAATGTACAGACCCATTCAATGTTATTCTACAACACTGATTACCAATGTAATATATAGATTTAGCCAAGTCTCTAAGCAGAGCTCCTGTGCTATCGACTCTGACAACAGGTTAACCTGGCTTGAGCCTGCCATCCAATCGAAAACCAGTACCTGGTCAGCGGTCAACTTAAAAAAAAACCGCTGACCTCGATGAGCTTTAAACTTGACCCCACAATACAGACATGTGATACTGGTCAGCGGATACCTTGTTTTGACAGCTGTCAATTAACCATAACATGGATGTCCAATATCAAAGACGTTCCGACCAAAAAAAAGCGGGTTGCACCAAGGAGTTTCACACTGGCATACATGGAGGGGTGGACGTACGCACCGACATACGGAGCCAAAACCAAGTTTTCTCACACAGATTGGTAACCATATTTTCTTACCAATGGCGCTCTGCGCGTGCGCCTTTCGCATGCGGAGATCCGCTATAAAATGTCTGTTCAAAAGTATAAGGACAACAGAGATGACCACAATATGAATTAGTCCTGCCAGAATTTAGAGAAGATAGTTTGGTATTTTATCTTGGTGAAATCAAGTGAATAAACTTTAAGGGTCCAAAACAATGAAGAGTTTCATAATTTTCGACTAAAATGTCATTCGTGACATCTTAGTGTTTTAGGGTCATTAAAAAAAATGTTTTATCGCTGTTGTGTACTCAGTGACCAAATGCCAGAGTAGACATGACTACTCCACCTTCCCTTTCCATCATATGCCAGGCAACCAAGCACAAAACTAAAAAATGGACTGAAGTTGGCCAAATGTACACCTAAATACCTCTTACTAACAAAGTTGGAGGGCCATGCAGGATTAAGCTACGGAGACGCAGGGGTTTCAATAAAATTTCCTGCTAGTCGGTAGTTTAGGCAGTGCAAGTGGGTTGAAAAATTGGAAGGGCCTTCTGGCCCTTCCCAAGTAGGGAAGTCTGGACATCCTCCCCCGGAAAATCTTGAAATTCAACACTCCCGGAGATGCATTTTCCTGCATAATTTTTTGGGGCAAAATTGGGTGTTTTCTCTGCATTATTACTGTATACTATTTTTCAATGAATTTAGACAACGGTAGCATGAGTTTCTTTTAATTGCTAATCTTTTTTTAAAATCACATTCACATAGTTTTCTTCACGACAAGAATGTTTACGACGAAACAGAAGATTTATTTAAATCTAGAAATGGAAAAAAATACATAACTTTTTTTCTGTAACTAAGCTTTCGACCCATTAATCTGCTTTGACCTCTTTAGTTTAGGTTCCTGTCTTTTGTCTTTCATTACCATTCATGCAATTGTTCCAACCCAGTCCCCCTCGTTTTCAAATAGCGATACGCGACTGGCGTGGATATGTACGTTTTACAACGTTTTCATGGCTTAAGCTTAGCTCTTATTACGCTCCAGACGGACAGGATGGAATTTTTAACTTTCAAGTACATATTATTTAATTATTTGTGGATGTGATGGAGAATTCCTCTCATAATGACTGAGATACTGATCACGTTTTTTTGGCCGGATCGGCCAGGCGGGTATTCGGCTCATCACAGACGGGTAGTTATATCCGTTACGCGGCTATTGTTGAAGATCTATCTTTTTCCAGTCCAATTACAACAGGGCAAAATTACAGTAAAATTGAAAAACAATGCAACAGACATTTACATTACAATTTTTAACAAATCAAATTAATGCACCACAAAGCACACATTGAAGGCAAACAGTGTGTACTGTAGACTATGGCCTGTTAGTATGACCAATAACAGCATGTGTACAATCAAAGGGATATAATTAATTGATTTTCCCTTAAAATAATGCTTAAGAGGAATTAAAGACGATATAGCATAAACTAAGTTATACAAACTGCTATGGTGATAATTACAGACGCTGCAATATTAGGGACCTTTAGATCGGCGGACAAGGATAACTAGGAGTACCAGTTTTCCGTACTGCGGATGAGCACAAGGTTTAAAGGCCAACATTTTCGAAGTGCGCAAGCTCAGAACGGAAAACTCGTACATGTCGTCGTCGTCGTTCGATCTGACGGTCCCGATTATTCTTACTGGTTACGCACTGACCTTTTCATCCCTATGCATTTCAACAGAGAGTCTACTTGAACAAGAAGCAGGATAGCAACCATCTGCCAAACATAGTAAGGTAAAAACAAATAAAATTGTTATTCTCTACCTAGAATATTTCTCAAAAAGGTTGGCATAAGGAAAAGCATCCAATATTGACTTTTTATGCTGTAATACGAACAAAATCCTTTGCAACGATGAACAACCTTGGCCCGGAGTTTTTTGTCTTCAAGCAATTAAGCAATGTGCTCTTCTTTCATATGTTTATGCAGTTTATTGAAGGAGGATGAAACCAGGTTCATCACCTTTCAAGGAACTGTGCTATTTCAAAGGATTCAATCAACACAACTGTTTCACGTTGCAGCAATGTTATGGTACCATACGAAACACCTATTATTACGTAATGAGAAGCACTCATTAATGTGACATATTAGGTTACCATAGCAACAGAACATCTTTTCATGCTTTTCAAACATTTACGGTGGCTCTGAATCCGCTCCTGAAACATTTCAGCTAGGCAGACAGCTTACCTTATTCCAGAAATGAATAATGGGGATCACAAATGCAATTCACATAATTTTATATACACTGTAATAGAAGAAAGCTCATTCATCCTTGGCTTGACTTCACAACGTTCTCTGGCACTTAATGCTGAGTAACAGCTAACAGTTACTTCGTCTATACTAAACTGCACACGAACCTGCTTTATCTCTGACATCTTGGGAGCCCATACTTTCTTCACTGTGAACCAAAAACTGTATTTTAGCCTTTGCAGATAATAATAAAGAAAACAGTAATACTACCATTTGCGTCCATCCTTGAAGCGTGACCAATTTTGCGCGAAGTTTTACTTTTGAAACCGTATAACGGTTTGTCTGGTTATGTGCCACTTTTGAAACGTTGGCAGTTATGTCGTGAAATTGTCAACGTGTTAGGCTGCATACCAGCATGTTTTGTTCACGTGCTCTTGAAGTTTTCAGAGTAAGACTTCACGCTTAAAGGACGGTAGCAAAGAAAACTTTACTTTATTAACATAAATTGGCTGTTTGTCATTTTAAATTCTGTTACCTTTCTTGATTGAGAAAATTGTACCTTGGAAATATTGTTAACAGTTTGAAGATGATTTGACAAAATAACCAAATTTAAGTTCAAAAAGGTTCCTTGTCTTCTTTATGTTATTTTTCGTCCCATGCAAGAACCATGAGCTACAGAAATGGCAACTAGGAAATAAGAAAAAAATCATTTTTTTTCTTTTGGGGGATGGAGGAGAGGTTAAAGGATTTGGTCAAAAACATTTTTATGAGCACTAATGTTTCTTGGTCTGTGACTAAAGTTTTAGGTAGAAATTGGCTGGTTTTGTTCCATGAATAGAAAATAAATACCTCTTACTAACCGAGTGCAAGGTTCATACTGTAAGCCACAGACCGAGTTTTTTCCCGTTGATTTGTAAATCAACGGGAAAAAAACAAGGATCCGTAACTTAAAGTACGAGCCGAAAAAAGGAGGTTAGTATTTATTATATGTCTGAGGTTAGTCCGGTGTCCTAGCGAATTTGGACCCCCCCCCCCCCCCCCCACTACATTTGGACCCCCGGTACAAATCCACTAGCGGGACTAGAGCGGATTTAGCGGATTTAGACCCCCTTCGCGGATTTGGATCCCCCTATTACAGCTTATTTATTCAATTGTTTATCGATACAGAGTTAGATTTTGGATCGGGGAAACTTCAGGAAAAGATTTAGGTCAGTTAATTTGTTGTTTAAAAGCATTCGCGGCGGCATTTCATATAAAAGTATGTAGATGCGAATTTTAATTAATAACTTCTTTCTGACGGAAGCATGAATAACGTGCTATCTTTTTACTGCGCCTTTCAATAACATGCGGACTCTTAAATTCAAGGTCAACCGACAAATGCGTTTTTCGCTACCGTCAATCAAATGTTCGGTGGCTCTTCTGTTACTGAAGGATTTATTCCCAAATAATTATTTCTTCAACTTGCATTTGCTAACTTTATTATTGGCTTTTCTGTCCGACTAGTTGGGTGACACTAAAACAATTAGACCCTTCGCCCTCAAGTGCCACGGGTCAATAGTCCATTCAGCTTCGCCTCATGGGCTATTGACCCAGTAGCCTTTGCGAGCTACGGGTCTAATTGTTAAGTACCATCAACGTTGATAGAACATTCAAAGAAAAAGCATTTAAATAAGAATGTTACTAACCTAGCTCCTTTCGTCGCAAACACCCTTGTCATTGGAGTAGTGCTATCACTACTTCCTGGTAACTTTCTGTTAGCTCGTATCTGAAAAGAATAGAGTACAGAGTGATCCGAAATGCAAATGAAGGTTAAAATTTTATGAACTTCTAACTCAGGGGTGCAGATAAATATCCTTGTCCTTCCCTTTACCAAGAAACTAAGCCCTCAGAAAGGCATTACAACATAACCTTAGAAGCAAGGTCATTAACCAAATGGTTAGATGAGTACGGTGCCAAGGCCAACATGAACTATACAAATCTTAAACTCACCATTGTGCCACCCATTGGCCATTGTGATGCAGCTGAAGAGAAACAATACAGAAAACTAAGAATGTGTTTCTAATACATAAAACTAATTTAAAAAACTCTTCATCTCAATCCTTATCTGGTTAACTAGTACTTAAGCTTTCTAATGGATAGGAAACAAAGACTGATATTCAAGGGTGTTATCTACAAATGGCATAATGTGAACAAAGGAACAACCCAGGGTAGTGTTAGTGGGCCCCATCTTTTTAATTTGTTTATTAACGATTTGGCCATTAGGGATAATGACCTCACCAGCATAGTTAAATATGCTGACGACACCACCTTGCTAGTCAAAGTACGTAAAAATTAAATAGATCTTTCTCAAGAGGTTGTCAATCAGTTTTCCAGTTGGACCCAAGATAATGCCATGGCATGTAATCCTAAAAAATGTAATGAACTAATACTTTATAAGAAGGTTGCTCATGATATAGACCCTGTGAACAATATAACGCAAGTTTCTTGTTTAAAAGTGTTATGGGTTACTTTACAAAGTAGTCACAGATTTAACGAGCATATTAAGGTTAAGCTGCAGGAGGCCAACAAGTGTCTTTATGTGATAAGATGTTTACGTAAAGAGGGATACCAACAACCAGACGTAGATTACGTTTTTAGATCAATTGCTCTACCCAAACTAACGTACGGTCTACCCGTATACGCCTCCTCAATACCTGAATTAATAACGGTTCAGAATTTTCTACAGCGCTGCTTTAAACGCAAATATGTTTCCTACCGAATTGACATATATGGCGTATCAGAAGAGGTTGATCGCTCGCTATTCAAGAAGATCTCCGGTATGCCCGGTCACCCTCTGTACCCTTCCGTCCCCAAAATGAAAGAAAGCTCAGCGCGCCTCCGAGTTCCTAGTAGTCAACTCCCTGGGGTTAATACCCAGCGTTTTAAAAATAGTTTTTTTAACAGGCTTTTTTTCAAATATAGAGTAGCTATTTAATGTAATGTTTATGTTATGTAATTTCGATAGCTTTGTAATTCTAATTAATCCTTTCTGCTATTTTTAATGTAACTGTTCTTGTTTTAGCACGTATTTTTGCTTAAAAAACAATAAAGAACTATTATCTATTATTATCTATCATTATCATTATCATTATCATTATCATCATCGTTATCATTATCATTATCATTATCATCATCGTTATCATTATCATTATCATTATCATTACACCGAAACCAGTATCCAACACAGTCACGGAGAAGGACAGTTTTCCATCAAAGTACTACGGAAGAGGCAATCATATATGAGAAGAAATGCAAAGAAAACACTGGAGAAGGAGTAATATTGTTCAAGTGTGACTTAAATGAAAAGAAAAGGGTTGTAAAACTGGCAACAAGGATGAAAAGCAAGTGTCAATAGATTCCTAGAGGACACAACTACAGGAAGACCATCATTAAGATTGCATCCATTGATCCATGACCAATTAATCGACAAATTTGCAGTCACACAATCTCTCCAAGAAATTGCTGGAGGCTGGTGGAACATTTCCACTTAGAATAGCGTGAGAAATAGCAGGTTAATGATGCAGCTGAAAATCAAGCTAGGTTAATGGAGAGTGATGTCAAGGCCAAGTAAGCATTAGAAGGATGTGAGGGCCCTTGCAAAGTCCGTGACTACATTGTTATTCATGCTCGTACTGTTGAGCAGCATGAGGTCATGTGATGGAAAACCTTAAGCATATTCAGGAAAAGGGGCTGACTGACCTTCAACAGAGACCCTCAAAACACAGGAGAGGAACAAAGTTTTCTTAGGATGGTCATCCCAACTTAGCAAACATTACCGAACCACTTCACAGGCTGACAAGGAAGTACACTCCTTCCACTTAAAGCATAGAAAAAACAAAGTCCCAAAAGCACCTTAGCAAATCTAGAAAACCTGGTATATTTTGACAGCAATGCCGAAGCAACCAAACTCATCACAGATACCTGAACTGAAGGCTTAGGAGCTGCCCTTACCCAAGCAGGTGGCTGCATATGCAAGCTGCAGTCTGAAAGACGTTGAACACAAGTGCTCTGAAAAAGAGAAGGACACACTTTGTGTTGATTGGGGTTGTGAGGTTTCACGTGAATCAATACAGAGTAGTTCATGCTGCTGCCACAAGACGCTCAAGGTTATCTATTCCACCAATTTCTGCAACTCAACCACAATAGGATGCTGGGTACTCCAACCATACAGATTCAATGTCAGTACATACTCCAGGTTAAAAAAAATGCTGACCCTCTTTCACGTCTTGGCAGTGGGAAAGGAGTATGCAGGAATCAGGATGCAAAAGATTTCATTCAGCTTCTGGCAGTAACACGAGTCCCAGAAGCAATGTCTGTACAAAAGATTGAAGAAGAACAACCTGCAGTACAAAGCTGTGAGACAAGCTAGTCCTTGGAAGAGTGTGGCTACTGATCCCAAGGAAATTACATGACAGACGTTGCACACAAGGGACATCAGGGATTGACAGAGACCAAACAGAGACTCGATCCGTAGAAGAGTCTGGCACGTTGAAATTGACAGACAGGTCAAAGCCAAATGTGGAGAATTTTATTAAGCTTTCTTAAAAAATCTAACGGTCTTGCAAAGGGGTAACCACCACGCTATTAATAAAAATATCCTGCAATAGATTCATCTAGGGATAAGGTTAGATAATAACATAACTACTTGATAAGACCAAAAAAAATTATTGATATTCATCACTAAATACAATACTCAAATAGTATTTATACAGTATAACTTTTTTGAACTGATCAGTGGACACATTATGTTAATAATTTTGCTTGGCAGCACATTCCAGAAGTAGCTATACCTACATGCCTAAGTATTTGGTAACAGTTCAATAAACGTGTTTGGAGTGGAGTTCCTTAAAATAATGTCTCTAAAATGTCTCATAATTGAAAAAAGCCAGGCTATCATTAACATGAATTGCTTTATGAAATAAAGTTAATGGTGAGATTGCTCTTCGATCCTTCAATGGTTTCCAATTCAGTTGACTCAAGTGGCCTTGTAGACTCTTAGTTAGTTAGAGTTAGTTATTAAACTATGAACTCTATTAAATAAAGATTGTGAACTCAGTCGACACTTAAGACAGTAAGTTTACTTGTTTGAAAGTTTTCAGCAGGCCAGATTTTCAGTTATTCGAATCACATTGAAATTTAGTTTACCATGTTAATTAGTTGTTTGGCTGAAGGACAAGAGAGATTGCACTTTCTGTTGGGCTACCTTTGGCTGCCCATAAAAATAAAAAAGTATTATGCAATAGGCTTTCTGATATGAGGAGGAGGTGAGTGCAGGGAAACAGCAGAAAAGGAGTTAATTAAATCATCTAAGTGCAGCTTAAATGCGAATGACAGAGTGCATGTTGTACACAAGAATGTTCTACAACCATTTTCTTACAGCTAGAGAGACAGTGACTTCACTAATGAACTACCCAAAAATACTAACCACCACAAGTACATCTACACCGGCACACTCCTGAACTTGCAGAAGTTTCTTCTGTAGATGTACTGTTGTCATTTTTTCCACAACCAATGATTTGTTGATGATGAGGAAGAAAGCCATTCAGAGTTTGTGGAAGGCTATTTTTGAGTCCCTTTTCTTTCCCCTGGTTTATGGATGGTTGTCTATGAAAGAAAAGGTTTTGACGGTCAGAATTTGAACCTGTCTACAGGGGTACATCATGCCATGTTTATGACCTTTTCTAACAAATAATGTCGTGCTACAGTACTTTGAATTATTGTGTCATGTCACACAATCACTACATGAGAAAACAAAAAAAAAATCATTAACCATCCACTACAAAAAGTCAAGAAATAGACCATTTTACAGTTGTCTGCTTAGTTACCTGGTCTTTGAATGAAAGTGATGCTGGAGTTGAAGTTCAGTTTGATAGAAACCTCACTTTTTTCTTATGTATATTCATTAACACAAGAAAAGCAGTGAGGTTTCTATTAAAGCAAGGTCAATTCCAGCCTCACTTTCATTCAAAGGCCAGGTGACTAAGCACACAGCTGTAAATGTTCTATTGATATGCTCGGAAAGACTAAAAGTAAACAACATGCCAAAGTCTGTGAACTGCCAATACCACATGGCTTAGTTTATACTGGGCAAAATGTATCACTTTAAGGGCATTCTCTAGCTTCAACACGATGTGCAAAATTGGCTGCAATGTGAATATCCATCTTTCTTTAGGGTTTCTTAATGTATTTCAAATATGGATAAATTGAATGGAGCTAGGGTGTAAACTGCAGCTTGCGGGTTTGGGTTGCACGTCAGTTTCACCATAGCTGAAAACAACCCAAACCTTTGCTATGCTAACATTAGGCCTAAACACTATGCTTAAGATAAGGTAGAAGCCTATAAAGGTTGTTGGGTTTTTCTGTGACCTGCAACCTGCACTTTACACCCTCCAGATATTGAAAGAGGTGAGCCTTCATTTTATGTTTTGAGTGACACTCATTTTAGTAGTCTGCACTGATCATTGAGTAGCATAATTATGTATTTTTCACCAACATTTTGTCTTAAAAGTGAAAAATAAAACCAACGAAGTCAAGAATGCCAATTTAAATGCTTATTGTTAGCAAACATGAAGTTCTGCTAACATTGTTTGTTTGGGTTTTTTTTTTCATTTGATTTTTCAAGAATGTTTCAGTTTGTTCACAGGAATCCTCTTTGGCACAAATTGCCACTTTTGTCTGGCAGGTACAAAACACAGATCACAGGTCATTGTTTTACCAATACAGAAGAAGTCCTGAACATCCATTAAAGCTAACCTTAGGCCTAATTAGGTCTAAACAAAAAGTTTATCGGTATAATGTGAGCATTAAACAGTTAGGGTTGTTTCTGTATTGGTAAAACAATGACCTGTGACTTGTGACCTGTGTTTTGCACCAGCCCATTTTTGTCACCAAAAGTTCATATCTTATTTCAAAAACTTCAAATTCTAAAACATCTCAGTACATGCATTTTTCGTATGGTTAGAAGTGCGTTAATATTATTATTGTTTTTATGGAGGATACACTCTAACCAAAACTTGACCATTCAATGTGACAAAATACTAAAAGCCAATAACAACATTATTCTATCTTGTTAATTGCCCTTATAAATAAAAAAGAAAACTTAAACTTTACCTGCATGGATTTCGCCATATGATAAACAAACCAAGCACCACTAGGCAGAATGCACTTATTGTGCAACCAATGATGATACCAAGTTTAATGTTGAAGTCAGGGTTTTCGTTAAGTTCTGATAGTATGGGTGCTGTAGTGGACTGATTTCCTTTTGTTTGATGAAAGGAAAATCTCAATTATTATTTACAAATTAAATTTATGAACCTGGGCCCACAATCTTGGACAAAACTCGTTGCGAAAACGCGACCCTCTAATTTGTCTGTGTGATAAAGATTAAATTCTTCCTACTTTCCCCCCTCCCTCCATTCCAATGTTGGTTGAACCAACGACCAAAGGTTTGTACAGTATTTTGCATCGCATTATCAACATTGGTATGGGGGAAAGGGGGAAGGACCAATATATTTTGTCAGTGGGTGCCAAATGATGCTTAAGATAGAATTTTTCCCAAGAGTTTTGTCCAAGATTGTATAATTCATGTTTTCCTGAATATAATCAAATTCAATGAGTCTCAATGACCATGGACAGTTTGATATGTAGATGTCGTGAGAGTCTATACTGATGTAGTTTGAATGTTACTGGACTGCTGTGTGTAGGTTTTTGGGACAAAAAGGTAACTTAACGTTGTTACCAATTGGAGACCGTTGTGTGTATGACAGGTCTGAAGGTTGTTGATTACTCCACTTATTGTAGTCGCTTAGTTATGGATTGGTTGCAAGGCTATGAGCATGATTTTCATTCAAGAGAATTCAAGAGAATTCAAAGAGGCTGCAAATGCAGTAAGTAGTATTTATTTGATTTTAATTATCAAATCTTAAAGGAACTTCAACGGGAAATCCCGCCAGGTTCCAGATGTTTTGCAACTCTCAGGCTTAGGACAAGTTTTTAACTGTGGTCTATGTTAGAGGTTCATTACGAAGACAACTTAACGCCAACCATTCAATAAAACAGCGATTAACAGATACTTTCAACGGTTAACAGGGAAGGCGAAATGGAAACAATAGATGGTCATTGTTTTTTCCGCGACTTACTCAGCTTACTTGGATGGCCTATAGCGTGTTTATCTCCTCGTAGGCAGCCCAAGTTCGCATCACTAGAGAGCGTGTAATAATTGATTACTAGTGGGAAGATGACCTTTGAGTGCAAGTGGTGTTGCATTACGGGCGGCCGTTGAGAATTTAGCTTGACTTTGTCTTAGAACATTGAAAACACGGAATTCCGAAACGGTAAAATAAGCTTCAAAAGGCACAAGAATACACCAGAGGTGAGTCATTTTCATCCCTTTTATTGAATGAACGTTAAATGGAGCGTTTTTTAGGGGTATTTTATTTCCCATAGATAGCCTTACAACATGTTTAAATTCTTAACAGCCGCCTGTAACACAACACCACTTGCACTCAAAGGTTATCTTCCCACTAGTAATCAATAATTACACGCTCTCTAGTGACGCGAACTTGGGCTGCCTATGATCTCCTATGCTTTATCTTTCCTCAAAAGGCGTTTTTTAATTCTATAAACAGACAATTTTAAAACGTTGCCCTTTCAGTGATCTTTCGCATTAAAGGCCCACCTTCAACCGACAGGTTTTTGTTATGGAAATTCGCATTGCTTATCACAGCCATCTGATTGGATAAATTTCAGCTGTGGCTGGATTTTCATGTATGAAAATTGTTCTACGGCACGCAAAGCCTGTCGGTTGAAAGTGGGCCTTCAAAAATTTCCTTATTGCATGCTAAGAAGGCAATATTATATGTCGTTTTTTCTGGCTCCATAACGCCAATAAAAACCATGCTGGTCACTTGCTACTTACTGATTAGCACTGTCCGCCATTGTTAAGTGCCAAAAAATACACCTAGTACTGTGCAAAATGAATGCAAACGAATTTCGCGCTTTTCGCCACTTTTCGGCCCAGGAATTTTTGAGAGCCGATTCTCGTAAGCGACCAAAATTATAAACAATA